>NC_088683.1:215874672-216177702 GCF_028017835.1 Emys orbicularis
TGGCAGGTTCATCTAGGCTGACTTGGGCTGAACTGCTAGCAAACACCGGGAAATCAGATTGATGGCCTAAGTGCAAGAACAAAAGCAGCCTCTGATTTTGTATGACAATTTTCAGGTGCCCAACTTGAGACACTTGAATGCAGTTGGCGTTGTGGGCACTCTGCTCTTCTGAAAAATCAGGCCCAAGGTGTTTTAAATTGGCACCTGAAAGCTGTAACCACTTTTGAAAGTTTTAACCAAGGTTTCCCTAGTTTAATCTCTCTCATAATGTAACACTGATCTCCCCATTCAGCCACTTTTCATTGCTTACCATGTGCATACAAATTCCTGCAGTGCTTAATTTGTGGCAGGGCTGAGCCCTGGCATCTCTAGGTTTGGCGGTTCATAGCCCCGGCACCCCACTTGCTACTTCAGTTATGAATGTCAAAAAATTGCTTGAGCCCTGGTACCTCTTTCATTACAAATTAAGCACTGAATTCCTGAATCCCTTATGGCGTGTCCATAGGGCTTCAATAAAACACTGCAGAAACTTTAACTATGGTTTATGGGTACTTGTGGAACCTGGAGACCAGTTGCTGAGGAAATCTATTTTAGAAAAAGATTAAGATGAAATGGGAATCGATTTCTGACCTTTTGTCCTGCTTTTGACAGCTTTGGGGGCTGCAACCTCGGCTTCATCTCCTTTTGGAAAAATAAACAGACCCATAATTCACAGTTCAGCAATACTAGTGGTAGAAATGGTGAAAGCTGTAGGGTGGACAGGCTCAGGACCTTGCTGCCAAACCCTAAGGTAGTGGATTACAGTTCTGAGTTTTCAGAGCAACAAACACCAGCAGATGGGTAGAGAAGTGTAGCTTCCCAGTGTCAGAGCCTATGCCTCCTCAAATGATTATTTTTCCAACTGCAGGGCCTATGTCTTATGTGTTTGTACAGCACCTTGCACAATGGGTCTCTTATCCTGACTGGAGCACTATGGGAAATTAACATAATAGTAGTCATCACTGATCGTGTTCTCAGCAGGGATGGGCAAACTGCTTCAGAAAAGACCCCATCCATTTTCTCAAACCAAAACGCCAGCTTTCATAGATTATTAGATATATGTCTCACCACAACCCTCCTCTGCAGAAGCCCCAGTAGGCCTGACGCTTTGTTTGCTTTCACATGGTTAAAAAACCCTCGATCCTGAGAAGACTCCACAGATGTCTCCACCATCAAGGGGACTGATGTCATTTAAATTAGTGCATAGCAATTATAAGGTGTTGTCTCTGCTAGCATAGACCATCATTAACAAAGTTCATGCTGAGAAGGAAAAAGGGTGTTTTATGGCTTTCATTGTGCTCTCTGCCAACCTGATGCCACACTAATAATGTAACAGTTTAATGAACCTATCTAGTAATTCAAATATTTCAAATGCCCAAAGTGAAATGATGCTTTAAAGGTTAAAATCATTAATTCTTAGTTGGTCTCCTATGTGGCAGCGACACCCACTGCTATTGGATGGTGGCACATACTTTCTAACAGATGAATGAAGTTTGAAGGTTATAAAGGCAATGTGGACACATCCTTATCGATATGATGGCTTTAAAGAATATTATCTAACAAACAGAAAGAGCAATTGGAATTGTCTCAGTTACTGGGCAAACTGCACCTCTGACTCTTCCTGATCTGTCCAAGCTCGCCCCCTCTAGCTCTCAAGCCTCGAAGCATCACCAGTCTTTCAAGGTGGAATCATGTGATTGTTGCACTCTCAGACTGGGCCCTGGGTTGCAACCGTGATTTACCTCAGCAGGTCTGAGGTATGTCCAAACCCTGCAATTCTTTCCTCTCCTGGGTGACGACGATAGTAATCAGTGACCAAACGGCCTTCTTAAAGCACTTCAGAGAAAACATGTCTTAAAAACAATAAAAAATGCACTACACACATTTAGCTTACTGGGTCTTTAACTGTCTTCCACACGGGGACCCTAGAAGGACTAGCTCCCTATAGACTCTTCCACAGAGCCTCCCTCTCAAAGCTCACGACACGCTCTGGGCAGCTGCAGAGACTCATCACTCTTCACAGGGATCAATACACTTTTTAAATTGTTTAACATCCTTTGATCTCTCATCTCCCGCCAGAAAAAGTGGTGTCACTTCGGCTTACACCCTCGAAGGATACCACTGTCTTTCGAGCGGTGGTTGGGTGCTCTTATAGGAAAAGCTATTGTGTCACCTACCTGTACAGAACCACTGAACTTGAGCCTTATTATAGTATAATAAACATTCCAGTAACCCCAATGTCCAATAACTTATATTTACTGACCTGGTCAGTGTTCTTAAAATTATTGTATAGCAGTATTCATAACATTATTATGTATCAGCTCCAGATCTGCAACAAGTATTAGGAGAAAAAGTGATAACTGCCTTTTGTTTGGGACATTTCTAGATCTGCATCTGCACTGGCAAATCTGGAGCCCACAATTCACCACAGCTCCATAATTTGTTATTCCACGGGTGGTAGCACAGACAGACACTATAGTGAAGAGAGGGCTCAGTTGTATTTTACTACTGTGCCACCTAAATGTTCTTCAGAGGAGAACTGAAGGTGCTCTGAGGATAGGGCCCTTCAAATGGGGGAGGGAGGACATGTGTGTGTGAAATTTAGGTAGGCTGAAAATATTTGCCTGAATTGGAAACTGACCAACACAACAAGGGTAACATCTCTCTACTATTATGAAGTCTGCCGTGGGATCTCTAATGACCACAGGTGGTCCAGACCTTAGTTTTACTTCTCATCCGAAAGACCTCTGCTCCAGCAGCACAGTGCCACCAAGAATAGTACTGGGACGTTGAGTCAGCACTGATTTGGAGGGAAAAGTGGTACCTACAGCAAGTGTTCTCACGAGTAATTAATCAATTAATACAAATATCCATAACATTTAAGTTTAGGCTTTTATTGTAAGGCAAAAGATAACCACAGCTTTTATATTAACAATGTGGGTATAACATAGATTTTCTCTATCGCTTCTAAGCCAATATTATTAACACTGCTTTAAAATGCTATAATTCTAGCACTTCTATTAGTGCATGTATAATCTACAATGCAAAACTAATACAATAAACACATCTTGAAAGATCACAGTGTTTCCAACATTGTAACATCAGGGTGTTTTAAACCAATAAGGTGCATTTCTACAAGGGTAAAATCAATCTTAGTTCTAAAGGAACTGCACCACGCTATGGCTGTGTGTGGGTGTCACAGAATAAAAATGAAGCTAGGATACAGCACTTGCTTATTAACACAAGAAATGAATACCATATATCATATGCTGGAATATAGCAAATGATCAGTGTATAGCAAACGATCACTAGATATGAAATAATATCTATGTTAGCAATGTAATTTACTTTCCCTTGTACACTTGCTGGTACTCACTTACGTATATTTTTAGATAAATCGGGCCAAAGCAGGTGTAAAATGCTATCTAACTGGGCCTTGATCATGCAAACATGCATGTGCTGAATTGTTCTTACGTGAATATTCTTGACTTCGGTGAGTCTTGATGTCAATGTGCGACTCATGTGACTAAACTTAAATGCATGCATAAGGGTTTGCAGGCTTGGGGCCCAGAATGGTAGTTTCACACCTACTTCACATAGATGTAATGATCTTATCCTGCACCACTGACATCAACAGGAGTTTTATCATTGATTTCAATGAGTTGGATGAGGCCCTAAATGACTACACAAAGTTGAACACAGTAGAAAAATCAGGCCCATTGTTGGTGCAAACCTTTCCCCCAACAGACATATTTATATGGTAACGAAGACTGAAGCACAACTTAATTTTAATTCATATAGTACTCTTGCCTGATATGAAACAGAAATATTTAAGATTTCCTGTCTCCCTATATATAGTATACAACTGACTCCAGGATTTCTATATAAAATGTTTTTTGGTACATGATACGCAACATTGTTTAGGAATATCATTATATTATAAAATATCTTTTATACAACTATCAACACATTGCTATGCAAAATATGTTTTAATTAAAAGTAGTTTTCTGCCATATTATTTGTATTGCTGTATTTGAACCTAATTGCCTTAGCTTTCTCTTTGAATCATCACATGAAAAACGTCAGTGGGCTCTGTATATTTGTTAATAAGAGACTAGAGCCTTTCATCCTTTATGATAAATCCGTCTCTTATTGATGTATTGATTTCTCAGAACATGACTGGCAATGTTACAAACAGAATACAGAACTAGTAATGACAATGATAACCATTGGATATAAATTAGGCAGGAATTTTATTAGTTCAAAAAGTTTGTGTACTTCAACCCCTTTTTTGGAATACTCACACATATTGAGCATTTCTTCACAATTCCATTTATTAAATTAATCTATATGAATGGATAGCACTAGATACAATTACAGACAATTCCTATATGGACAGAATTTTTTCAGTGAGTATACCTGTGATGACTTTGCTAAAATTGGCATTGATTCAAGGCAGCAGAAATCTGTTAAGTACAGTGCATACTGTACAATATTTGTGCAACGAAGCAAAATCTGTGCTATTTTCTTGGAAAATGCCTATTCACATCCCAAAAATGCAGTATTGTTTTGTGGACCCTGAGTTTTTCTGGCTTATGGCTTTGCAGTATGTTGTTCCCTTAGTAATGTATTTTTTGGACGTTTGCTCATTTCTTTTCAGTTTAGCCTTAATGCTACTTTCTACTCAATCCAGAACATTTAAATACAAACTCAAATTTCTTCTCACAGCAATGCAAACCAGTGGTGTTAGCCAATGGTTGTTCATCCATGTGGTTCATGACAGCAAGATTCATCTCTTAAATCTGTACAGCAATTCTCATCTCTGATATTGTGATCTTTGTATAGGAGGAGAACACCCATTGATATTATGTCAATAGACGTTCAGGACAGGTAGGTGGAGTTGACCATAAGAGTTGAGATCTGCTCTATAGATCTGAGAGAGACATTTTGTCCATAAATGTTACTGGTCAAATTTTAAAAAATGGGCAACTAAGATGTACTCTCAGTGATGCATGCATGGGTCAAAACAGATAACTACATGCATAAAACATGCAATTATGTTTGCAAACCCTGTAACTACATGTGCAGATGGGTCTCTGCCTGGAGAATTATCCCATTTGCACCTGCAACTCTATATTTTGCACACACCTACAGTGGTCACACTTAAAACTTAACAATGTGACCTTTGAAAATAATCAATGTTCTCCTGTTATCCATGGCATTTCTATATATTTAGTATCAGGAATATGAAAAAGTGACATTATTTATTACAAAGGTAACTGAAAAGTCTTTAAGGGTAACCAGTGTCTTTGTTCATTTGTGCATATTTCCAAGGATAATTTAGGTGTATATTTTGGAACACTAGTCCATTCTACCCACCCTCTTGTGACTGTCTTAGTAGAAATGAATTACGGTAGAACTGGAAATATTCTCTACAAATTCATTTTTGTTACATTCACGGATTTGAAAAGTCAGTGACAATCAATATACAGTCCAATGATTATATTTAGCATCAGGGAAGTGGCAGAGCCAATGAGCAGAGGCCAGCAGGGAGTGAGAAAGTAACATAATACTAATATGTGGACAATCACCTTTTACATTAAAATAGACAGCCCTACAGTAGTGTGCTTTGTTTTCAAAAACAAAGGAGTTGGGCTGCTAATCTAGCCTTCTGAAGTGATTCATAACATGGGTGGAGGGGGGAAAAGGGGGGGGGAACATGTAGACAAAGCTGAGATTTAAAACAATGGCATAAAATAAGTATATTCCTGATGCTGAAAGCCTGAGTGCTAGAAAAAAACAACAGTAAGTATCTGATAGAACTCACATTTCTGTTGCTGAAAATTACACATTGTACCTGGCTCTATGAATCCTAAAATCACTAAACCTCAATATTTCAGATCTAGTTCTATCACCAAATAGAATAAATTATTCAACAGTAACCATTTGCAGATGATTTGCCAACAGTCATAAATAGTATATAGCGCCGTAGGCGGATATCTATTCTACCACTTTACACAATAACAGGATACGCACACACCATAAATAAGCAACAACACACAATGTATGGCAAAGCGTAACCCCTTTGCTTTAAAAAAGCATTATCAGAAACACTTTTATACCACTTAAATTCCTATGGCCTATACTTCAGCAACCAAACACATTAAGGGATTTTACTTTAATGTGTAAAAGAGATTCTGCCATTTCGTGTTCTACTTTTGGTAAGTGGGTGAGGTTCTCCTAACATATACTATTGTCACAGCATGGTGGCAGAATCTGCACAGGATTATGATGTTTCAAATTGTGAGATTCTGGTTCTGGAGCAGGAAGAGGTAACTTCTGCTAGACGTTTTGTCTCAGCCTGGGGGTGACACAGTTAGTCTCTGAAGGCAGTAAGGATGGAACATAGGAAAACTTATCACTTTGTTGTATCTCATTCACAGAAACACTGACATCTGCAGACAAGTTGTTTACTTGTCTACTTCTTAAAAGCTACAATAAAGTTTGCAACAGGGGTAAGTATGAGGGGAATTTGCAAGTGGATGTGAGTTAAGAGGAGGAAAGAGCTGAAATTCCAGATATACATTATGGCTAGCATTTTCAGAAGTGCCTAAGTGAGTTAGGCACCCACCTCCCAGAGGAAATGAGGTGTCTAACTCCTTTATACAGTTTTGAAATCCAACCCTACATATCTAACTGTACATTACTATCAATTCATTAATTGTTTTGCTACTAAAGAAACTTTGAAAATATGTGCTGAGTTTTTTCAATCCTTGAGGCAGAGCCAAGTCTAAATTAATGCAACTGCACCACAAGCATTTTATTAAGAATTAAATTGAATTGTTTTCCAATTTTTGTTTATTTTGGGGGGGGGAAGAAACACGGGGACTTCACTTTTAAAGCAGTGTAAGGCGGTTTTCTTAAAAGGTAATGCAGGATTAAAATGATAAACAATTAAGTTCCAAGAGACTCTAATATATTTTTTATTTTACAAATGCTGAAATAAACAAGAGTTCTCACCCTGCTCATACTGAAGTCAATGGCAAAACTCCTTTTGACTTCAAAAGAACAGGATGGGCCTGAGGCTTTTGGAAACGGGGAGTGGTTATATCTGTTTTCTTATAGCAGAATGGATAATAAACACAGTGCAACCCTTACACAAGTAGTTGCTACTCTCACAATTAGTCCCAGCTGGCTAAAGATTACCTTCATGAGCAAGGGTCACAAGAAAAGCCTGTAAACATGTTTTCAGTTGCTTTTAGAATATATGACAAATTAGAAGAGAGATTCCTTACTGAATGTAAATCAGAAAGAATGAACTCTGCAAAAGGATAGAGATAGAAAGCCATCAGAGAACAGATGATGAATACTTAACACTTGCAATTCCTGCCATTTATAAGGACAAGTTAAAAAGATCAATAAAACTATACCTATTGGAAATTAAACATAATAGAATAGCAAAACAAGAGTTATCTAATTCATTGCCTTTACGGAATATTTTTACTTTTTTCCAAATATTTAAAACATTGTCACTGAGTTCCTATTTGAAAACTTAGAGTCTTGTAACAATCTCAATTTTTGTTTAGGATCTGAATTTTTGTAATTATTCCATTTTCTAGATTTGTTTGGGGTTTTGACACAGATCCCCATCTGCAGTGAAAACTCCTGAGACATAGCTAGTTGGTTACAATTAGGTTTTGTGGTGCCGGAGATAATGAAGAAAAAATTAAAATGTGATGATTACTGTGCTGCTATATAAATAGATTTTAAGTTCTAGGTTTTTTGCTTTTGACTGAATTGGGTGCATTGTGGTTCTTAGGTTTTATATACCAAAAACACTGTTTTTTCAGTCTGCATCTGTAAATAAGGCTGAAGGTAATAACTGCAGGATTAAAACAGCCCTGAGTCCAGATGATAGCAGAATCCAATTCTCTGTTTTAATTTAAGAAAAAAAAAATATTTCCAAGATTGTTTTTCACAATAGAATAAAAAGCAATTAGAGGAGTTTTCTAAATACTGCAACATGGATATTATTACTTTTATATTTTAACTGCGTGAATACTATGTACAATATAAGTTTAGAATTAAATAATATCAATAGGGCCCTACAAAATTCATGGTCATGAAAAACACATCACGGAACATGAAATCTGGTCTTTTGTGTACTTTTACCCTGTATTATACAGATTTAACGGGGGGAAACCAGCGTTTCTCAAATTGGGGGTTCTGACCCAAAAAGGAGTTGCAGGGGGGGTCGCAAGGTTATTTTAGGGGGGGGGGGCGCAGTATTGTCACCCTTACTTCTGCGCTGCCTTCAGAGCTGGGCGTCCAGAGAGCGGTGGCTGCTGATTGATGGCCCAACTCTGCAGACAGCAGCATAGAAGTAAGGGTGGCAATACCATACCATGCCATCCTTACTTCTGCACTGGTGCTGGTGGTGGCTTTGTCATCAAAGCTGGGCTCCCGGCTGGCAACCACCGCTCTCCAGCTGCCCAGCTCTGAAGGCAGTGCCACCACCAGCAACAGCACAGAAGCAAGAGTAGCAGTATCACAACTCCCCTACAATAACCTTGCGACCTCCCCAGCTCCTTTTTGGGTCAGGACCCCTACAATTACAACACAGTGGAATTTCAGATTTAAATAGCTGAAATCATGAAATTTATGATTTTTAAAATCCTATGACCATGAAATTGACCAAAATGGACTGTGAATTTGGTAGGGCCCTAAATATCAGGTTACAAGGATAAAACTGACAGGTCAAAAATTTCACCTTTCCTAAACACATTTAAAAAGGTCCAAATTCTGAAAAATCTGTTAGCCATCCAAAACACGGGGTGCAACCTAGAAAAAGATCCCAACTTCTCAGCTGAGTGATCGACTAGCAACAGATCTGGGATGTTGGGCTGACCTCTAATCTTGGGCACACATCTGAACATGCTGAGACAAATCCCATTCATATTACTTATCCTTGTTCTCCCACTGATTTCAGGTTTCAGCACAATAGGTACATACATGTGAGATGTACTGCCTCTGCACACAACAATGAAGCAAGTAATGATACACTTTGCATTTTGATAGTACTGTACATTCTGACATTCCCTTTCCTCCAAGGATCCCAAAGTGCTTGACAGACTGATACAAAAATAGATTGCTTTATACACCACTGAAATGCATTACTCAAAATGCAGCTACTTCTGGGGTGAAATAACTACTTAACACTGCACCACACCACCATACAACAGGGGTCTGATTCTTCAGCCCTTACTCATCCAAGTCATCCCATTAAATAAATTTATGTGAAAGGGGTTTGTGGGAGTGAGTAAGGATTAATAACATATATAAGGGCTGCAGCGTCTGACTCCATTCTATAGCCTGATCCAAAGCCATGGAAGTCAATGGGAATCCTTAAAGGATCAGGCCCTAAGAAAAGCTGAATCTTTTCCAGGTAAAAACGCAAGGGGAATGGCAGATCAGCAGAGTACTGGGATAGGGTTATGCACGTGTCAGTTTGTACACGTGAAGCCATTGGGTGTAATTTTTGACCTATCAGCCTTCCCACTCTCCCCTTAAATTCAATCATATTACTGTATTCCAGTATAAAGAAATATATTGGTGTGATATATTGTAAATACAGGCATTTGCTGCTACAGTATTTTAACAAATCTACATTTGCATTTTGTTTAGGTCTCAAATAGTCTCTCTCTCTCTCTATAAATAAAATACAATTTCTACCTATCCATGCTAGTGCAGTGTTACTGGACTGACCATAGATCTCAATAGCCACAAATCATTTGGGCATATACAATACCTTGTGTGGTACATTAGCAACATTACTGTGTTAACCAGAGAAATAAGTGGCTTTAGTTTTAAACTTTTTATCAGCCTTCTCCTAAGCCCAGTATTTGGGGTTCCATCAAAGGTCTGCATACAATTTGTATCTCTAAAGTGTATCACCCCAATTCATCAGGAAATTATTTTGTCAATCACTTTGTCAATCTCCATATATATGCTACAGTTCAAATAATGGATTAAAGGCAGTTTTTTCGATGACTGGCAATAAGAAATATTACCTAGTATCTGATACTGTGAGACTAGCACTTGACTTCTATACCCTTTCTATTTGCAGGTTGTTGTAGCCATGTTGGCCCCAGGATATTAGAGAGATGAGGTGGATGAGATAATATCTTTTATTGGACCAAGTTCTGTTGGTGAGAGACACAAGTTTTTGAGCTTACACAGAGCTCTTCTTCAAGTCTGACCTGAAGTTGGTCTAATAAAAAACATTACCTCACCCACCTTGTCTCTCTAAGACCTTTGCTACAGAATTTAGTGATCCAAGTCTTCTACATGGCTTCTGTTGATCTTCTTCATGAAAGAAGATGATATTGATAAAAAGATGGAGTACTACTACTACTACCATAAGGTGGTGATCGGGATTAGTGTTTCTTAGCACACACACAGTTTTGAAACTCGTGGTCAAATTTATGAATACATACATGAAACCCCACTGACTGCAATAGTAATATGGTACATGTGCAATTAAAGACAGAATGTAGCTGTATAACTGCTATTATATGCATATGGCAATGAAAAGCTTCCAAGATATAGGTACTTCTAGGGAAGGTGGTACTAGTATACTAGGAAATGTTTAATTAAGAAATCTCAGATTTTGCCTTTTCATACTTTAGTGACCTGTCTGTGTCACCTACAAGAGCATAGATGTATAATGTCCTATTTTATGGGTCTCTTTTAAAACCCATTGGATTAATCATTTTATTTCCCTTGCACGTCCCTACTGTTCAGATTTCCATTTTGTTTTTCTGTATAACCATCACGTTAAAGATTGTTAATGCCTCTTTCACTCTCATTTGAATAATCAGAAGACGTTACTTCAATTTTGAAAAACCACTTCATTCTCCCCTTTTATTTTTAAACTGTTAATTTTTTAAAATCCACATACTTCCCTCCCCAAACCCCAGTATATTTAGGCTTTTTCCTGACCCCCCCCCCCAGCAAAATTAAGGCTAGCATTAGTGGTACCACTGAATGTGGCTTATTTTGTAAATAGCCTCCCTTTACAGATAAGTGAAACTTCAGGTGCCCTGTGCATGGCTGTTCCAATGTGGCACTGGAGAACACCCTTCTCTAGACAAAGACACTGAAGAGAGGGAACTCGGCCTGGTTGGGCTGCAGCAAGTCAATCAGGAAACACACAGTCCCCGAGAAGCCTTCATACAGACTATATATGTTTTCTAATGCCCGGGAACCAGCCTTAAATTCTTCTGTAAATAAGAACTCTGCAAACCTAAGAAACAGTAAAGACAAAACAGAAGTCTTTATTACCTCTCTCTTTATGCAACTGGCTTTGGTGCCATTCCTGTGTATCTGTTCATTTGTCATTAGAAGGCTTCACGTCAACACATTCAATAGGAAGAATATTAATACACCTCTACCCCGATATAACGCGACCCGATATAACACGAATTCGGATATAACGGTAAAGCAGTGCTCTGGGAGGCGCGGGGCTGTGCACTCCGGCGGATCAAAGCAAGTTCGATATAACGCGGTTTCACCTATAACGCGGTAAGATTTTTTGGCTCCCGAGGACACCGTTATATTGGGGTAGAGGTGTAGTTTCACGTCTGCTAGTTATCTGACATTATCTGCAAATCTGTTTACACCTTTTTCCCCTCACCAAACTGAGGTCCATTTGATCAAGAACAGAAATGTTCCAATCTGTATTTATATATTTGACATGCTTGGTGCCCATCTGAGATCTACAAGCTTTTTTGTGTCTCTGTATAACATTTATAAGTGTATAAATGGAAGGGTTTTTTTAAAAAGTGTTTTTATATTGGTCTTTGTTTCATCAGGACCCAGCAGGACACAGAACAGCAATGCTTTCTGGATGGATGTGAAAAGCCCTGTATTACAGACATGATTAAGCAGGTGAAATACTCTCAAAATACTATAAAATGAGCAGCATTGAAAATAAGTCATTGTGATTCCGGAACCATTTCCTGCTTGCTAAGGAAAACGGAAACAAACATATCATCATTTAAAAGAGCTACAATATGTCAGAAAAAAATCTGAACTAAAAATAACTGCTCCCTGCTATAATTCTACATAGACCTCATCCCTTTTAAACCAGTATAAATAGGAAGTTGATGGAGTTACACTGATGTAAAACTGAGAGCAGAATGAGGCCTGTGTATGTGTGAAATATGTGGAGAAGCAAGATCCTGGTTTAGTTGCACTTCTATGTACTGACAGACAGTGTCACATGCTGTGAAAACCAGAGAGAATCAATATAATGAAACCAGCAGTTCATTTCACTCAGCTGTGTAGCAAGAGCTAGAATTCTCAGGTCTTTGTTCATAGGCTATGGAGATCTTCACTGCTGTATTTCTGAACAGGCCCAATCCATGCTGGTAATGGCTAAAAGTCAAGAACATGACACCTACTCAATAGTCTATGTTAGATGAGTTATGATCTTAGTCCCATACTTAGTGGGTGTGTATCCAAACCATATTTGGGGACTCTGAGTATTCAGAACTTCAGTGCCATCTAGAGCCATTCCTCTAGCCTTCACCCACCATGGCAACCATAGGGGGAGGTACAAAAAGTCAATAAGTAGCATGAGTTTAATCCCAGTCAAGGGTTGCGGAGTCCCACTACAAGCACCTCATCAGTTAATGTAATTAATTGCTCATGGCCCTATTTGGATGCAGACCCTAAAAAGAGGCTGGACTAGTCTGAGGAAGAAATAGGTTGTTAGAATGTAAAATCTGTTAGCATGTTCGGCTCTAGAGACAGAATGTCCCTGTTTAAATTGTTTGTGTTCTGCTGGCTCTGGGCATTTTTAGTTCTGTTTTGGATGTTTAAAGATTTAAGCTACTTGAAGGAATTGTGGGCATAGACTATGCAAGGTTCTGAGAGTGTTCTTTGTATTTCACCAAACTCAATAATAATAATAATAAACTCCAAAGCCAAAGTGAGGTGTTGCTGAATGGTGAGAATACTAACCTTTGTGCTCTGTAGATGTATTTAGAGTTCCCAGTAAGCCTATATAGGAGTAGGAACACATAGGCACTACCAGCCACTCCATGGCAAATTCCAGGTCCCTTCTTCAGCAGGCCCTTCTGCCATGTCAGTTCCCCACAGCGGATACAAGTGTCTAGATACTGGGGCTTCTTGGAAATCAGATAAGCTTTAGCAAACAGGTATGCAATACCTAGGGAAACAGCAGAGAAATCAGTTTTGTTTTTATAAGTACAGTCCAGCTGGTATAATGTTATATGATCAATACATAATAATATGGATATTCTCATCTATGATATATATTCACCTGAGTGTACACACCACATATGTGAGGGTGGTAGCAGAGTCATGTGATAAGTTGCATTTATCATGCACCTTTAAAAGTCTCACATGCAGTCACCCCACTAGCTGATCTCATTCCAGGACTAACATTCCAAACCCCATTTTTGTGTTTAAATCAGTCAGCCACAAGACAAGACATTTTCTTCTCTCCCAAAGATGTGGAGTTCCCCCACCAAATCACATTGACCCAAGATCAAGGATGGGCAATAATTAGTCTTGC
Organism: Emys orbicularis; assembly: GCF_028017835.1. Taxonomy (NCBI): domain Eukaryota; kingdom Metazoa; phylum Chordata; order Testudines; family Emydidae; genus Emys; species Emys orbicularis. The sequence continues at coordinate 215,888,315 of NC_088683.1, forward strand.
AACAATGACAGGTTTAAGACCCAGTAGTTCTCAATTCTACAGAGCTAGAAATGAGAACTAACCCCCTTTCCAATGGGACACATTGCACTTTATTCTAGCCCTGGCAGATCTTGAGATGCTGGCTGTCAGTAATGTCCTTTTTATGTATCAAAAAGCCATTTTAAGTAATTTTTAGAGGGGGTTCAGTTTTATTAGTTATAATCTCCATGTGATCACTGTGCAGTTGGATTCACAGTAACTAAAAGACAGATGCTACATGAGAAGAGATACAAATACAGCCTGAATTTTTAAAAAAAATCAAGTTCTCAAAAAAACTTAAAAATAGCTCTCAGTGACATATACAAACTATATAGTGGCGTGGTATTGAGTAATGGCTGCATTACTCATGATTGATGAAGCGCACAACATAGAGGACTCGCAGGGAAAGGAAAATCAGAATATTTAGAAGGCTCTAAAAATTACCTCAAATAACTTTCCATTAAACATCCCAATTTTAACCACTTGATATCTTGGTGCTCCGAGGGCTAAGAGTAAGTGCTGTATCCCACTGGAAAGCCCCTGTTTTTTAATGGTATAAATCATACAGCTCTAGCCCTGCTGTGTTGTGAGGTAGCAGACTATCAATCGATCCCTGGGACAGGACTAAATACTGCCCATCCTGCACCACAAACTCGTATAATTTTGTGGGGAAATATTCGCCTTTGAGGAGGAAGCAAGAAACTTTCATCCAGTCGGCTGTTCCGTAATGAGAGATTGTGGCCGTTTGAAATTTCTTCATGGTTTGTAGTGTTAGAAGTACTGGCCGGGAGATGTGGGCAGAGGGCAGGTGAGCCTACCAAAGGGGCCTCTGCCACACAGATATCACCAGCACACACACAGTGGGCCAAACTCCCATTGGAGTCTAAATTTCTTTCTTTCCAAGAGAGAAATTAACTGAACAAAGCTGGTTTCACTTCCCTTCACCCACAGAGAAGGATCAGGAAAGAGGGACCTTCACTCCCTACACGTCAGGAAAAAGATAAAGCTTCGGCAGAATGCACAGTTAAGGGCTCTAATCATGTTGCACTATTTGCAATTTGAAAAGAAGATATTTAAAATACATGGTCTCTGCTCCTGAACTTTGTTTAACAAAATGAATGGTACTGGAGCACTGTGTCAATTTTTGCTGCTATCTCCTAGGTTTAGGTTACAAAGCCAGTAAGAACAGTTAGCCACTATGTCCTGGTGGGAAGTAATTTCAATATATAACAGCACAAGCAAACACTGCTAAAGCAAGAGTGAGAGCCTCAACTGGGGTCAGCATAGAACTCAGACAGAAACTTCCCCTCCTCCCCAGAGCTCTTAAATTTGGGGAAATTCCACAATTAACATTTTGCTAGTGCATACTCCTAGATCATAGACTTTAAGGCCAGAAGGGACCATCATGATCATCTAGTCTGACCTCCTGCACATTGCAGGCCACAGAATCTCACCCACCTACTCCTATAATAGACCCCTAACCTCTGGCTGAGTTACTGAAGTCCTAAAATCATGGTTCAAAGACTTCAAGTTACAGAGAATCCACCATTTACACTAGTGTAAAGCTGCAAGTGACCCGTGCCCCATGCTGCAGAGGAAGGTGAACACCCCCCACACCCCCCGGCCAGGTCTCTGCCAATTCTTTCCCAACCCCAAATACAGTGATCAGTTAGATCCTGAGCATGTGGGCAAGACCCACCAGGCAGATACCTGGGAAAGAATTCTCTAGAGCAACTCGGAGCCCTCCCCATGTAGGTGTTCCATCTCCAGCCATTGGACATATTTGCTACTTCCCTTCCCATAAAAAAATCCTTAGGTCAGATCTGTGCATAAGTGTACAATAGCAATAAACAGAAATAGGCTATGTTTGAGGGGAAGAGGCAAAAAACTTTTCCAGGCCCACCCATAAATACTAAAGTCTGGTATTGGCTGTGCCCCTTTCAGTACACTAAGGCTACCTTCACCCTCCAGCCAACCAGGACTTGCCTTGTAACTCGTATATATCATGCACTGAAGTCCCTGCTATGCATGGGAGCAAGGGCTTGGAATAGAGAGATCATACTTGGGCTCCTTGTATGAGGGTACAGGGCATTACAGCTAGGTCATCAGGTGACATATTGTACTATTGGATTTTAATGGCTTTTGTAACAACATATTTGAAAGTACCTCAAAGAGTTTTGGGAACTTCCTTCATTGCCTGATCTTCCACCTACTTCAGTAATAAACAAAAAAGCTTAACTGAAAAAAGCATGAACAATTTTGCTGCTTGACATAAATGGTAAAATCAGTAAAATTTGACCTGACGTTATTTTCTCAATGGAATCATTTAGTGTGAAAAGCATGTAATTGGTAACATCTGGCTACTTCACAGCATCAATTTGAAAAGGACCTGGAGCTCCATGACACCAGTGCAAAAGCTCATTCTCCCGCTCAATTGTCTCTCCCAGTTCAGGAGGCCAGTTGCTGTTCTGTTCTTGGTCCATAAGAAAGTCAATGCTCTGCCACACAAGCTCCTGATCTGCAGGCTGAAGGTACTCGTAATAGGACAGCAGCATCTGAAGGATGGATGAAAGGCCATGGGCTGCACCTGTAAAGAATAGAAATGGTTAAAAGAAGAATTATTTTTGATCACAGATCCATCACACTGCCTCTTTCTACTGGAAATAATTTCTGTGTGGTGCAGATGGGTGTTCTGTCTTGTTTTGACAGTTATAATATTGTGTTGAGTAAAGGTCTTATACATGCAACTCAAAGATTTGTTACCACTTACATCTTTCAGATTTCTACATTTAAAAAAAAACTCAGTATGAATTCACTCATTCTCACTATAGAGTGGCAACATTTGAGAATAATGAAAATTAAAGCGCAGATAAAAGATTTCTCTACTGCATTTCACAAATACATAACAGCTGCAAACTCCTCGCTTCAAAGAGGCAAAGGCCCCAACCCAGTGAGGAGTCTCACAAAATTTATGGAGTTTTCCCTTATTACAAGTTTTTCTGCAGAAGGGAAATATTGGAGCCTAGTGGGAATATGCAGTGTATAACTAGCACTAATCATTGCATTCATTTTAGGTGGCCCACATACAATATCTGTCCATTTACCTGTATGACCATTTGTTTGTTAGGAAAAGCAGACTGTACACATTGTTTGCCTGCCAATGTCTTGTTTCTAAGTGGTCTATTATCTTGGTGTCAAAGCAATGCCTTGGTTTCTAAGTGGTTGGTATGTTCTACTCACCAAGGTATTCTGTTCCATAATAAGAGTACATGAGTGGGCATGGTTTCCTCTTCTTCACAGCATACTGCTTCCCAGATTCTAATATAGCCTGGCAAATTGATCTGATCTGCACTGGGGTCAACATCTAAGCAGAAAACACCAAAAGAGACAGATTGTTATAACAATTTTCCCTTTTAAAAGTTATACAGCTCCCTCTTTTTCATCCTGGCACATATATTAGAGCATTGCCTCTGTGTGCATGCTAGAATGTATGCTGTAATGTTATTAACAATAACAATCATTTATATAGTGTGGTAGGATTACACAACGTCTCACACATACAGGCCTAAATCCTGCTTCAACTAAGTCAGTGACAAAATTCCCATTGATTTCAATGGGATCAGAGTAAGGCCCAATGAAAGAGAGATGCTCGCTCTTCCACAGATTTTACAGTCTAAGTGAAATGTGATAAACAAGCAGAAGATGAGACACAAGACAACAGCTCAGGGAATGGAGAGTGTGCAGTTACTAATGACAAGGAGAAAGGAGAGATTCTTAGAAAAAGTGGATTGTAAGGAGGAGCCAGGGGGCTTGGTGGATGAATGCTGACAGGCTGTTCCAGGCATAAGGAACAACATGTAAGGAGCTTTTAAGCAACATAACACAAGAAGAAAGGGAGAAGGTATTAAATTGGAGGAAGGCGCATTACATTTTCTTGTTTGTTTCATTTGTAGTTGTAGTTGAGGATTAAGTGTTGGTATAGGAGACACTTGGGTTAAGGAACATCCTATCACACAACATGTCTGGGTGCATACCTCTTATCTCAAGGCAACATTACTGAAAATAAAGTGGTTAGTGGTTGTACAGCTGGTTAGAGGGTAGCTGTTTGCAATGCTTTATCACCACAAACAGGTCAAAGCTGCCTTTGTGTTTATTGATTGGTAAATAATTGGATGATGGCCCACCTTACAGCATTAGAAGGAAAAGGTGGCTACCTATTAATTTGTTTCATAGGAAATGTACTTTTTCAAGAACAGACTTTGTATCTCAGTAGTCAATTAGGAATCTGTTTTACATTTTCTTAATTAGGGCTCTAATGATATGCACTTTCCTGTGTTCATTAGCAATTTCCTCTCTACCACTCACATCTGTTACTGGCTGACCTTCACTTAGGAAGCTGAGAGAGGTTCATTTCTAGGCATTTTAATTGCCTGAATCATTAATTCAGGTGTAGTCTGTAGGAAAAAAGCATTTCACAAATAATCCTTTTTCCCTCTTGTGAAGAGAGAAATAGAAGAGAAAAGTGACATCAGGAGGCAGAGAAATAAAAAAGGAATATAATGAATCCTGACAGGACTAGTAACAGAAATAAAAATTAATGATAACCTTACCATTGCTCCTTTCAAACAGTCTCAAATAAACTACTTGTGCTATAGGACTTATAATGAGCTCTTCATTTTAAAGAATGCTTTTTGAACTGTCAAGTATGCAGGCAACGTTCTTGAAAAGTTATGCACCCTTGTCGGATGAGCAAAATGAGGCGAATGTAGTTGGTGTTATTTAGGCCTTGACAGGAAGAAAACGGTTGGAAAATCTCTCTCTGTTACCTCACTTGTACCCAAATAAAGTGTTCTCTGCTACAAACTGCTCAAAGTGACTGTGATATTTGTACACCCCCTTGCACAACAGAACCCTGATCAGAGTTTTTTAGTGTTACTGCAATACAAACGAATAAGGTTATTAATAATCATAGACTTCACTCATTTTTTGCTAGTGTCACCTTAGTCTAGTCACCTTAGGTTCACTGCATTTGCACCAATGGCTCTGAATTCTTTTCAGTTTTGTGATTATCATACAATCATAGAAATGGAGGGCTGGAAGAGACCTCAAGAGGTCATCTAGTCCAGCCCCCTGAAATGAGGCGGGACCAGGTATACATAAACCATCCCTGACAGGTGTTTGTCTAACCTGTTCTTAAAAACCTCCAACGACAGGGATTCCACAAACACCCTTGGAAGACCATTCTAGAGCTTAACTATGCTTATAGTTAGAAAGCTTTTTCTAATATCTCTAACCTAAATCTCTCTTACTATAGATTAAGCAGATTTCATCTTGTCCTGCCTTCAGTAGACACAGAGTACTCTTTGTAACAGCCATTAACATATTTGAAGATTATTAGCTCCCCCTCTCAGTCTTCTTTTCTCAAGACTAAATATGCCCAGGTTTTTTAACTTTTCCTCAGAGGTCAGGTTTTCTAAACCTCTTATCATTTTTGTTGCTCTCCTCCGGACTCTCTCCAATTTGTCCACATCTTTCTTAAACTGTCATGCCCAGAACTGTACACAGTACTCCAGCTGAAGCCTCACCAGTGCAGTGTAGAGCAAGATAATTACCTCCCTGGTCTAACACCCTGACACCCTGGTTAAAATACCCCAAAACTATATGAGTCTTTTTCACAACTGCATCACACTGTTGACTCATGTTCAATTTGTAATCCACAATAACCCCCAGATGAGGAGTAGTCAATAGGTGGATCGCAGGCCCAATCTGGACTGCCAGACTCTTTTGAACGGACCCCCAAAATCTTTTAAATTTACTTATTATTGTTGGGGTTTTTTATTATTTTCTCTGGAGTCTGGGCCTTCACCAAGAAATCTGGACTTTGACAAAAACTAATTGATTACCCCTGCCCCAGATCCTTTTCAGCAGTATTACTGCCTAGCCATGTATTCCCCATTTTGCAGCTGCTCATTTGATTTTTTTCTTCCTAAGTGAAGTACTGTGCACTCGGCTTTACTGAATTTCATCTTGTTTATTTCAGATCAATTCTCCAATTTGTCAAGGTTTGAATTCTAATCCTGTCCTCCAAAGTGCTTACAACCCCTCCCAGTTTGGCATCATCTGCAAATTTCATAAGCATACTCTCCACTGCATTATCCACGTCATTAATGAAAATATTGAATAGTACTGGACCCAGAACTGACCCCTGTGGAGCCCATTGGATATGTCCTCCAAGTTCAACAGTAAACCATTGATAACTACTCTTAGTTTCAGTTAGGCTTGTGTTAAGAATCCTAAACAATTTTTCTTTTGAAAAGAAATATGAATTAGGGGCTTGTCCTTAGATCCTCCATCACAGTGTCTTTAAAAAAACAAAAAGAAACAAAAAAACAGTGTCATTTAATCCTGGACCTCAAACACAACCATATGATCATTGCATGGTATTATTACAGGGCAGAATTAAGCATGCTTGGGTTATTTAATGTGCATTTCCATAAACACACTTGGATTTCTTTTAAATTTAATCTCGGCTCACAGTTGCCTGGGAAAAGGACATCTCTGTAATGTTTTTATCCTAAATTATTGATATATGCTCTCAATTTTAACTCCATTTTAATATTTTTTTTCCTGGAAATTACTGTAGTATTGCATTTTATTTGTGATTTTCCTTTGAGCCATCAAAAAAATAGACAGAAGCACCAACTGCAAATTGTTAGGAAGGATAAACTGTATACCGACTCCAACCAACTCCAAACCATCTGTGAGATGTTTGATGGTGAAAAAAATAAGGGCAGTAGGGAAATGCTCTTGTAATCCATACAAATCCTTGTCTTTGAGGTAGTTGGAATTCTGGGAAACTGTTTTTCCCAGGCCACTTCAAAGGCTGTCAGATTTAATACACGTTGGGCATTCAGTAGGTGGCATTGTTCCCTTTCAGGCAATAGCTGAATGGCAGTGAGAAGCATTGCACTTCTGCAAGTGCTATTTTTCAGATTAGATTTATGTGGATATCAAAAGTTCTATGGGATCTTTAATAACAGTAGACGTGTTAATTTTAATATCCTCACTACATTTCAATGCAGATCATTCCAATCTGCCTGCCTACGTTTTCCCTGCAATTTCAGTTAAGTAGGAAAAGCCTTTTTTCTCTTCTGAAACATTGAGTAATGTTGCTGTGTGGTGTTAAACAGCTACTGTTTTCTGGTGATGGATGAAGTGATCTCCTAGAGCTCTTACTTTCTCAATCACCCTTAAATACACCATTTAAGGACTTAACTACGCTCGGTCCATAGTCTCTCCATTTGTCTATTTTGTCAGTCCAGAGTACCTGTCTCCTTTCATGAAGACACCCCCTGTGTTTAGCAACAGGTTCCCAACTAATTTAAGCCAAGCATCTCATTCAGTAAATAAATAAAACCCTACTAAAAAACCCACCGGGAAGTGTTTGGTCTATAATGACCATTTAACCCTTCTGGTTGTTCATTACCACATGGTAGAATTGCTCATCCTTTTCAGGTTGGACACCCTTTATTCAAAGTCAAACATTTTCATGATTCTCTTATACATTTACCATAAAAGAGTAAAAAAAAAAAAAGTATCAGTGAGGACAATGTTAAGCCTATCTCATTTGTGTGTGTGTGCGCTTGCACGCATGCGTGCGCATAGAGGTTGATAGAGAATACTTACCTTGAAGGGTAAGGGTGTGTGGGGAGTGGGGGAGAGAGATTTGTTTTGCTTAAGATTGTAATACACTTTTCAACAACTCATGACCTTTATGACTGCATTTGGGGGTTCTGACTCCCTCCTTAAGAAACACTACTATATAGTACTGTGTACCATACCTGCTGCCTGATTTGTTTTGTTACAACTATATTGTTGTACTGCATTGTGTACATCTATGACAAAAAGTACTATGTAAGTGCCAAGTATTATTATTTAATAATTTGTGTGATCATAGTTCTAGAATGGTGATTTTCAACCTGTGGTTCATGGGCCATTAGGTGTTTGCAGACTATGTCTAAGATTTTCAAAGGGGTTCGCACTTCATTCAAAAATTTTTAGGGGTCTGCAAATGAAAAAGAGGTTGAAAACCACTGTTCTAGAATGTAACATTTGCATTTATTGCATTATACCGGAAGCCTTGTTTTATGCATGTAAAAGTTACTGGCTATAGACTTAACAGATCAAATCTCTCCCTGATGTTACTCTAATAAAGGGATCTAAATGATTTCAACCATATATTTCTTGAAATATGTCAAAAATAGCAATTGAAATTTGTGCTGTACTATCAAAAGGCTTTGTTTTGAAATCTCATAATGAAGTATTCTGAACACCCAGCAGAAGGAGCTTTTGACGCAGCTATCGCATGCACAATCGCTGTAAAATGAAGAACATTTTTGTATTAAGGAGGCCAGCTGACTCCAGCATAAAGATGGGCTGGGGCCAGCCCAGTAGTCTAATGACAGTGTGCTGCATTGCAGAACACCAAAATTCAGTTCTCAAGCCTCGTAAGCCCTGTCTCTTACTGCCAGGCCAGCAGCAGCTGTGAATGTTTCACGAACCTTTTCATGGAATGTACTGCTCACTCTTTTGTCTTTCAGGTGATCCCAAAACAGAAGCCATAATTGAAAGGGTGTGAGATGTGGGTTCTCCAAGGAAACCAGAGGCCTCCTGTCTGGATTGGAAGGCTTCACGGTTACAAAGATGGCAAGGGCCTAATTCTCCACAATGTTACTTCCGTTTGATTGGTATACAACTATTTTAGTGCAGTAGAAGTATTTTGCTATCTGCATCCCTTCCAAACAGTGGCAGGCACATCACATTTCTGACACCATTCCCAGAAGTACTGATTCTCAAGTGATACCGTCTAGAATGGCACTGCACTGTTGCTAATGCAGATTGGCTGATGCTGTAACATCACTAAGAAGAGAAAGGCAGAACACACAAACTGATAACAGACAAAGAGAGGGAGAGGCAAAAAAACAAGAAAGCCAAGCAATAGCCTGTGAGCACAGTATGACCCTGGAAAAAGCTAGAGAGAGAGTTTCTGGGTCTGCTGATTACAGAGGCTGAACGCTCAGATACTACTCTTTTTGTTCTTGATTTCTCCTGTATTCAGAGAAGCAGAACTTTGTGCACTTCTTGTAAATAAACAAGATTCCATCAAAGAGAGTAACCGACTATCAATTTCTATTTCTATCTGGAAAATCCCCAGAGCCCCACAATTTGACTAGCTGCTTAGGTTGAAAAGGGGCAACATTACTTTTTTCTTTAAAAAAATGTCAGATCCCTTTTTTCTTTTCTTCTGACTCACGTCCCTTGTCTTGGCAACAATACAACAACAAGAGGGCCACTCTCTTTTATGAGACACTAATCCTGATTCCAACCTGAAACCACAGGCTGCACTTTATCCCTGGTGAAGGAACCAGATAATTGCTGAAGAAGACAGTCCAACACTCTCATAACTGCTAGCATGCTATAATAGCATATCTCACTTGCCTGGGGCAAAGAGCACCAAAGTCATCAACTTCTGCACTCAAACTTGCCTTTTAAAGAAAAACAAAAAGTAAATTTCTAGGACCTAGGGCTGCAAACAAAGCCTTAAAAACATGAAAGGAGCATAACTAATGCCATGGCTACACGCCATGGGGTGAGAGTGTGAGAGTAGTGAGTTGGGCCTATAGGGATGGCCTCCATCCATTTACTCTGCCTCAGAGTTCAACACTTGAGCAAGTAAAGGAAAAATTACAGTCACCTTGCTCCAAACTCCCCTTATCCTGGATCATCCTAAGGGAGAGAGAACAAACATCAGTGGCTCCTCCAGCCTCCCCTCTCCTAGGCCATTCCGTTCCTCACACAATCCTCCACTTAGACGAAGGCCAGACCCAGAATACTCTTGTTCTGCTGCCCCGCAACTTCCTCCTATGGCTGCCTGTAGCCACCCAGCTCTAACAATGCACTCCCTAGGCCTAAAGAAGGGAACAGAAGGTCCCAGCAGCTCCAGCTTCCCTTCCTAACCAAGGGAAGTGGCAAAGCATAGCTCCCAGTTCTTCCACTGGGGCTGGGAAATAATGCTGCAAATGGAGCAGCCCGGAGGTGTGAGGTGCCTCTGGGCTCTGGAGTTGGCTTCTATCCCTCTGTCACGCCCCGATGCTATAGGCTTTAATTAATGGAGCCGTGTAGTCTCAGACTAACCATCTCCAAATACCATACCTACCCAGTGTTTTTCCTGCAGAAAATGCTACCACAGAGCACTGATCAGCAATATAATCCAGAGCTCAATTTTAACTACATATGGTTGAGAACGCTCCCAAATTAAAATATTCTGGGATGGATGAAAGAGCATGTCTAAAAATAGCAAGCATGGAAGATTTGCAAATTAACAGAGACACAGCTATAACCTTGTGTAGCGGGGCAGTCACCCCCACTCCGGCCCTGAAAGAGTTAAAAGTTAGCCCTTGGAGAGGGCTGGGGCTGACAGCCAATCAGAGAAGGCTGGGAGGCAGCCAATCAGGGCCAGGCTGGGCCCTATAAAAGGGCTGCAGGGCCAGATGGCAGTCAGTCTCTCTCCAGCTTTGGAGAGAGATGGACCTGGCTGCCTGAAGGAGAAAAAGGTACCTTCGACAGAGCAGTGCTGGGGAAGGGGCAGGCTGAGCTGGGGAGCTCAGCCCTGGCTTCCTCCCAGGCTGAGGCCTGGCAGGAAGTCCTAAAGAGGTTCTGCAGCTACAGGAAAAGGCAGCAGGTCCAACCCCCTAGCCAATGATGAGTGGCCAGTTTGCTTCTGAGTAAAGAGGCTAGATGAAGACTGGGAGTATCCACTGAGGGAAGGTGGATATAGGGGGGTTGGGGCCAGAGCCCTGGGCCCTTTAAATGGTCGCTGGAGCCCTGGGCAGCGCTGATGGGATGGCTGGGGGACGCTGACCCCTCCCATCCCCGCCCCTTCCACCTGAGGCGAGGCCCCGCCCCTTCCGGGGGGATGGGTCGGGGGAGAGGCAGAGCCGGCACCCATACCTGTAAGAGTTCAATTTTATTTTCACCCCTGCTCAGCATCTCACAGGACCAGGTCCAATGAGATATAAATATATGCTGTTTGGTTATGTAGAGTATAAATGTTTTCAGAGAAATTTTCATACAAAGAAGAATGTACGCTTCTGTAAAGGAACTGCCATAGACTACTGACTATTTCACAAACACACACTTAAATTCAAAGGTACCACTAAATAAAGTATAAGAGTAAAATTAGGCATTGGAAAATTCTGTTGTCAAGGAACAGGAACAAAAGAGGAAGTATAATATATTTTATCATGTGTACATGCATTTGATCTCTAAGGGATTTAACATGGAATTCTAGCCATCTATTAGACAAATGATAATGCTCTGAACATTCTTCCAAGATGACATTTGGTTGGGAAAAGCAATGGGACAAAATATTGTGTACTCTTTTCATATGCCTGATTTGTAGCATACTTTTCATCTTTTCTTCTTCTCATCTCTCCAGGGAAATAAAAGACAGAGTCCAGAAAACAAGTGAACATATTAAACCTATGAGATAAGCAGCTCTTTAATTTTTTGTCATACTCAAGTACATAAGTGCTTGAACTAGGGGTACTGTGGGTGCTGCTCCACCCCCTGGCTTGAAGTGGTTTCCATTATATACAGGGTTTACAGTGTGGTTCAATGGCTCTCAGCATCCCCACTATACAAATTGTTCCAGCACCTCTGCTCAAGTACACCTACATTTTCCAACAACAAACAGGATGCTATTGTTAACTGCAAATGTAAAGAAAACAGCAACAGACCATATGCTAGCAGATGGTCAATTACCATGGTATTGTGAATTGCCAACTTAACACCGAACAGGGGAGGACGGCGGGGTTGTTTTATGATGTTATATAATGTGGTAGTCTTTTGTGCTCTAAGGAGTTACACTTAAGCAGGATTTTAAAAAATAGCCACATAATTGACAGGACTTCACCTTCAGCATTTGTCAGCTTGTGAACTAAAGAGAACGCTTTATACAGACAACAGTAGTGTTGTGTTATAACTACTAAACAAAACCAAATGAAAAGATAATTTCTGAAGATAAAGCTCCAAGATAAAGAGCAGTAATAACACACTCTAAAGATAAAATCCCCACTAGAGATCATTTTTAAATCAAGGTAGCTTTTAGGATGACTTGTTAGCAGATTACATACTTGCTTTTTCAAATGTAATTGATGGAATCTGATTTACTCCATCTCTGCAGAGAAATACAGGGAAGAGCTATTAAAGTCCTAGGAGTTTCACTATTTACCCAACAAAAAGTTTAATTTATACCAGATACATGGACAATAATAATTCAAACATCTATATTTCTCAGTGCACATAGGTATATATGAATGTGTTTTTGTACAGTACTGCACCAATCACTATGGTATCTAAGTGCCTGCTGAAATACTCTATAAAAATTATACAATAATCCAATTTACTGAACATAGTTCCAGCTTATTGTATACATCAACTTTACACAGCAATTGTGTATGTCATTAAGCTTTGCCCATCATTTTTCCTCATAACAACTATGATAGTTCAAAAGGGGACAAACAGAGGGACTATTTTAGAAAGGATTAAGTTGGAAGAAAATAAAGTGACATAATGAATACGATAGGTGAGGAGTGCTAAGGCTTTGTTGATACTTCTTTAGGAATATCTGCTTAATACACTCATGGCTCAACTAATAGCATTATTTGGGGAAGATATTGCACCCCATACAATCTCTATTCATAGGTCAATTTAGACTGATAATACTGACCAAAATTAGGGATTTGGAGCCAACACCTGGTTTCATTAGAGTCAATGTCAAAACTCTCAGTGACTTTAACTGGATCAGGATTTGGTCCCTTAGTGCTGGCAAACACTATGTAACCTACTTCAGCATTTATGTTAAAACATTCACACTGCAACTCTTCAGAGGAACATATACACCTGCTGCAAAAATATTTCAACTCCACAGGCCAGATTCTGACCTCGCAAACGCTGATGTAAATCTGGAGTAACTCCACTGGCTCCTATGAGTTGACAAATAATTTGCTTGGTAATCTCCAAAGTGAAACTTCTTTAACCAAATTAACAAAATAGAGTTACTATTCAATTCAATCATTTGATCCTTCTAAATTTCTGCAGTTCTATGTCTTGCCATTGGGAATTTAGCCAAACTCTCCTTAATCTCAATGGAAGTTGTGGAGTTAAATCTCCCAATCAGCTCTGAAAGATCTCAACCCAAGCTTTTGGAATGAATGTAAACCCTTGTGCCTCAGGGCATAAGACAGTCTCTCTAAGGCCTGGTTTACATTATGAGGTTAGGTTGAATTTAGCTGCATTAGGTCGATTTTATAAGGAATGCGTCTACGCAACCAATCCCGTTCCGCTGACCTAAAGGGCTCTTAAAATCGACTGCTGTACTCCTCCCCGATGAGGGGAGTAGTGCTAAAATCGACCTTCCTGGTCGCAGCACTGTGCAATTTGATGGCATTGGCCTCCAGGAGCTATCCCAGAGTGCTCCAATGTGACCGCTCTGGACAGCACTTTCAATGCCGATGCACTAGCCAGGTACACAGGAAAAGCACCGGGAACTTTTGAATTTCATTTCTTGTTTGGTCAGCATGGCGAGCTCAGCAGAACAGGTGACCATGCAGTCCCAGTATCGCAAACGAGCTCCAGCATGGAGCTGTTACCTGGGGTTCTTTCAACCCAAAACTCTTGGTAACTTTACTCTGTGCGAGGAGGTGTCAGGAAATAAATCAGGGGAGACACGGCCGTCTGACTGATAGATGGCTGCACAAACAGGACAACACAAGAGTGCTTTCACTTAAAGCGAAACTTTACTAGTCTCAAGCACTTACACACGTCCGCAAAAGCATTAGTAAAACACCCCAACCCTTGATAATTACACTGGTCTACAATTTTTGAGAAGTCGTCTGCTTCAGAGATAAAATGTGCTATTTATTATGTATTTTGATGTGCTGAATTCAAATATGACAATTAAAACAACTGATTGGCTACTGTTTCTAAGATATTTAAGTTTTTACATTTTATGTCTATGTATATTGTGTAGATAGTAGAGTTTTAATCATAAATTGTAAACCTAGGTCTTTTCATGTGTTTATGGTTGCTTTACATGATAATATTTCACCTGTCCTGTTTATGTAACACTTTAAAAATCAGCAAAAGGGTTATATAAATAAAATTTATTATGAAACAAAAGGCAAAAAACTATTCTGTACATAGTTTAGTCCTATTCAGTGTCTCCTTGGCGTTTCTTGGCTTGTCTCTTGTATTCATTAAATGGAGCATCTCTTGTCACTGTCCAGCAATAGTCTGCAAGCATTGATGGGCTCCATTTGCCCTGATAGCGTTTCTCCATTGTTGCAATGTCCTGGTGAAATCGCTCGCCATGCTCGTCGCTCACTGCTCCGCAGTTCGGTGGAAAAAAATCTAGATGAGAGTGCAAAAAATGTATCTTTAGTGACATGTTGCAACCAAGGCTTTTGTATGCCTTGAGGAGGTTTTTCCACCAATAACCTGTAGTGGTCTGCCTTGTTGTTTCCGAGAAAATTTATTGCCACTAACTGGAAGGCTTTCCATGCCGTCTTTTCCTTGCCACGCGGTGCATGGTCAAATGCATCATCTCGAAGAAGTTCACGAATCTGAGGACCAACGAAGACACCTTCCTTTATCTTAGCTTCACTTAACCTTGGAATTTTTCCACGGAGGTACTTGTGTTTTGTCAATGACCTTGACAAAGTTCTTCATCAGACCCAGTTTGATGTGTAAGGGTGGTAACAAAAATCTTCCTTGATTCAACAAGTGGTGGATGCTGAACACTTTTCCTCCCAGGCTCCAATGACTGTCGGAGTGGCCAATCTTTCTTGATGTAGTGGGAATCTCTTGCACGACTATCCCATTCGCAGAGAAAACAGCAGAACTTTGTGTATCCATTCTGCAGACCAAGCAAGAGAGCAACAACCTTCAAATAGCCACAAAGCTGCCACTGATGTTGGTCATAGTTTATGCACCTCAAAAGTTGTTTCATGTTGTCATAGGTTTCCTTCATATGGACTGCATGACCAACTGGAATTGATGGCAAAACATTGCCATTATGCAGTAAAACAGCTTTAAGACTCGTCTTCGATGAATCAATGAACAGTCTCCACTCATCTGGATCGTGAACGATGTTTAGGGCTGCCATCACACCATCGATGTTGTTGCAGGCTACAAGATCACCTTCCATGAAGAAGAATGGGACAAGATCCTTTTGACGGTCACGGAATATGGAAACCCTAACATCACCTGCCAGGAGATTCCACTGCTGTAGTCTGGAGCCCAACAGCTCTGCCTTACTCTTGGGTAGTTCCAAATCCCTGACAAGGTCATTCAGTTCACCTTGTGTTATGAGGTGTGGTTCAGACGAGGAGGATGGGAGAAAATGTGTGTCCTGTGACATTGATGGTTCAGGACCAGAAGTTTCATCCTCTTCCTCGTCTGACTCAAGTGAGAATGATTCTGGTGCATCAGGAACCGGCAGTCCTTCTCCGTGGGGTACTGGGCGTATAGCTGATGGAATGTTTGGATAATGCACAGTCCACTTTTTCTTCTGACACACCTTTCCCAACTGGAGGCACCATGCAGAAGTAACAATTGCTGGTATGATCTGTTGGCTCTCTCCAAATCATTGGCACTGCAAAAGGCATAGATTTCCTTTTCCTGTTCAACCACTGGCGAAGATTTGTTGCACAAGTGTTGCAGCATATGTGTGGGGCCCACCTCTTGTCCTGATCTCCAATTTTGCAGCCAAAATAAAGGTGATAGGCTTTCTTAACCATAGTGGTTATACTGCGCTTTTGTGATGCAAAAGTCACTTCACCACAAACATAGCAGAAGTTATCTGCAATGTTCACACAAGTACGAGGCATCTCTGCTCACTTTGGCTAAACAGAAATGTGTCCCTTTGCAAAATCAAACACTGACAAATAAGAGAGCACGACACTGTATGATTTCTAGAGCTGATATAGGGCAATTTGTTCAGCAGAGTGATGTAAGCTTCGTTATGATTGCATCATCTATGACTTCTAGGAATAACATGATGCAATTCATATCATGTATGACGCAATACCAGCTTCAGATTGCATCATTCATTGTTTTGCCTAAAAAGCAAGTACTGTCCAAACCCAGTCATAGATTTATTCAGAGATCCAGTCAAAGATGTATTTTAGTCATTTCTGGTTTAAATTGAGATCCCTTCCCTTTATAACTCACTTATCCTCCGCCATTCCCAAGTCAGGGGTCGTATATACTGACCCAATAGCATATCTTGAAAACTAGAGCCAATCAACAATTTTAAGCATCATTTTCGTTCTCAGTGACCCAGAATTAGTAAAGTTTGACTACATTTATTTCAGAAGCATTTTGGCTGTAGAGCAGTGTTACCAAAGCTGAGTGTGGCTCTCGAGTGGCACAGTGGCAGCCCGTCTGCCGGTGGGGAACACAAGATGCATCCAGAGGGAGAGACCAGTCCCGAAGAGTCCCCCCCACAAAGGAGTCCCCCTATCTCAAGCTTTTTCCCCTTATTTATACATTAGTAATACAATGACACGTCCCTTACAGAAACCTTGTTAAGTAAGCAGTTTTAACGATCGAGCAAGAGGTTCCTTCTGATTAAGTAAGCAGTTTTAATGATCGAGCAAGAGGTTCCTTCTGATTATTGATTAACCAGGTGTGGGTTTTTCCAGAGCCTGCATCCTTGAGACCTCAATAGACATTCCTGGGGCATATCCTACTCTTTTAAAACGCATGTATCAGCAACTTCAACACAATTCTTATCAGGAAGGACGCGGGGTCAAGCTGCCCTTTCTGTGACACCCCAAAACCCCCTCCTGCCTTGGTTAAGACTTGCTTTTAACATCTTGCTGACTAGGCTGTCTTTAACAATAAGCCATAGTGGTTTCAGGCACTTTACTGGTTTGCCAAAGTCTCCCCGTACAGAGCGAACAGGAGACACTGGATCTGATTTCTGTATGGGGAGAAGAATCTGTGCAGGCAGAACTCTGATCCAGTAGAAGAAATGCTGATATATATGCCAAAATCGCACAGGGCATGGTGGACAGAGGCTATACCAGGGACACACAGCAGTGCCGCGTGAAAATTAAGGAGCTCAGGCAAGCCTACCAAAAGACAAAGGAGGCAAACAGTCACTCAGGGTCAGAGCCCCAGACATGCCGCTTCTATGATCAGCTGCATGCCAGTGGTAGGGTGGTACCCTACCACTCCCCACCACTGTCCGTGGACACCTGCAAGGTGGCAGCCTCACGCAACACGGAGGAGGATTTTGTGAATGAGGAAGGAGGAGGAGAATGCGCAGCAGGCAAGCATAGAATCCATTCTCCCCGGCAGCCAGGACCTTTTCCTCACCCTGGAGCCAATACCCTCCCAGGGCAAATTGTTCCCGGACCCTGAAGGTGGAGAAAGCACTTCTGGTGAGTGCACATTTGTAACTACACTACAGGGGTTAAAAGCAATTGTGTTTAATGTTTGATTTACCCTAAACAATTGGGATGCATTCACGGCCAGTACAGCTACTGGAAAAGTCTGTTAACGTGTCTGGGGATGGAGCGGGAATCCTCCAGGGACATCTCCATGAAGCTCTCCTGGAGGCACTCTGAAAGCCTTTGCAGAAGGTTTCTGGGGAGGGCTGCCTTATTTTGTCCTCCACGGTAGGAGACTTTACCATGCCAAGCCAGTAGCAAGTAGTCTGGAATCATTGCAGCACAAAGCATGGCAGCAATTGGTCCTGGGTTTTGGTCGCATTCATGCAACATTTGGTCTTTATCTTTCTGTGTCAGCCTCAGGAGAGTGATATCATTCATGGTCACCTGGTTGAAATAGGGAAATTTTTGTAAGGGAACAGTAATCCCCTCTGTTTGGTGATTCCTGGCACATTAGACCCCGGTCATGCTGGGCTGTTTGCGGTTGGCTAAAAGGGATCATCCTGGAGGGGTGTGTGTGTGCGCGCGCTGCACAGCCACCCCAAAACCACAGCCCCTCCTTTTAAACAGCAAACCCAACCGGCATTGGTTGCTATGGGAATGGAGGGCGCTGCAGTTTGAAACCATTCCCACATGTTATGAACGCGGAAGAAGCCAACCCCACGCAGGGCCGGCTCCAGGCACCAGCTTACCAAGCAGGTGCTTGGGGCAGCCACTTCGGAGAGGGGCGGCACGTCCAGCTGTTCGGTGGCAATTCGGCGGACGGTCCCTCACTCCTGCTCGGAGTGAACGACCTCCCGCCGAATTGCCGCCGCAGATCGCGATCGCGGCTTTTTTTTGTTTGTTTTGTTTTTGTTTTTTGTTTGGCTGCTTGGGGCAGCCAAAACCCTGGAGCCGGCCCTGACCCCACGTACCCTTTGGCTTACCATGGCTGCCTGGAAACCGAATTCTGTTGCCCAGCCATGTGTGATGTGTCACCATACTGGCAGGCGCTCAATATAAAAGGCAAAATGCGACCTTGTACCTATAACACATGTGCGGTCTGCTGTGAATTGCTTGATTCACTGTGAAAGAGTCTCCCTTTTGTTCTCAGAAATGTATCTTCTTAAATTCTACTCTCCCTTTTTCCCCCCTGCAGCTGCAAATGTTTCTATGCTCCCCGTATCAACTCTGTCCATGAGGTTATCGCAGATTAGAAGGTGAAAAAAACCGCACTCGTGATGACATGTTTTCAGAGCTAACGCAGTCCTCCTGCACTGATAGGGCACAGCTGAATGCATGGAGGCATTCGGTAGCAGAGGCCAGGAAAGCATTCAGTGAGTGTGATCGGAACACGTAGGAGGAGATGCTGAAGCTAATGGGGGAGCAAATGGACATGATCAGGTGTCTGGTGGAGCTGCAGGGAAGGCAACAAGAGCACAGACCGCCGCTGCAGCCATTGTATAACCACCTGCCCTCCTCACCAAGTTCTATATCCTCCTCACCCAGATGCTCAAGAACGTGGGGGGCAGCCTCCGGGCACCCAGCCACTCAACTCCAGGGGATGGTCCAAGCAACAGCAGGCTGTCATTCAAACAGCTTTGATTTGTAGTGTTGCTACAATAAGCAATGTGGCCTTGTCCTTCCCTCCTCCCCCACCCCACCCGGGCTACCTTTTACTAGTCAGCATTGTCAGTGATCTCAAGGTTTTTTTAATAAATAAAGAATGAATCGATTCAGAACAATAGTGACTTTATTTCCTGTGCCAGCTGTGGTCAAAGGGGGCCAGGGGGATTGGCTTACAGGGAAGTACATTCACCAAAGGGGGCGGCTTTGCATCAAGGATAAACACACAACTGTCACACCATAGCCTGGTCAGTCATGAAACTGTTTTTCAAAGCCTCTTTGATGCGTGCTCTTCTAATTGCCCTGGTGTCTGGCTGTTCAAAATTGGCCAACAGGCGATCTGCCTCAAACTCCCGCCCCACCATACGTGTCTCACCCTTACTCTCACAGATATTGTGGAGCACACAGCAAGCAGCAATATCAATGGGAATATTGTTTTTGCTGAGGTCTAACCTACTCAGCAAACAGCGCCAGTGCCCCTTTAAATGTCCAAAGGCACATTCTACCACCATTCTGCACTTGCTCAGCCTATAGTTGAACTGGTCTGGGAAGAAAGTCCCTCCTTGCAGCTTTTTGAACTGCCCGGAGTTCCGAAAGATTTGAGCGTCATGCACCTTTCCCGGCCATCCCACGTTGATGTCGGTGAAATGGCCCTTGTGATCCACCAGTGCTTGCAACCCCATTGAGAAGTACCCCTTGCGGTTTATGTACTGTTTGGCAAGGTACTCCGGTGCCAAGATAGAGATATGGGTTCCGTCTATCGCCCCACCACAGTTAGGGAACCCTATTGCAGCAAAGCCATCCACTATGGCCTGCACATTTCCCAGAGTCACTTCCCTTCTTAGCAGAAGGTTATTGATTGCCTTGGCTACTTGGATCACAGCAGCCCCCTCGGTAGAGTTGCCCACTCCGAATTGATTCCTGATTGACCAGTAACAGTCAGGCGTTGCAAGCTTCCAAAGGGCTATCGCCACTCGCTTCTCAACTGTCAGGGCAGGTCTCATCTTGGTATTCCTGCGCTTCAGGGTGGGGAAAGTGGCCTTATGCATGCGAAAGTTTTGCAGCCACAAGGAATCATCCCATACCTGCAACACTATGCGGTCCCACCAGTCTGTGCTTGTTTGCTGGGCCCAGAATCGGCATTCCACTGTATCAACATGCCCCAATGCCGCCATGATATCCCAATTGCCACATCCCGTGCTTTCAGGAACATCTGTGTCCATGTCCTCCTCACAATCTTCCTCGTGCTGGCGGCTCTTAGCTAGGCTCTGCACATACTGCAGGATAATGCACGAGGTGTTTACAATGCTCACAAAAGCAGTGTGCAGCTGAGTGGGCTCCATGCTATGGCGTCTGCATGGATAACCCAGGAAAAAAGGTGAGAAATGATTGTTTGCCGTTGCTTTCAAGGAGGGAGGGGAGACTGACGACATGTACCCAAAACCCCCGCGACAATGTTTTTGCCCCATCAGGCATTGGGAGCTTAACCCAGAATTCCAATGGGCAGCGGGGACTGTGGGATAGCTACCCACAGTGCACCACTCCGTGAGTCGATGCTAGCCACGGTATTGACGACACACTCCACCGACCTAATGCGCTTAGTGGGGACACGCACGATCGACTGTATAAAATCGGATGCTAAAGATCGACTTCTATAAAATTGACCGAATGTCGTAGTGTAGACATGCCCTAAGTAACGGGGTTTAGGAAGAAGCTTTCCTTATGGACAATGCATTCCATGACAACCTTCTGCAGAGTTTCTTGCACCTTCCTCTGAAGCATCTGGCCACACTGTCAGAGACAGGATACTGGACTAGATGAACCAATGGTCTAATCTATTATGGCATTTCTGTAGGGGTAATGTCAGTGTTCCTATGAGTCATATACAGTGTGATCATGATCTCTGTACTGCATGACATATCTGTATATGTAGCCCAAGGTAGCATTGGCCTTCGTGATGCCATACTGCACTGCAAACTCATGCCTATTGGCCTGATTCTCCACAATCTTGCATCTACTATAATTATTCACTCCTACCCAGACTGAGTGCAAAGCACCTGTGAAACATCATCACTGGTATAAGAGAGCGTAGATTTCATAGACACATTTTTATACCTACCTGGCACAGGTGCAAGTGACTACACAAGGTATAAGGCACCGGCAAATGAGGTTCCAGTATGTATTCAGAAGTGCTTTTCCAGCATTACTTGGACATAGGTTTTGCCCTTAATCTGCAACACAGATAGTGTGTATTTTCCCCAGATATAATCAGCACTTTTCAAAATTAAATCTTATTTTATCTCTATTTTTAATCTCTTCTGATCTCATTGTACTTTTCCCTCTGTCCTTATGGGTATTTGTTGCTTGTCTCAGCTTAGACGCCAATGCAAGTCTCATCCTGCTTACTGCCTCTTCTGGATCACTAATATGACGACAAATTAGAACAGACCCAACATCAATCTACAGGAGCCCATTAGAGATCATCCCTCAACTTTACATATTACATTTATCATTACTTTTGAATATGGTCTTTCAGCCAATTTCCAATCCACATGACAATGCTCATGTCCAAATCAGCTTGGATTCAGTTTTCAAGGAAGATTACACTTGACATGGCATCAAAAGCTTTATTAAAATCTAAATAGGGAACATCTACTGCTTTTCCATCCGTTACTAATTCTGTTAACAAAAAGTTAACGTTTGTCTTGCAATATTTATGTATCTATGTAAGTCATGCTGCTTTATATTCACAGTTCTATTATTCTTTAGATATTTATGGAAAGAATGACATCTAGCAGTATATCTAAGTAGTCACTGATGAGGAAGAGGATACCCCCCAAAAAGGTCTGTTTAAATGAGGTAAGCCACAAAATAAACTCATTCAAAAGTAATAAAACCTTAAGTGAATCATTTTCAGGTGGTGTCAGCAATACAAAGCAAAAACAATAGAAGATAACTCCATATTGGCACTATGCCATTTTTATTTTGCTTGCTGATTTGCAATTTGTGCCATGCATATAAGCAATTGAGTAGAAATACCATCAGAAGCTAGGAAAAGAATGCTGATAGGGTAAGGGGGAAAGATTAGATGGAGGTTATACAGTCCTCTAAATCATGTGAATTTTAGGCTACTATTTCACTCTAAACCAGGGATTGGCAACCTTTGGCCCGCGGCCCGCCAGGATAAGCCCCCTAGCGGGCCGGGCCGGTTTGTTTACCTGCCGCGTCCGCAGGTCCGGCCGACCGCGGCTCCCACTGGCCGCGGTTCGCCGTCCCAGGCCAATGGGGGCGGCGGGAAGCAGCGACCAGCACATCCCTCGGCCCGCGCTGCTTCCCGCCGCCCCCATTGGCGTGAAGCGGCAAACAGCGGCCAGTGGGAGCCGCGATCGGCCGAACCTGCGGACGGGGCAGGTAAACAAACCGGCCCGGCCCACCAGGGGGCTTACCCTGGCAGGCCACGTGCCAAAATTGCCAATCCCTGCTCTAAACCATGGTAGAAATTTTGACCGGATGCTAGAGCTAAGCTTTTCCTATGCATAAGTGATACTGACACAAAGACAATTCTGAAACATAACAGAGCAACAAGAGAGAGTCTTCTGTGGCAAGAAGACTACAACTATGTTCATTAATATAAATATAATTCAAGTCAGTCTCAAATAAAGACAATTCAGACATCATTTATGGTTTGATGCTACCATGCTTCAAGGACAAAATTAGGATCAGGGATTCAATTGAGGAAGAAGAGTGGGTGACACCTTTTTAAACATAAATTAGTTAATATGGAGTAGTAAAACAAATTGGAAGGGTGGTTTCTCCTTGTTAAATGTTTGAACCTTGCATACAGACAAGGTGAAAGCCTTGTAATTCTTCTCTTTTTGCAACTCACTCTCAGTTGTTAGGGCACAGAAGCCAAGTACACCTTGGGAAAATGAGACCGCTGTGTCAGGTTTCCATAAACAAACCTCTCATATTTTACAAGGAAAGAAGGGGGGGAAAGTACCAACCCCAGAACAAGTCACAGCACCACCAGCACGAATACATAATAACCCACTGCATTTATAGATGACCTGTCATCTCAGAATCTAGAAGTGCTACCATCATCTCTGCCTACTGATTGCATGGTACTAATTGTCCCGGTAGCACTAAATTCTCTGCTCCAACTCCAGTGGGTTTGTAGTTGGGAGGAAGAAGGCTTTTCCAGCCACTTATGGACATGATGATGACATTTGTGTTTTCTGAGTCACTTCAGGTGAGCCAAGCTACAACTGTTCATTTAAGACATTTCCATTATGACTCTTCTAAACATTCCAGTGCCTACATATTAATGTTTTGATGCCCTCTGAAGCCTGTGCTCTACAGGAAAAAAAAAAAAAAAAAATCACAGTTTCAGACAGCACCACATGACATGCAGGCCTGAATATCTGCTCTATTGGCTCAGTCCTAAAGCGTGCCAAGTAGATCTGTTTAAAAGTTTTCCATCAACATTTCTTTTTTATTAAAAATGGCCCTTTTTCCACAAGGAAAATTGCCATTTAATTCTAAATTATCTGTTTTTGGTAAAATTCTTCTCTTGTTGACAAAACAAAAACTGTTACTTGAAAATTTTTGGTAAAAAACTAAAAAAAAATCCCACACACATACCTGAATATTTTCCACAAAGTTGCAAACCACATGAAATTATTTCTTTCAGAGTTTCTCAGAGAGAATATTTACCATTTTCTGATCAGTTGTGATGCTCAGCAAAGTGGCCTCAGTCCGGGAAAGCATTTGAGCACAGTTGAACTTGTGAGCAGTCCCATTTTCTGTACCCCTTGCCTGTCATGTGAAATGTATTAAGTTCTTAGGTTTTCACTTTGCAGCACATGGTGCACACACAGCACAAAGGGAAAGAAGCAAACCACAGCAAGCACTAGCATGGCTGCTCAGCATCATCATTTTTTGCACACTGCCCTTTGCCAAGTGAAACTTACCAAAAAGTCTGGTCAATTTCAATTTGCAGGTCTGCTGCACAGTCACCACAGTGGACTGGAGCAATGCAAAGGAAAACCTTGACCAGGGAATGAGAAAGATTATCACAAATGGGAAGGAAGCAGAGGCTAGAGATTGATAAAGGAGAAAAAGAGAGGTACAGAAAAAAACAAATGAAAAATGCATGAGGCACCAGGCCAGGCATGGTGTGGAAGTGCAGACAAGAGGAAAATGGATCAATCAGAACCAGGAGGGAAATGCTGCTCCAGCCAGACAAGAAAGACAGACAGATTCACAAATCACACAGAGACAAAGCAAAATTTGTTCTTTTTTTTCCAGGACCACAAAGAAGAGGAAGAACAATTTATGAAAAAAATAGAAAGAAGAGTATGTGTGTGTAAATATATGTTAGTGTGTCTTGGCAGCACCTAGTCTCCAGTTAATGTCATTGTTTCCCCCTTCCCTGCATTTGCCCTATGCAGTTAGAATGTTAGATAGCCGTGCAGTCTCCATAACCTTAGTTGTCCCTTTCTATCAGTCACATGCTTAGTGCTCAGAAAGAAAAGAAAAGAAAAAGTCTCCTCACCTTGTTTATTATCATACAACTTACAGTCCAACCCAAACAAAAGTCTTGCAGCCCTCCCCAAGACTCCATAGTTCTAGTCCCTTTGGCCCTTCCAAGTGCACTGAGGGGAAAACCCTGGGATTCTCCTCTCCTCTTGTATCAGAGGCTACAGCCCTGAAGCAGGGCCTGGGTCTGTTGTCCTTGTAGTTTTCTCTTCTTAGTTTCTCAGGTAAAGTCCTTCACAGACTCCATTCCCACCAGGCTGCTACCTAAGCTTCTGAGGCAAGCTACCACGCAGGTCTCATCTCTCCCAAAGTGAGCAACAGCCTGTCTCTTCAATACACCCTCCCCCGCAGGCTTGAATGCGGTTCACATGGTCAGTCACATGGTCCTTCCCAGTCAAATCCCAAGGGACAAAACTCATCGCAGGTGGGACCCTGCACCTTCACTCCTCTTAAAGGCCCATCTCACCCTGTGACAATGCCCCTTTTATTGCAAATAATTCATGTGCTGATTTCTTGTGTACTACAACTAATAAACAGAGGAGAAGATTTGAGGGAGGGAGGGAATAGACTGGGAGATTTGGAGAAAGGAAGATAAGGCTATGTCTACACTTAAAATGCTACAGTAGCTGCGCCACTGTAGCGCTTCAGCGCAGACAGTACCTATGTCAACGAGAGGGGTTCTCCCATTGGCGTAGGTAATCCACCGCCTCGAAAGGCGGTAGCTAGATCGACGGAAGAATTCTTCCATTGACCTAGCACTGTCTACGCTGGGGGTTAGGTCAGTATAGCTACATCTTTCAGGGGAGTGGACTTTTCACACCCCTAAGAGATGTAGCTATACAGCTGTAAGTTCCTAGTGTAGACCAGGCCTAAGAGAATAAGTTGTGTTTGGGAAGCTGGAGGAGGGGAATTTTGAGGCGAGAGAGAACGAACACTATTGGCAGGGAAGGATTCTGGAAGGAGATATGAGAGACAGGGTTTGGAAAGAGGGAGAAAAGAAAAAAGTAGAGTACATTTGAAAAAGGAGAAGAGATTGGAGGAATTTGGGAAGGGGCACCAGGGAAAGTGAGGAGAGAATGAAGAGCTTGGAGGTGAGAAGGAGAGAGTGAGATGAGTTTGGAGAAAGGGTTCGTAGACATGGGGAAGGATGTGAGTGGGGCTTAGAGAGTTTAATTTAGTATAATCTACCCCTTCTTTTGGCCCTCCTTGGAGTTCAAGTCACACTAACTTAGAATCCCTTAGACTCTGGGGAAGAAATGCAGAGGTCACATGTAATGGGTGTATGTCAAGAGTCTAAATTGATCAGCCAAAAGGTGCAAGTTTCAGTATTTTAGATTCCCTTAGACTTAACTCTGAATTTGACCCTAACTATTTGCTATGTGTTTTTATTTTTTTAACTCTACCACTAAATAGTAAATTTTAAAAAATAAATGACCACTTTTGTAATACTTATAGATCAAAAATACTACAAAGTCATCCCTAGTATAACTCCATTTAGGTTTTGTCTTCTGGTTCTGTAGCAGTTAAACAAATATTATTCACAGAGATCTTTGATGACATCATCACCACTGTCCAAACAGTGATGGGCCAGTATGAGAAAGCTCTAGATCAAAATTAATATTGATTCAGCTCTCTAAGAACAGGAAAAAAACAAAATCAATACTTAGTTCAAGATGCAGAGGAAAGGTTTTTTTGCTGTTTTGTCAGTTAAAATTTTTTCAGATGCTTTTGTACTTCAAGATCTTGCATCTGATTTGAATTTAAAATATTGAATTTGCCATATGCATATTAGGCCCCCATCAACACTACAAATGCAACTACAAGTGATTAGCTCCTGAGACAAGAAAGCAGTATAATTCCCATTTTATAGATGGGAAGCCAAAGCATACAAAGATTAAGGACTAGCCTTTCAAAGGTGCTGGGCACTGATGCTCCCATTAATTAAAACTGGAGCATAGATGACTTGTTCAAGGTCACATGCATCTGTAGCAAAGTCAATAATTAAACCCACATCTCCTGAGTCTCAGTCCAGTGCCTTTACTACAAGATCATCCTTGCTTCTATGAGAACACAATTCTAATGACCCTAATACTACCTCTGATTATGCTGGACTATGCTGCTAGACACTTTCAAAAAGATAGAATTATTTCTGCTGACTCATGCTGGCAGGTGGGTCCTACTAGTTTATCCAGGATATACAGGGCATCCCTCTTTGAGGGAGAAGGACCTAGAGGTAGGAAAAGAAGGGTCCTCCAGAACAAACCATATAAACAATGGGTCTGGGGAGTGCTTACACTGAGGCCTGGGAGGAACTCCACTTGTTTACCTCCTGTTTTAGTTTATAGTGGGGCCAGGATGACATATCATGACAAACTGTCGTGATACAGTACTCCAATGAAGTTCTATAAAATATGTTGTCCCATCTTACTACAAAGAAAGTAAAGTGTTACAACACAGATGCCCTGAATCCGGACAAACCTGGATTGGCTCAGTTAGCACTGTACGGTAGACAGGCTCTTAATCAATCAGCTTTGCCAAGTCAAGAAATAAAGAAGCTTACATGAGCATTCAGGAAACAAAAGTAAGGAGATTGATTATTTGGCCTATTTGAAAAGAAGCTTCTTGAGTTGTAGAAGTTGGTAAACTGTAATTTTGCATACCAGTCCACAGCTCTTATGGTTATGATTCCCTTGTTATACTTCATATATTTGCCCAGCATCACTTACTTGTAAGGGGGGGTACTTAGATGGCACAATTGTAACTACTAGTATTAGGGAAGTAAACTGCAGAATACCACCAGTGCAGAACACTGAACACCCACCATTTGCCACTAAATGATGCACTGACTAAATAATCTCTTTATGCTTTTTCTATCCCCAGGCCCAAATATTCTTAAGAATGGCTTCTACTTCCTGTGCATCAAAATCTAAGCATGACCATGCTTACATTTCCTGACTGCAGTGCACTAGGGACTGAATCACTACCCTCAAGTGTACTAGTTACAATTAAACCCCTGACATGTAAAGCCACTGAGTTAGCGAGGGAAGACATGAAGAGATAAATCAGCCATACCAGATGGCTAAATGCCTTGAACAGCTAGAGGGTGTATTTAAAATTCACTGTCATCATTCAAACTTTTTATTTTTGTTGGTCAGAAATGCTATCTGACAGTCAGTTAATCTTGTTCACAATGCATTGCTCTTCAGCAAGAGATACTAAACCATTAATATCAGGGATGCTGAGCAACTGCAAGAAGAATTAATTTACACTTCTTCTCTCATACACCAGAGTATTCTGACCTGAGAAACAGCAAATGACTCAGCAACAGCTTGGATTGCTATTAAGATACTTTATGATATATTTGTCTACACTGAAACAGCTATTCCAATTCTTTTGCCACTGCTACTCAGACGAAAAATAATCAGTTCAGTAATTACTACCTGAAAATAATCTTACACTACAGATATGAAATAACTGCCTTTGGGGGAATATTTTAATTGTATTCCATCTTGCTGGACTGGACTTGAAGTTATGTCTCACCACACAATGTTACGTCCCATTCCCATCAACATTCAAAGTATCTCGTGACAGATGCAGGTGAAAAGGCAATTTGACGTACAGCTGCATCAGAAATTGTCACCTGATTGAATACACCGTTATTCTGATACAAAAAGTTATATTCAAATCAGCTGGAAAACAAGCTCCCAATTTATGGTGGATGCCTTAAACAATGTGACTACATACCTCATCTGTTGCAATAACCTCACAACAGCAATGTAGGCCCATGGAATCAGGAGACTTAACTATTTGAAATCCCTCCCAGTTGCTTCCAGCACACCACCTCCACCACTTGCAGACAGTGCTGAACTCAGCAGCATCCCTGTTCGCTGGAGTGAGGAGCCGTGAGCACACTGCACCTGCTCTTACTCCTGGGGGAATTCTGGCCAAAAAAATAAAAATTCTCTGCCAACAAATTAAAAATTCTGCGTACAATATTTTAAAATTCTGCATTTTTCATTTGTCAGAATAATACAATATAATCACACCAGTTTCAATTATTTTGGTAATTTATTTCAAAATACCTGTCAGCAAGTATGTCTGTACCAATGTAGACAACAAAAAAGATTTGGGAAATGTTTTTTGACAAATAGGTTCCTTACTAGGCATATTAATACAGAACTTTGAGTAATAATTTATTTAAACTACAATACAGAACCGTATTTCTGACAAAGGCTTGGGGGAATCAGGTTTAATGGAGGAGCTGAGGGACAGGGAAGTAATTGCTGAGAAGGAGCCTGGGAGTGAACCTGGAGGGTTGTTGGTTGTGGGTGGGAGAAGTATGGAACAGGGTTTTTTGGGGAGAGATGGGGGGGGAAAATGATTGTTAGGGAGTTGGGGAGCCTCCCCCATTCAGACCCTGTCCCCATATGTACCTTCACCCCCTCTCCTCATCCCCATGTGTCCCTGTACCCCCACTCAGCCACCTCCCCCGTCCCCATGTGGCCTTGCCCCTCCCTACCCACATATGGCCCTGCACCCCAATTCCCATTCAGCCCCTGCCCCAGTCTATCCCCCCACTAGCCCTTCTGATCCGCAGTCTATGTGACCCTCCAGCAGCCCCGTATGCCCCGCTCTGTCTCCCCCATATCCTGTGCCTCCTCACCTCGCCCTGCGGGCAGGGTGTTGTGAGGAACACAGCCTCTCCTTCTCCCTATCAGCGGCTGGCTGCTCCAGGCTGTGAGATGGCTGCCATCTGTTCAGGTGCCACAGCAGCCCCTGGTGGACAAAAGGCATAACTGCAGTGTCTCTCTGGCAGAATGTATTTTCTACGGAGAAAAAAAATCTGTGGGGGAACATGAATTCTGCATGTGCGCAATGGCACAGAATTCCCACAGAAGTAAATCTGCATTCTTTATACTAGCTGCCTATACAGTGGGATTGATTTTAAGCCAGCCCTGTTGAATTAACAGAGAGGAAGCTGGCCCTGTTGGTTTAATAGGGAGGAATCTCTATATCTGAGACCTCCTAGTCATGGTTAAGGCTATGATTTAGTCATGGGTATTTTTAGTACAAGTCATGGACAGGTCACGGGCAATAAAAATTCATGGCCTGTGACCTGTCCATGACTTGTACTAAAAATAGCTGTGATTAAATCTTGGAGGGGGGGGGGTTTGCACTGGAGGGCCATGGGGGGGAATGCTGCTGAGAGGGGAAATCTGGGGGGGCACTGCTGGGGGGGCTGTCTGGGGCTGGATGGCCAGGGACCGCTGCCCAGGGCCACGGACTGCAGCTGCTCCAGCCACGCTGTGACCGCTGCCGGAGCAGTGGCTGGTGTGGCTGTCCCCAGGGCCGCTCCAGCAGTGGCTGGTATGGCTGTCCTGGGAGCCACGTGAGCAGCTGGCCCCGGATCCAGCTGCTTGGGCATCTGTGGAGTCAGCCACCCTGGCCCCTGCAGAAGTCATGGAAGTGACTTCCATGACCTCCATGACAGATACGGAACCCTAGTCATGGTACATATCTGTGCTCAGATCCACCCATAGTTCAAGGGTTCTAATGTTGAATCTTAGATTCCTATAACAACTCTTCATGTACAGCACTTAGTCCCCTGGAATACCTGGCTCAATTCATCTCTTCTCACTATTAAAACATCTGAAAGTGTTACTTTTTCAGAAAATGTTTTCGTTTGTATTCACTGTTGGCCCCTATGGCAGACACCAGTCCCTTCCTGCTCCCTTTTTTACTGGCAGCACATCCTTTGGCTTTTTAATCCTCATTTATATGGCTTGGTTTGTGATGGTTTTTAACTGCATTGTACTTTAAATTATTCAAGCAACACCTTGAGTGCCTCGAGAGGGGTTAGTACATTATATATAATGTAGCAGGTACGTAACATGAAAAATGTCAATGTTAGAAGGAGTATAGTGATCACCATTACAAAGTCAATATTTGCCAACTGACACCAGAGTTATCATAGTTATTTCCTGTAAGCAGAATCTGTGGCTGCTCAGATACCAGTGTGTGTAAATGCTGACAATAATAGTGACTTCTCCATGTGTATCTGTGTGAAGAGAAAATGGTGACAGGAGGGCAAACAAGCAAAGAGAAAAAAGAACCAATGGAGACAATTGAAGAGGCAGTAAAACACAGACTGTAAATTGCCCTGGGGATCCACACGAACATTGTGTGTAAGGAAACCATTGAGGTTTTGGACCTGTGAGCTAGTAATTAGACCAAAGGATGAAGTTCAGCAACAATGGCCTAGGGTGATCAGATTTGCAAAGTGAGAAAACAGGACACCTTTCCTTGTGGGGGGAGAAAAAGAATGAGAGCTTTAGTGGAGGTGGGTTCAGTGGGGGGATAGAAGGGTTTTGGAGCTTGGGGGGGTGGGAGAGAAAGAGGTCTACTCCTTCTCCTCTTCTTCAAACAAGCAACCTTCCTTCCTACCCAACCATCGCCTCTTTCTCAATAAAATCCTGGACAGATAAAGTTATAACAAAGGGTAGAGTTGGAGAAAATGTTTGCTAGAGCTGACTGAAAAATTGGACATTTTTCATTAACATTTTCATTTAAAATTTGACCCTGTTTTTGTCAAAAAATATTTTTCAAGCAGCTCTAGGATTTACCTCTCTAACTGTACCTCTGGGGGGGAGGGGTTCTCACAGTCCCAGCCCTTATACTGTATTTTCTAGCCTCTGGGCTAGATTCTTAACTGATGTGAATTAGCACAGCCCCCACTGCCACCAGTGGACTTATGCCAACTCACACCAGCTAAGAAGCTTGCAAGAGGACCTGCTTTCATTTATTTAAACTGTACCCTGCTCCAAGCTCTATTTTATTTCTTGCTCTTATTCTCTTTCTCTCGGAATTCTACTCCGTGTGGGACATTGGTTCTTATATATTTATCCTGTTTTGCTCTCTGTCTTTCTTTCTCACTTTTTCTCTGCTCTTTTCTTCTCCCCACTCTATCCTTCCATCAACCCCCGCCCTTCTTCTCACCTCCCAGTTCTCCCTCCCATCTCTCTTTCACACTCTCTGCTACATTCTCTCTCTCTCTCTCTCTCACACACACACACACACACACACACACACACTCCCATACTCATTTGCACTGTTTAATTTCCTAGCCTTGGACCCATTCTGTCCCCTGTAAGACAGGATGAAACTTCATGTAGTGAGGAAAATCAGGCCAAAACACTGCATTCACATTAGTGTTTAACAAGGAGCGGTACATAGGGGTAACAAATATAGCTATATAAAGAAGTATTGTAATGGCAAAGGACTTTCTTACAAAAAATTGTCATATAAGAATTTGGGAAATTGGAGACAATTACTTTGTATGTTGCTCCCTAAGAAACTACTTAAATTACTGCATCAAAGTGATCATAAGTTTCTGATAATCTGAACAACAGTAGTATGCGCACCTCAGACTACCTTGAGTCAAAGTTCCTTGGATTCAAATGTTTTGCTGGCTCTGGATGCATACAGGGACCGCTTACCACTCAGGCATACATGTAACAGTTTCCAGAGACGGGTTCAGACCCATGCCCTGACCCCACATGCCTGCAATGTCTCTAAGTGTTTGCACAGTGGCTTGCCATTAAAGATGACATGTTACAGGTAATGCTCATTTTAAAAGGACTTTTTAGCCTTGCCCACTGATTATTCCAGGACTAAGGTTTGCCATTGTATTACATGTAACAATACAGCACATCTTCCTCCAACCCTTTCTGATGCATTCTGTCAGATGGATCTCTGCTCCCTCTGCACTGTTTCCCATGAGGGGGGGAGGAAGGCAGGCAAGCTCACAGCCATTGTTGTTCCACTCCATCCCCTAGGCTGGGAACATAACACTCAGCTATGCAGAGGAGAGGAATACTTTGCATGCAACAGCCGCCCCTCTAGCAGTTTAAGGAGTGACGCTGATTTTAAAGAGAGACAGAACAGTTCTCCATGATGATGTATTTGTTGAGTGACAGTGTGCTAGACTCAGAGGAACAGTATCCATAGCATAGGCCCTCCAAGATGTGGAGTTAAAAGAAGAGGGATGGAAATGTAGGGCTCCATTCTGGATACAGGAGACTTCTTTTGGGGGAAAAACAGTAACTATCTGTTAAATATGACTTTGTAATTTGGATTATTCATAAACTCAGTTGCTTCTTCAGCTAAAAGACAGTGGAGTACAGACATTTTTTTCAACAGCATAAAGAAATATATAGGCACCTGACATCACTTTTGTGTGAGATTCTCCTTTTATAATACAAGAATGTATGCCCCAGGATATCAGACAGACAAGGTGGATGAGGTAATATTGGACCAACAGAAGTCTGTCCAATGAAAGATACTACCTCACTGACCCTGTTTCTGTAATAAACAAATGTCAGATTACCATCATTCTTCAAGATATCAGCTATCAAAATCCTTATTACTACTGGATGTGAGATTGTCTGTGTGCCTTACAATCTTGTGTGTCAATCAAATATCCAATCCTGAATGACTGTGCTGTGAGATCCGTGTATGACAAAAGCATTTCACTGGTAGCAATAGATTTGAAGATCAACATTATCAAAACAAAATTCTGCCTTTTATATTTAAAGCAGATAATGAAGTTTTCACACATGCTGAGTTGCACCTGTGATACCACTGAGATTTTTGAAGTTTATCTAACATTAGACATGTAACCCAATCTTAGAATTTGCATCCTGATTTTGAAGAAGTGTGGCTTTGTTTTGGTCCATTATAGAGATAGGGATCAGTTCTGAAACTCAGATCTTAACTGCATTCTGATCTGAACACCCACCCTTCAGATCCAGGGGATTTGTTTAGGCCTATTTGTATGTTAGACCTCCCACTTTAAACTCTCAGTTTAACTTCACTATTAAAAAACATTTAAATTTAAAATCTAGTCTAAATAGGTGCACTGGAAAATCAGGGAGAGGGGAGAGCATATGTTTCAGGGGACTAGTGTGGGAGGGAAAGCCCTTCACCTCTGTAGGTACCTGCTTTAAAACCAATCCTAGTCCATGTGACCAAAAATCGACATCAAAGGTGTGTAGTAGCCTGTATGAAATGAGCGATGATTGAAGTATTGTTACAACAGGTGTCCAGAAAACCACCACAATACTTTACAGTACTTAGCAGTCTAAGCAAAGAGTAAATATTGAATGAGCATGGAAACTGAATCAACCCCTGACCTCAAAATTAGTTAGATCAGAATTGAGTTACATTAGAAGAGCAGTGTGGGGAAGGTCTGCACAACAGGGGCCCATTCTGTATCTCTTATGAAGACAAATGGATGATGACAGACTCCAGAGTGATCCATCCAAGATCTTTCAAAATACTTACATTCACTATAAACACATTTGTATTTAATTTTTAACTGTCATAGACCTGTGGATCCCAGGAATGTTTAAGAACAGAGCAAAAGGAGTGGGGGATGGGGGGGGGGGGAAGAGAATGAAAGATGTGAACAGAAGGGTGCAAACAGAAGCTCTTTTAAATTCTGGGTACACAAAGAGTCCGTGGAAGGAGGTAGCCCAGCAAGAGATGCCTGGGGAATTGGAGAAGAGCAGCAGAAACAGCTTTTTCACTACACTGACTCCTTTGTAAACCACTTTGAGGTCTACTGATGAAAAGCACTATATAAAAGAGTGAGGTATTATTTCAGATCATATAACATGCAGTTTGATTCATTCATGGAGTACACTGGACTCTGCCTCAGCAGCAGAAAGTTCACCCAGATATGGGTTTGAGGAAGCAAAAGACTTCTGCAACCTCTGCACCACTTGGGGACCTTTGGCCAGCCAAACCAGCCCCAGAAATGGATGGTTCAGACCAGGGAAGTGATGTGGCTATGTTGCTCAGAGAAAATGCTGATTAAGACTCTTCCCATGGGATTCCTATGGTGCCTCAAAAGCAGTTTAAAGCCACCACCCCATTGTGGAAACCTCGGGAGAGGGCAAAAGCACAAACCCTGCTTGTTTTCTCTCATAACATACTGCTATAGGTCGCTACTGTCACTTCCGGTACCCCCCACTGCCAGTGTAGGTTAATCAAGTCAGTAGATGTTACAAGTGTACAGATTATTGAGATAAAACCTCAACCTATTTTAAAAGGCTGTAAAAATCTCAAGGGGTTGGTAACACAACAATCTGTATTTCTTTGTCCTTTCCTCTATCTTCTGATAGTGACAATAACACCACTAAAAGAAGGTATAGGGGAATAAGCCAGATCAGCTAGTGGCATGCCTCCTAAATAGGGAAATGGACAGAAACATCACCACAATAAAAGGAAAGGAGGGGAAAATGTGATATCATTAATAGAAGGAATACAAACAACAGTTTAATGGACTTTTACCACTGTTTCCATGGGCATCTGTGGGGACACATGCATTCTGTGGGATATCTAACTACTGAAGAAGCATAAAAAGTGTGCAGAATTGGAAAAACTGATTTATTTTTATGAAAAAAACATGAGACTCAGTATGTCTTCTCACCTGGTATGTTACCTGCCAGGTGGGAAGGGATTATTTTTTTTCTTGAAACAAGACAAGCAATGCAAGGACTGAGGAGAAGTCACTAAGGATAAACTATCGAGAACTAACATCACTAGTGGGCAATAAATGTAAATCACTAGACAGGCAAATAAAAGTACTGCCCCAAGGGGGAAATTGCATATCCTGGTTTTCACCAGGTTCAAAAGGCCCAACAAACACAGAACTAAGACTTGTATAAAATGGGCAGCCTGCTACAGAGATGGGGTCACTCTCACTCTATACAAGTACTGATTTGACTCTGGGACCAAGTAGGACCGACCTTACAAAAGGGGTTTGAAGGACTTTGAAACCTACCAGGGTTTTCATGTGGAAAATGACACCTGGAAAGGCACTTGCATATAAGCTGTTTGTTTTCAAGATATGTTTTCTTTGGAGTGCTTTTGTTCTAAATAAAATACTTTGCTTTATGAAGGCTGGTTGGTTAACCCTGGCGTAGCCCCTGGGAAAGAACAGGACAGCGAGTGCTGAACTAAACACGGTGAATGGCAGGAGCAACTGCAGTCTATACTCTAGCTGCAGGGAGGGGACCGCTAGTTCTCATACCGAGAAAGGTCTCAGGCCTTTAGCCATCATTTAAGTGGGGTGCCCTCAGGCAAGCCTTGAAGGGGCAGTGCTTAATTTGTGCCAGGGCTTGGCAGTTCATAGCCCCGGCACCTCTAGGCTTGCTGCATCAGTTATGAATGTAAAAAAAATTGCTTGAGCCCCAGCACCTCTTTCATTACAAATTAAGCACTGTGAAAGGGTCAGAGGTGCAGTTACCTTAGGAACTGTGACAGGAAGCATTACAAAAAGATGTATTCAAAAGAAGAAATAACTGGGGAAAAAAAACCTCCCTAGGTACAGTGAAAATACCAAGGATAAAGGACCCTGTAACATCTATATTTTATAAAAATGTAATGAGCACAAATGACACATTCACTATCAGGACAATATTTCACCTTCCTCTGTGTGTGAAGCTTCAGTTGCAATTTAATGGAACCTAATAAAGACCCAAGAGAATATGTATCTTATTATTCCTAATGAACAGTATCACCATACATCAAGGGCCAGATCCTGCAAAATCTCACTCATATAAGCAATCCCTACTTGGGCAAGTAGTTCCACTGAAGTCACTGGGACAATTTGTATACAGTCGTAAACCCCTCCTAACCAGCAGCAAGGGACTGTCTCTTCTTTTCATGAGCTCAAGGGTAGTCAATTGAATTCACCTTGTTGAGCAGGCAGCAAATCCTCTGCAGACCAAGTGGAATGTTAAGGCCCTGGGAGTGTCGGTGAGGCTGAGCAGAATCAGGGCTCAGTATCTAATCTAAATTTGTACTAAAATAAAGGGAAAAAACTCTATACCTTGAAAAATGTAACCATAAAGCATTTCTTCAAGGCTGATCAATTTCTAAGACCCTAGTTGATAGTTTAATTTAATCAAGGAAAGAGCAACAACATCGCATCGCATCGAGAGCAATGGCCCCGATTCAATGTAAGGGACGAATTTCACTTTGTGCTATCAATGTTTACTTGGCAGCCTCAAGAAAATAAACTTGGGAAATAAGAAAACATTCTGCAACAAATCAATAGTGAGATTGTGCATAATCAAATTATGGGAGGTAGTGTTTTGTAGTGTTTAGAGCAAGGACACATTGTTTCTATTTCTGAACACCACTGATTCACAGTGTGTCCTTGGGTAACAAGTGACATGTAACTGCTCTGTGCCTCAGGCTTTGTCTTCACTACCCGCCGATCCGGCGGGTAGCAATCGGTTTTTCGGGGATCGACTTACCGCGTCTAGTGAAGACTCGGTAAAATCGATCCCTGATCGCTCTGCCGTCGACTCCGGAAATCCACCTCGGCAGCAGGCGGCAGCGGAGTCGGCGGCAGCGCGGCAGCGGTCGACTTTCCCGCGTCCTCACCGCTAGGTAAGCCGACCTAAAATACGCAACTTCAGCTACGGTATTCACGTAGCTGAAGTTGCGTATCTTAGGTCGGACCCCCGCTGCAGTGTAGACCTAGCCTCAGTCAGGGCCGGCTCTGGCTTTTTTGCCGCCCTAGGCAAAAAAGCCACCTCCCGCTCCCCCCCCCCCCCCAGCGCGGCAGGGGAGGGCGCCAAGCCCGGCCGCGGGCCCGCAATCCCCGACCGGCCAGAGCACCGGGGGGAGGGCGGAGAGCCCCCGGCGGCCAGAGCGCCGGGAGCAGGGCGGAGAGCCCGGCCGGGGCTCTCCGCTCTCCCCGGCGGCCAGAGCACCGGGGGGAAGGCGGCGAGCCCGTCCGGGGCCCCGCCGCGCCACCCCGCTCCAGGCGCCGCCCCAAGCACATGCTTGGTGGGCTGGTGCCTGGAGCCGGCCCTGGCCTCAGTTTCCTCATTTGTAAAATACTACAGGATCTGGCCCTAGGATGTGTTTGCTAAAATATTCCTTAACAGGATGGGAACTTTGATTAGCAGACATAAATTATATCAGCATAGTATATACTGCAGGCTAAGGTTACTTTACTTATTTTAAAGGGTGGCTTTAGTTATTTTACTTCTTTTTTTCCCTTTCAACATTAGTGAAAAATTAGGACTCGGTATTGGGATAAGTAAAATTATAATGTGGGAGGAAGCACAGTTTAGTGGTAAAAGCACAGACAAGGAGTCATGAGATTTGGATTCTATTCCCAGTCCTGTCACACATTCCTCCGTGACTTTTGGCACGTGACCCTCGCTGTGTCTCTGTTAGACCCATCTGTTACATGGAGACCACAACATATACATACTTCACTGGGCTCTTGTGAGGCTTCACTCCGTAGGGCCAGACAGACTGAGCTTGGACTTTCAGCAAGTGCTGTTCATCTTCTTGCATTACCCCACACAAGAGCCCAGCACAACTGCAGTCTCCAAACTCAGCAGAGGGTAGACTGCTCCCTGCTTGCACTCTAAGAGCACAAGTCAGACCGAAGGGAACAATAAATGCAGGAGCCCCGTTCATTGCTCCACACCGTACAGAACAGCTGACCCATCACAAAGATAGAAGAAACCCTATACCAGGGGTCGGCAACGTTCGGCACGCGGCTCGCCAGGGTAAGCACCCTGGCGGGCCGGGCCAGTTTATTTACCTGCTGACGCGGCAGGTTCGGCCGATCGCGGCCCCCACTGGCCGCGGTTCGCCGTCCCGGGCCAATGGGGGCAGCGAGAAGCCACGGCCAGCACATCCCTCGGCCCGCGCCGCTTCCCGCCGCCCCCATTGGCCCGGGACAGCGAACCGCGCCCAGTGGGGGCCGCGATCGGCCGAACCTGCCGCGTCAGCAGGTAAATAAAACTGGCCCGGCCCGCCAGGGTGCTTACCCTGGCGAGCCGCGTGCCGAACGTTGCCGACCCCTGCCCTATACCATCATAAGCACAGGTATGAGCAGCGTGCACATTCCCATTGTGCACCCTGAAGCTCCAGAATGGCTTGTACCTTTCTGAGGCACGATCCCTCCTGGGTTCCCCCAGCGTGGTACTGCCCTGTGCTGCACCCAGTATTGTGCTGTGCCTACAAACCACCCTTTGGCCCTGTATATGGCATCCTCAGATGGAAGGTGCTATAGAAGTGCACAGTATTATTGTTGTTAAATATCTCTGGTTAATAAGCTGTACAAGAACAAAAAACATTTAAACATGTACAGTATACTACAGTACGTGTCTTTTATTGTAAGAATTTTCAATCAAAAAATTCAATTGGCTTAACATTCTTGTTGCCTTTAATGGCTGCTTAATTATGCTGATGTCCCTTGAATCCTCCATTGTGTGAATTTCCTTGAACTGCCACTGCAGTGACTGGTATAGGATAAGGCAGGATTGCTCATGTTTACATTTTATTTCACAGTAGTTGTTTCCTCTCCCAGGAGAAAAAAAGCCAGAGCATAGAAAAAAAACAAAAACAAAAACCGGACCTCACAAGAGGACTGGAAAAAGAATTTAACAAATATCTGTTTAGATACAATACTGACTACTCTCTGACAAGCTTTATTGCAAATGGGAATTATTATTATTTATTCAGTGGCAGCTGTGAGTGCTCAGCAGTGGTCAGGATAAGGTCCAAGGCCCACCAAATTGTCATGACCTTTTACACCAGTAGAGGATCTGCCCCGAGGTAAAATGCTATTTCTATTCAAGTCAATGGCAAAGACAATCACAATTACACCCTAGCTTTTCAAAAACTCATCTCCCATTTTGACACCAAAATAAATTGCCAGCATTTGCAAATTGGATTCTGAGCTCTTTGGAAAAGTCTCACAACTGGAGCGACTGAGCCTTTTCAATTCTGAGTGTTTTTGAAAATCTGGCCCAGCCAATCCAAAGTATATCATTGCTAATTATCATAACTATTATTATTCCATATCAATCAACATACTGTTTTAATATCTGCTTCATATTATGAATACCTTCCCTGAGAAGCCCAAAGTAATTCCTGCAGTTCATTCAACACCCAGGAATTCCCCTCCCCCCAAATGATCAGGACCTGCACTGTGAAGGCAGTGAGCTTTATTTGCCTTGTAAGGAAAAAGACCATATTCTACCTGCTTTGGTCCTCAGCGGTCTCTCTTTCCAGTTAGTTTTCCAGAACGCTGCATCCTTATTCTAGGCTGCCTTTAAACCAGAGACACAAAAGGCAAAGGCTCCTGAGATATAGCCCATGCCCTCACTTTGGAAAAGATTCAGAGTCTTGGGTGACAGTCCAACAGCCATTCAGTAAAAACCAATTGACTTTGGCATCCTCGACAGGAAACTAGGGACTCCCATCTAAAGCCCCAGGCCTGGTGGGAGAGGGTCCTGTTGGTAGCTCCAGACCCTGCCTGCAAGGGACGCTGACTGAAGTGACCCTGGAGCAGGCTGACAGGCACCTTCACTCGGGGAGGGACCAAGCCTGACATCGGGGGGTTCCCTGGCTAGGAGGACCCGGCCCAACAACAGCCAGAGCCCAGCGCTAGTGCGAGCCCCCCGCCTCCCCCGCCAGCGCCCTCCCCGGGCTAAGCCCAGGGGCCCGCCGGGAAAGGGGACAGCGACGCGCGGGAGCCAGCGACCCGGCTGCCTTTACCTCCATGCCCAGCTTCTGCTTGAGCACCAGGGCGGCGCACAGGTAGCCGGCCCGGCCCACGAAGAGCTCGTCGGAGCCGCACTCCAGGAAAGTGACGGGGGCGCAGATCTGGCTCAGCTCCCGGAACCGGCCCAGCAGCCGGCCGAAGTCGGGCAGCCCCAGGGCTTGGTAGACGAGCGCGGCCACCGCGTAGACCCCGGCCCCGCCGAGCAGGAAGGCGGCCCGCGTGTCGGCGTCCGGCTCGCCCCACTCCTCCTCGTAGCGCACGCAGGCGTCGATGAGGCGCCGGGCCGCCCGCAGGTAGGTGTCCCGGGCCGGGGCCAGGAGCGGGCAGCGCGCGGCGTGGTACAGCATGTAGGCCACCCCGGCCAGCCCGCCGTACAGGCCGCCCCCCGCCGCCGCCGCGCCGCCCTCCAGCGGGGGCACCTGCTGCAGGATGCGCTCGATGGTGGAGGCGACCCAGGGCACCACCGCCTCGTGGCGCTGCCCGGCCGGCAGGCTGCCCGCGTAGTCATCGAAGCGGTTGGCGAAGCAGCGCTTGCTCTCCATGCCCCCGCCGGGCCGGGCTGCAAAGGGGGCGCAGGGGCCGCGGCTTCCGCTTCAGTGCCTTGGAGGAGCTGGGCTAGCAGCCCGCGGCGGCGGCTGCACCGAAATCTGAGCGGGGATTTGATTAAGAGTAAAAGTCCGTCCCCGCAGCGTAGCGTTGCTCCCTTCGCGAGCCGATTGCCGGGGCTGGCTCCAGTCTTGGTTTAAATGGCTCAGAGAAACCCCGCCGCTGCCTACTGCTGCTGCTCGCCCAGAGAGAGAATCTGCGCCAGCAGGAGGCCGCCTCGCTCCGGCCCCGCCAACCTGCTGTCGTCCTTGGCTGCAGATGCGGCTGTCAAGCGGGAGGGCGCATCACCTGCCGGAGCCACCCCCCGCACCCCTAGCGGAGGGCGGGCGAGGAGAGAGGAGAGAGGCCAGTGGAAGGCTGCAGCCCCGAGCTGGCCCCGCTCAGCGCTTCCCCACGACCGGCAAAGAAAGGGGAGCGCGAGCGTGGCTTGGATTGATCCAGCCCTACAGCCTGGCTAACACAAATGCAGGAGGATGGCCATTCTTTTCTTCTTTCCTGCTCCCAACAGGCGTGTGGATAATCCTGGTGTTTTCCCTTGTGTCTCCGCCCGCAGAGACGATGGTTGCCAACTCGGGTTTGGACCTATTCCTGGAGGTTTCATCAAATGACATAATCTTTAATTAAAGGTTAATCTTTAATTCCTGGAGACCATAGGACAATCCTGGAGGGTTGGCAACCCTAGCAGAGGCACGGTGGATCTCCCTCATGGTGGTACTGCAGGGGCAAGAAGGTTCTGGGCCGGGCTCTGTTCTTTGCCCACTGCAGCTGTCTAAAGGGGCTGTAAGCCAGCAGAAACAGCTCCCAGGGAATTCCCCTAAGGGGGTTCCCTGCACTCTCCATTACCCTTCCTTATAACCTCTAGCCTTGGGGTGTGTGCCAAGGAAGGGGTGAGTGGTCAGAATGCAACTGAGCTGCAGCCAGAGGTGAAAGTAAGCCGGTCCGGTCCGGTGTACCAGCAAGAGCCAGTACGCTGTGCCGGACCGCACCAGCTTCCATGGCCGGGATTAAAAGGGCTCTGCGCTCCCCGCCGCTGCGGAGAGCCAAGAGCCCTTTAAATCCCGGCCCCAGCCTGGCAAGGCTCGGGGCTCCCCGCAGCTGCGGGAGCCCCGAGCCCTTTAAATCCCAGCTGGAGCTGCAGTGGGGATTTAAAGGGCCCGGAGCTCTGTGGCGGCCGGAGCCCCGGGCCCTTTAATTTGCCCATGAGCCCCAGGGGCTCCCAGACACCTCTCCAGCTGGGAGCCCCGGGTTGATTTAAAGGCCCTGAGGCTCCCAGCCACAGTCGGTGCCCCAGGGCCTTTAAATCTTGAGAGGCCCCACCTCTTCTGGTTGAGGCCCCGCCTTTTCCGATGAGACCACACCCCCCTCAGGACTCCACAGTACCGGTAAGTTTTGTAAGTTACTTTCACCCCTGGCTGCAGCTGTTCTTGGCTGTGGAACAGCCCTTAAGGGGCCATTGCAGCCAAACATAAATTAGAGCATATTGGAAGCCAAGCAGGCATCCAGCATAACAGAAGGTAGAGAGGAGATGCAAATGTGGCAAAAGCCCCCATTGACACTCATTTCCTCATTCCTGCGCCATGCAGAGTTTGGGAGGAACAGAGATGTTGACCTATTTTCAATGGAGTAACTCATCCTGATTTACACCAATACTGTAGAGATTCCAATTTTTAAAAATATAGCTCTCAACAGCTGTAGTACCAAATACTATATATGGCCAGGGCCATATCTTTCCCTTCCTATGTAAAGTTGCACAACATGAATGCACTTACCTTCAATGATACGTGACTTCTGTCCTCCTATTGATCTCCCATGCAGAAGGTGGGGCTAGTGATGGCATGGAATGATCGTAGTCTATGGTCTCTGTTCCACACAGTAAGCCGAGCCTATGTCTACTACAGTATGGGCACCACTACAGCAGCATACCGATGTTGCTATAACCCCATAGCAGACACGGACTACAGTGACAGGGGGTTTTCCATTGCTGTAGGAACTCCACCTACCCAAGCAATGGTAGCCAGACATAGCTGTGGCACTCAGGGGCATGGATTTTTCACACCCCTGAGTGCTGTAGCTATATTAACTGAAGTTTTATGTGTAGACCAGGCCTGAGATAAGAGCAGCTGCAGAAGCAGCCAAAGGAAAGACTGTTGCATTAGGAAGACAGTGTAAAATGGAGCCCAGCTGGGGCCATCCCAGCCCTCACCAGTCTTGGACCCAGAACTGTGCAGGGGAGACCCCCCTCCCCTCCCACACACATGCGCTGGGGAAGCTACAGCCTGGATGGTATCTCCCTTCCCTCCTGCCATGGGGCCTGCAGAAGCAGCCGAAGCAGGGACTTTCACACATTCAAAGAACTTCCTACCGTTTTTATGGGAATTTCTCTACCCTGTGCGGATTGGCCATTTCCTACAACCCTCCCCATACTCCTCCCTCACAGTCTCCTCATCTCAGTTTCACTCCACATCTGCCCCTCTTCTCACCTGCCCTGTCCCTCTCACCCTTCTCCTCTTACATGCCCCCTTTTCCTTCCCTTTTATTTCCATTTAGCTGATCCCCCACTAGCCAAACCAACCACCACCACCCCAAATCGCGGAATTAACATGTCGTTTACTGCCATCACATTGTTGCAGTGGTGCCAGTTAGGGTGAAGGGCTGGCTGGGGAGGGAATTTCCTCCCCCTGCCAAGAAAGCGGGGTTGGTTAAGATTAAGTGGTTGATTAAGTGAATTGGCACCACTGCTCTAAGGGTTTCATTCCTGGCACTGGTAGCAAGGCTGCCTCAGATGCTGTCATTTGCTGCATTCTGCAAGTCCTTTTATGAGGTTCAGAGTATGTAACCTAAGTTATTGGTGATCAAAGCTATGTTAACCAATGCAGGTTTTTCCAGCATAATTTCTGCTGGCTGAAGA
The DNA here is from genome assembly GCF_028017835.1 of Emys orbicularis. Classification (NCBI taxonomy): domain Eukaryota; kingdom Metazoa; phylum Chordata; order Testudines; family Emydidae; genus Emys; species Emys orbicularis. The sequence continues at coordinate 215,932,116 of NC_088683.1, forward strand.
GGGGAACGTATAAGGTATGGTGAAGCAGAATCAGGGCCCGTGTCTTTTTTTCTTTTTTTAAAATATCCTATCAGGAAAGGACAATGCCAAGGTTATTTGGCTTCAAACATTTACCAACAAGAGTTTGTTTTAAATCTCACTAAGTTTTTTAAGGTTTATTCATTCTCCAAAGTTCATGGAGATTTTCATAATTTAGATATCAACTAATAACATACAAATCAGAGTATATTTTGTAGTGGGTCATCTCTTTTAGATTCATTTTTGGTAAGTATGATGACAACAAAAGGTGACATCAATCACCTACTAATATAAGCTAATAAAGACACTTGTTCTGAATGTCATTTCTGAAAACAGAAATTATATTGTTCTGATAGTACATGGTTCATGCTGCTTTTAGCTTTACTAGACTTTTGTTTATATGTACTTACTGCAATTCCTAAATATAAATATTAAATAGTCTCAGTATTGCCAACCTCAAGCATTAAAAAAATCACAAGATTGGCTTAAATAGCATGAGTTCTTTTTAAAAAATAAAATGTGTAGGGTTTTTTTTTTTTTTTTTTTTAATTGTCTTCTGGTTTCTGAGACTTTCGGCTGTACTTGCTTCACCTTTTCAAGCTTTGTCCCTACAGGATCTCTATCAAGCATTCTTAAAACTACAATACCCACCTGGTGAAGTGAAGAAACAGATTGACTGACTTCACACTTGGTAAAGCACCCCCATCCTTTCATGTATTTATACCTGCTCCTGTATTTTTCACTCCATGCATCTGATGAAATGGGTTCTAGCCCACGAAAGCTTATGCCCAAATAAATTTGTTAGTCTCTAAGGGGCCACAAGGACTCCTCATTGTTTTTACTTGATAAACTGGGTGCAAGCAAACAAGCAAGCTGTTTTAATACAGCTAAATGAAATTGTGTATGTCTAGGAACAAAGAACATAGGCCATACTTGCAGGATGGGAGGGGGTCCTGGTGAATCAGCTGAACATTGAACTCCCAGTGCAATGTTGTGGCCAAAAAGTCTAATGCAACCTTGGCTGTATAAACAGGAGAATCTTGATAGCAGGTTATTTTATCTCTGCATTTAGCACTGATGCCATGGGTGCTGGAATACCATGTCCAGTTCTGGTGTTCCCAGTTTGAGAAAGTTGTTGATAAATTGGAGAGGATTCAGACAAGAGCCACAAGAATGATTAAAGGATTTGAAAACATGCCTTAGAATAACAGACTCAAGGTGCTCAATTTATTTAGCTTAACAAAGAGAAGGTTGAGGGGTAACTTGATTACAGTCTATAAGTAGCTACATCCAGAACAAAATGTTTAATAATCAGCTCTTCAATCCAGCAGAGAAAGGCATAATACGATCCAGTGGCTGGGAGTTGAAGCTAGACAAATTCAAACTGGAAATAAGGTGTAAATTTTTGACAGGGAGGATAATTAGCCACAGGAACAGTTTACCATGAGTCGTGGTGGATTCTCTATCACTCGTGATTTTTAAATCAAAATTGGATATTTTTCTAAAAGATACATTCGCATGGCACTGTTGTAGCTGGCATAGCAAGATATTTACCTGCCAGATGCGCTAAAGATTCATCACCATTCCAGAGGACATGTGTCCATGCTGATGACGGGTTCTGCTCGATAACAGTCCAAAGCAGTGCAGACCAACGCATGTTCATTTTCATTATCTGAGTCAGATGCCACCAGCAGAAGGTTGATTTTCTTTTTTGGTGGTTCAGGTTCTGTAGTTTCCACATCAGAGTATTGCTCTTTTAAGACTTCTGAAAGCATGCTCCACACCTCGTCCCTCTCAGATTTTGGAAGGCACTTCAGATTCTTTAACCTTGGGTCGAGTGTTGTAGCTATCTTTAGAAATCTCAAATCTTTGCGTTTTGTCAAATCTGCAGTGAAAAACTGTTCTTAAAATGAACAAGATGTGCTGGGTCATCATCCAGGACTGCTATAACATGAAATACACCTCTACCCCCATCTCAAATCTTTGCGTTTTGTCAAATCTGCAGTGAAAAACTGTTCTTAAAATGAACAAGATGTGCTGGGTCATCATCCAGGACTGCTATAACATGAAATACACCTCTACCCCCATATAACGCGGTCCTCGGGAGCCAAAAAATCTTACCGTGTTATAGGTGAAACCGCGTTATATTGAACTTGCTTTGATACACCAGAGCCCTGCCCCCCTGGAGCGCTGGTTTACCACGTTATATCCAAATTTGTGTTATATCGGGTTGCATTATATCGGGGTAGAGGTGTATATGGCAGAATGCAGGTAAAACATAGAGCAGGGGACATATGATTCTCCCCCAAGGAGTTCAGTCACAAATTTAATTAACACATTTTTTTTAACAAGCGTCATCAGCATGGAAGCATGTCCTCTGGAATGGTGGCTGAAGCATGAATGGGCATAGGAATGTTTAACATATCTGGCACGTAAATACCTTGCAATGTCGGCTACAAAAGTGCCATGCAACTGCCTGTTCTCACTTTCTGGTGACATTGTAAATAGGAAGAGGGCAGCATTATCTCCTGTAAATGTAAACAAACTTGTGTCTTAGCGATTGGCTGAACAAGAAGTAGGACTGAGTGGACTTGTAGGCTCTGAAGTTTTATATTGTTTTGTTTTTGAGTGCAGTTATGTAACAAAAAACTTTGAGTTAATCACGTGAGTTAACTACGATTAATCAACAGCCCTAACATAATTCTCTCCCCTACCCCATTGTTGCTCTTGTGTATTACTCGTACTCATTCTCATTGTTAAAATATTTTTTGGTGACGACATAAACTGAATAATTTAAATTCTCACATAACACAAATCATTGTGAAAATATGAGTCTATGTCCTCTGATATTTACTTGGAATTTCATACTTTAAATTTGAAAATAAAAGCTGATTGTGGTAAGCGTGTTTAAAAGTCAAGCTGCTTTTAATCTCTGGAGATTTTTAGTTGAACAAAAATGTAGTATTTCTGTAGTATATGGATTTATTTGCTCATAAGTATTTTTTTGCAACAAAAGCTGCATACTCGTAAGTCAAGAAGTCCCCTTGGGATCTGGCTTCACTAGCAAAAAGGTAGTTTCAAAATGATACTACATGAAACCCCAGCCTAAGCCTCCTCCCTAGGCTGGTCCTTCCCCTAAATTAAGCCTTCTCCGCAGACTCAGCTGCTCCTACGGCTCTTTCTCTGAGGACCGGTCTGTCCTAGACTATAGCTTCCCCCTCTCTCTTTCCACTGTTCTTATATTCAAGATGAAGCCCAATGAGCCACATGTAGCCCAGTGAGATGGCTGTAATTAACCTACAGCTCTCTGCTGGGCTCCAACACAGGCTAACAAGATGGAACAAAAAGTGAATCCTGTCGCTCTGATTCACTGCCTATTGCTAATGGTTAAGCATGAAAATCCATTCTTGTTTTAGAGACATCTCTCTTTTTACTGATTATTCCAAAAGGAACATAGGCTGTCAATTCTAAATTTGCTGAAGTGCATCTATTATTAAATGACTTTTGATGTCAGCCTGGCATCAGAATTTAAATTGTAACATTTTCTTTGGTATTACATTTTAGAGGCATTTCAAAATACAGCATCTGGAATAGATATCTGAAGCAGTTACTATTTTTATCTCTGATGTTTCACTTGAGTTTTCCCCTCTAACTTTTTTCCTTTGTGGCAGCTTAGCCAGCAGTCACTAGTGTAGGAAATGTCTTTTTTATTATTATTAAGAGCTTGTTTATACAGGAAAGTCTTATGCATCAGCTAAGTATATGGCAACCTACAGTGCCACATTACTAAGTGAGCATCAGAATACTACTGGACCTGATGTGGTCATTCCCCAGGGCTTGTCTTCACTACCCGCCGATCCGGCGGGTAGCAATCGGTCTATCGGGGATCGACTTACCGCGTCTAGTGAAGACGCGATAAAATCGATCCCTGATCGCTCTGCCGTCGACTCCGGAAATCCACCACGGCAAGAGGCGGCAGCGGAGTCGGCGGCAGCGCGGCAGCGGTCGACTTTCCCCCGTCCTCACAGCCAGGTAAGCCGACCTAAAATACGCAACTTCAGCTACGGTATTCACGTAGCTGAAGTTGCGTATCTTAGGTCGGACCCCCGCTGTAGTGTAGACCTAGCCCCAGTGAACTAATCCTGTACTTCTTCCTACATCAGTATCGATTTATGGGTTCTGTTCTCTTCCTCTTGATTTGCAGACAGATGGACTAATCTGACAGAGTTTAACTGCAGAGTGGCTCCCCATTGGTCACTCTTCAGAGCCAGTCACTGTTCTGTCTTGTTAGGTTCTAGAGATGCTTGACATTCCAAGGAAAAACTTCGGAAGTGTCCCCTGGGATTCCCATCCTCATCACTATGAAAGGATCTTTCCGCCTAGTGTCAAACCCCATTTGTTCAAACTGAAAAACAGAGATGCTCAAAATGCAAGTTTCACTGTTCAGTTCCTAGAGTAGAGGTCAGGGATGGCAGTTGCATCAAAGATGAATCTGTGGAAGCCTAACCTGTAGGCTCCCTAGGCTTGATGCCTCTCACTGAGGGATGACCTAAGGCTGATCAAACTGCTGCATAAAGCCTCTTTAAAAGATCACAGCTGGGTAAGTCTCTCACTCAGAACCTCTCGTGGAGGAATTTCCTCAAAACTGCTCCTCTATGTGCTGGTATGGAAAAAAAAAAATTCTCCCTCAGACTGAGTATGCTGACAGATTCCAGCCCTTGCCAGGAGGGCAGCAAAGACAAGGGCAGCCAACTCATGGAGGTTACATTTCCCCAGATGTTCCTCCAGTAGGCACAAGACATCTGGTTAAACCAAGATGAAATCTGTCTATAGTTCTTCATCTGAGGAAGGTCTAGCCTCTGTCTCAGAGGATAGAGTACAGTAAACTGTGCACTTTAATCCCGAGTATTGGACAGGTCCCTAAAATATTGGCTCTGACGGCACCTCATGGAGAGGCACTCACTATCAGAGTGTAATTATGAGAGAATACACCTACGTGCAAAACTGATTTATGATCAAATGCTCTGAAATTGATCTAGCTGTCTGTAGATCCATATTGGTGTAAGGGAGTAAATGGAAACCCACAAAGTGAGAGGCAATTCTTGATTTAGTCCTAGGTAGCCCACAGGATCTTGTCCAATACGTGACTATAGCTGAACCGCTCGGTAATAGTGACCATAATGTAATTAAATTTGGTGTGAGGGAATAAGTGGTCAGTTTTCACAGCAGAGAGAGTTAATAGCATGGTTCCCCAAGGATCTGTATGAGAACCAGTGCTGTTTAACATATTCATAAATGATTTGGAAAAAGGGGTAAGCAGTGAGGTGGCAATGTTTGCAGGTGATTCAAGATAGTTAAGTCCAAAGGTGACTGCAAAGAGTTATAAAGGGATTTTACTTGGGCTTTATAAAGCAGTGAGCAAGCAACCAGGGAACTTTGCGACCAGGGCTACTAACAGGGAGTTTCGCAAGGGAGTTCTCCCGGTGAAGGAGGAGCAAATACGGGGCCCTTGGGGTAAGTGGCTGTCTGTAGTGTGTGTTTGTGTTTGGGGGTTACTTGCTGTGTGCTGAGCTTGTGTTTGTTTGTTTTGTTTTGTTTGAAGGACCGTGTGCTGTGTTTACCTCTCCAGGGGAGGGAACTCCAGTCATTAGGAAAAGGCAGGTGTTAGTAATGGGAGATTCAATCATTAGAAACATAGATAGCTGGGTTTGTGATGACCGGGAAAACCGTATGGTGACTTGCCTGCCTGGTGCGAAGGTTGCGGATCTCTCGAGGCATCTAGATAGACTTATGTGTAGTGCTGGGGAGGAGCCGGTGGTCGTGGTACATGTAGGTACCAATGACATAGGGAAGGGTAGGAGAGACGTCCTGGAGGCCAAATTTAGGCTGCTAGGGAAGAGACTGAAATCCAGGACCTCTATGGTGGCATTTTCAGAAATGCTCCCAGTTCCACGCACAGGGCCAGGTAGGCAGGCAGAGCTTCAGAGTCTCAATGCATAGATGAGATGATGGTGTAGAGAGGAGGGGTTTAGATTTATTAGGAACTGGGGAAAACTTTTGGGATAGGGGGAGCCTATACAGGAGGGATGGGCTCCACCTAAACCAAAGTGGAACCAGACTGGTGGCACTTAACATTAAAAAGGTTGCAGAGCAGTTTTTAAACTAAGAAATGGGGGAAAGCCGACTGCTGCAGAGGAGCATGTGGATCAGACAGAGACTTCTCTTAGGGGAGAGTCTAATGATAGAGAATCTCCAGGTTATAGTCAGGAGCAGAGGATGGAGGAGGATAAAGTAGGGGCCAGATCAGACGAGAAACATTCACATAAAAAAGAATCTGACACATCAGAAAAGGGCAGACAAATAAACAGTGACAAGTTTTTAAAGTGCTTGTACACAAATGCTAGAAGCCTAAATAATAAGATGGATGAACTAGAGTGCCTCGTGTTAAAGGAGGATATTGATATAATAGGCATCACAGAAACCTGGTGGAGTGAGGACAATCAATGGGACACAATCATTCCGGGTACAAAATATATTGGAAGGACAGAACAGGTCATGCGGGGGTGGGGGAAATGGCACTATATGTGAAAGAAAACGTAGAATCAAATGAAGTAAAAATCTTAAGTGAATCCACATGTTCCATAGAATCTCTATGGATAGTAATTTCATGCTCTAATAAAAATATAACATTAGGGATCTATTATCGACCACCTGACTGTGACAATGATAGTGACGATGAAATGCTAAGGGAGATTAGAGAGGCTATCAAAATTAAGAACTCAATAATAGTGGGGGATTTCATTTATCCCCATATTGACTGGGAACATGTCGCCTCAGGACGAAATGCAGAGACAAAATTTCTCGATACTTTAAATGACTGCTTCTTGGAGCAGCTGGTACAGGAACCCACAAGGGGAGAGGCAATTCTCGATTTAGTCCTGAGTGGAGCGCAGGATCTGGTCTCAGAAGTAACTATAACAGGACCGCTTGGAAATAGTGACCATAATATAACAACTTTTAACATTCCTGTGGTGGGAAGAACACCTCAACAGCCCAACACTGTGGCATTTAATTTCAAAAAGGGGAACTATGCAAAAATGAGGGGGTTAGTTAAACAGAAATTAAAAGGTACAGTGACTAGAGTGAAATCCCTGCAAGCTGCATGGACACTTTTCAAAGACACCATAATAGAGGCCCAACTTAAATATATACCCCAAATTAAAAAACACAGTAAAAGAACTAAAAAAGAGCCACTGTGGCTTAACAACCATGTAAAAGAAGCAGTGAGAGATAAAAAGGCATCTTTTAAAAAGTGGAAGTCAAATCCTAGTAAATAGAAAGGAGCATAAACACTGGCAAATTAAGTGTAAAAATGTAATAAGAAAATCCAAGGAGGAGTTTGAAGAACGGCTAGCCAAAAACTCAAAAGGTAATAAAATGTTTTTTAAGTACATCAGAAGCAGGAAGCCTGCTAAACAACCAGTGGGGCCCCTGGACAATCGAGATACAAAAGGAGCACTTAAAGACGATAAAGTCATTGCGGAGAAACTAAATGAATTCTTTGCTTCAGTCTTCACGGCTTAGGATGTTAGGGAGATTCCCAAACCTGAGCCAGCTTTTGTAGGTGACAAATCTGAGGAATTGTCACAGATTGAGGTACTAGAGGAGGTTTTGGAATTCATTGATAAACTTAACACTAACAAGTCACCGGGACCAGATAGCATTCACCCAAGAGTTCTGAAAGAACTTAAATGTGAAATTGCGGAACTACTAACTATGGTTTGTAACCTGTCCTTTAAATCAGCTTCTGTACCCAATGACTGGAAGATAGCTAATGTAATACCAATATTTTAAAATGGCTCTAGAGGTGATTCCGGCAATTACAGACTGGTAAGTCTAACGTCAGTACCGGGCAAATTAGTTGAAACAATAGTAAAGAATAAAATTGTGAGACACATAGAAGAACATAAATTGTTGGGCAAAAGTCAGCATGGTTTCTGTAAAGGGAAATCTTGTCTTACTAATCTATTAGAGTTCTTTGAAAGGGTCAACAAACATGTGGACAAGAGGGGTGGGGGTCCAGTGGACATAGTGTACTTAGATTTCCAGAAAGCCTTTGACAAGGTCCCTCACCGAAGGCTCTTACGTAAATTAAGTTGTCATGGGATAAGAGAGAAGATCCTTTCATGGATTGAGAACTGGTTAAAAGACAGTGAACAAAGGGTAGGAATAAATGGTAAATTTTCAGAATGGAGAGGGGTAACTAGTGGTGTTCCCCAAGGGTCAGTCTTAGGACCAATCCTATTTGACTTATTCATAAATGATCTGGAGAAAAGGGTAAAAAGTGAGGTGGCAAAGTTTGCAGATGATACTAAACTGCTCAAGATCGTTAAGACCAAAGCAGACTGTGAAGAACTTAAAAAAGATCTCACAAAACTAAGTGATTGGGCAACAAAATGGCAAATGAAACTTAATGTGGATAAATGTAAAGTAATACACATTGGAAAAAATAACTCCAACTATACATACAATATGATGAGGGCTAATTTAGCTACAACTAATCAAGAAAAAGATCTTGGAGTCATCGTGGATAGTTCTCTGAAGACGTCCACGCAGTGTGCAGCGGCAGTCAAAAAAGCAAACAGGATGTTAGGAATCATTAAAAAGGGGATAGAGAATAAGACGGAGAATATCTTATTGCCCTTATATAAATCCATGGTACGCCCACATCTTGCATACTGCGTACAGATGTGGTCTTCTCATCTCAAAAAAGATACACTGGCATTAGAAAAGGTTCAGAGAAGGGCAACTAAAATTATTAGGGGTTTGGAACGGGTCCCATATGAGGAGAGATTAAAGAGGCTAGGACTTTTCAGCTTGGAAAAGAGGAGACTAAGGGGGGATATGATAGAGGTATATAAAATCATGAGTGATGTGGAGAAAGTGAATAAGGAAAAGTTTTTTACTTGTTCCCATAATATGAGAACTAGGGGCCACCAAATGAAATTAATGGGCAGCAGGTTTAAAACAAATAAAAGGAAGTTCTTCTTCACACAGAGCACAGTCAACTTGTGGAACTCCTTGCCTGAGGAGGTTGTGAAGGCTAGGACTATAACAGGGTTTAAAAGAGAACTGGATAAATTCATGGAGGTTAAGTCCATTAATGGCTATTAGCCAGGATGGGTAAGGAATGGTGTCTCTAGACTTTGTTTGTCAGAGGGTGGTGATGGACGGCAGGAGAGAGATCACTTGATCATTACCTGTTAGGTTCGCTCCCTCTGGGGCACCTGGCATTGGCCACTGTCAGTCGACAGGATACTGGGCTGGATGGACCTTTGGTCTGACCCAGTACAGCCGTTCTTATGTTCTTACTAAACAGTGACTGGGCAACAAAATGGCAGATCAAAGTCAATGTTGATAAATGCAAGGAAATGCACATTGGAAGCATATTCTCAACTATTCATACAAAATGATGGGGGTCTAAATTAGCTGTTACCACTCAAAAAAGATCTTGGCGTCGTCATGAATAGGAACCATTAGGAAAGGATAGATAAGAAGACAGAAAATACCATAATGCCACTATATAATCCATGGTACACCCACACCTTGAATACTATGTGCAGTTTTGGTCTCCCCCATCAAAAAAAATATATTGGAAAAAGTACAGAGGACAACAAAAATGATTAGGGGTATGGAACAGCTTCCATATGAGGAGAGATTAAAAAGACTGGGAATGTACATCTTAGAAAATAAATTACTAAGGGAGTGTAGACGTTCCGGGGTGGGGCTCGTCCCTCACAGGGGCGACTGGGAGCCAGGCCGCCCCGCTACAAAGCCAATAACAGTTTAAGGCTCCAGCCCTTATGCAGGGGGTGAGCACACAAGTAACAGTTCAGAGCTCAGGCCCTTATGCAGGGAGTGAGCACACAAGTAACAGTTCAGAGCTCAGGCCCTTATGCAGGGAGGGAGCTAAAGTCTATAGCAGCCCAGGCCTTGTAGCAGGGGCTGGGTCAGTTTGAGATAGCCCAGGCCCTAGATCAGGGCGGGGCAGCAAACAAAATAGTCTGTCAGAGGCCCAGGCCCTCAAGCAGGGGCTGGGTCAGTTTGAGATAGCCCAGGCCCTAGATCAGGGCAGGGCAGCAAACAAATAGTCTGTCAGAGGCCCAGGCCCTCAGGCAGGGAGGAGGAGAGACTGCCACCTGGCGTGGGGTGGCAGGGGGGAACACAGGCCCACCCACTCCACTGTGTTCCAGCCCGGGGCCCTATCCGCAGCAGTCCGTCTGCCGCGGGGTCAGTGGGGATCCTGACCGCAACACACTGACATGGGTTCGGGGTCTGCTATTCCCGGGCCACTTCCCATCTCCTCCTCCATGGGTACCTGCACATCCTGAGTCTCGTCTGCCGTGTCACAGACCATGGGCTCCTCCGGGCCCCGAGCACCGGGTAGGTTTGTCGCTTCCTCCGGACCCTCGGCTGGGGGAAGCTCAGGCCGCTCCTCAGGATACCGGGCTCTCGGCAGGCTCAGACAGTCCTCCTCAGGATACCGGGCTCTCGGCGGGCTCAGGCCCACGGGAGCTCGGGCACCAGCGTCTGTCCTCTCCCGCTGCCGGCCAGCTACTGAGCATTGTGGCTTGGCCTTTATACTTCCTGTCCCGCCCCTTGACTTCCGGGGGGCGGGGACAGGCGGCGGTGGCTCCGCCCACTCTGGCGGCTGTTCTGGCTCGTCCCTCACAGGGGCGGCTGGGAGCCAGGCCGCCCCGCTACAGGGAGGATATGACAGAGGTCTATAAAATCATGAATGGTGTGGAGAAAATGAATAAGGAAGTGTTATTTACCCCTACACATAACAAAAGAACCAGGGGTCACCCAATGAAATTAACAGGCAGCAGATTGAAGACAAAGATAAGGAAGTACTTCTTCACGCACCGCATAGTCAACCTGTGGAACTCATTGCCAGGGGATGTTGAAGGTCAAATGTATAACTGGCTTCAAAAAAGAATTAGATAAATTCATTAAGGATAGGTCTATCAATGGCTATTAGCCAAGATTGTCAGGGATGCAACCCCATGCTCTGAATGACCCTAAACCTCTGACTGCCAGAAGCTGGACTGGACAACAGAGGATGGATCAATCAATAATTGCCCTGTTCTGTTCATTCTCTCTGAAGTATCTGGCACTAGCCACTGTCAGAGGACAGGATACTGGGCTAGCTGGACCATTGGTCTGATCCAGTATGGCCAGTCGCATGTTGTTATAGAATCCCAGAAACTTGATCTGCATGTAGGAAAATCTTTTCTGGCCCATTGCTTTTCCTTCCTCAAAGGATGTTCTTGTTTCTTCTTAGTCTGCTGTAATGAGTGATTTTTGATATCTGATGAGCTTATCCCCCCATGAGCTTAAATTCTGTCTGATTCAATACCCCATTTGAAGGACCACTACAGCCAGTGCAAAGAGTTCTGGAGTATATCTGGGAGGTATAGAGATGCCCACTGAAGATGTTTAAGTAGAAATACAAGGAACACTTGGTAGGTTGGTGGAACGAAGGGAATAGGCAGCAACAGAAGGAAGAACCCATTTTTGCATAAAGTAGCGGTGCACCTAGGTCTATTCATATAGCAACATTTGTCCTGCAACACTTTTAAAAACAATGCACTTACCCCTGAAATGCAACCACTTCTGCTGTAAAATGTGCCATCCATACAACAGAAGGTTGAAATGGGTATTGAAGAATATGCCGTTGAAGTACAGATATACACCTCTACCTCGATATAACGCTGTCCTCGGGAACCAAAAAATCTTACCGCTTTATAGGTGAAACCGCATTATATCGAACTTGCTTTGATCCACCGGAGTGTGCAGCCCCTCCCCTCGCCCCCCGGAGCACGGCTTTGCCGTGTTATATCCGAATTCGTGTTATATTGGGTCGCGTTATATTGAGGTAGAGGTGTAATTACCCAAAGTGGGATTTGGTCATAACACTGAGAGCAGTCTACTCTTAAGCTCCCATGGTACTTTAAGAACTACAACTACTCATCAGCTTGGGTTTATATCTCAGCTGAAAGATGGCACCTCCAGCAGCACAGTGTCCTTTAATGACATACTAGGAAACAATCCGTACTGATTTGGAGGAAAGAATGCCAAGTCCTGAATCACCGGAACCAGTACAGTACTTGGGCTTTTCTTGGAGAACACCTAGGGACCAGGCCAAACCTTGGTTAGCTTGCGACATTTGACAAGATCACAGCACCAGTTGATATGGCTGTGAATAGGCAGAGTGCACTACAAAACACACACATATAGAAATAGGGTATTGTCCAAAAATCAGACCCTCTTTAAGGTGTATATTTTCACAAGTAACAAAAAACTTAAGTCAAGACTATACTTATAAAAATAGAAACCTTAGCTTGAGATTGTTCCTGAACTGACTCTTCCCAGAGCTATTGTTTTTCAGCAGGACTTTCTCTCACTCTCTCTAGTTAGTATTTTCTTCCTTACAGGACACAAAAATTCATATCCTTGGGGCTAATGAGAGCCACCTGGTCTGGATACTGGCCTGAGTCAGCAGAGTGTTGTGGCTCCTCCCTACAGGGTCCTAAATTCTTTTATAACTGCAGATAACTCTAAAGGAAAATATAAATTGACTTGCTGTAGCATTTGTCACAGTTTCCTTTCAAATAACGAATCATGTAGCCATAGTCTGGATGATCTTTACAAAATAGTTTGTCTTGATCTAGCTATAGTGGGATGAGGCTTTGGAATCTTTGAGAATCGCTTCAGAAGTGTTACAAACTGCCACTTTTTCAAAGAGGATAATTCTAAGTGTTCTCTTGATCAACTAAGTTAAAACAGATCTTAAAGTTTTTATTTAGTGTCTGAAGGTGAATTGAAACTGGGTCTCAGAAGATAAGTAATGCTGCATCCACTAAGAAACTACACATCCACAAACAAAGAATGGAGCAAATTTCTCTTAAGTAAGCAGGATTGGTCTCTGGGTAGGTGCCAGAGCACTTCAAAATCAATTTTTGTTCACATTTGTTTACTGTTCTTGCACTTAGCACGCTGTCTTCCTTTCATTGCTGCAACTCACTCTGATGTGGTGCGCAGAAACTGCAGGAGTCGTCATCCATACCTATTGTATTCTATGCATTTTACTTGTTCAGCACAGAAGTGGTGTAACTACATCGCCTGCATTGCATTATGTATTTTTAAAAGAAAAGATAGTAGTTTGAAATTTTAAAGCAAGAGAACATGAGATAGTGTTTATTGGTGTTTTAGCAAATGGGTGTCATTTCATTTTTCTTTCTAATGCTTAAAGTAAGATCCAGCAAATACATATGCATGGCAATAATTTTATGCAAAGGCCCTACTCCCATGCATAAGTGTCTGCAAAGTTGGGGCCTTAGATTGAAATGCAGTACCATTATGCATTTTTATTTTCTTAGTATACTGTTTGTTAATGCCCTTAAGTAAAGTTAGAAGCTATAAAAAGCATTTCACAGCATCATGAATTGTGTAGGAAGATATTCCAGTACTTTATTGCTAAGGCAAATGTATTGAGACATACTTGGATGTGATGTTCAAAAATATCCTTGTGTAAATAGGCTCAACTCGAGTACACCACTTACGTCAGAAGGACTACTCACGTATTTAAAGTAAAGCACGTGTTCAGTTGCTTTGCTGGATCGGAACTTGTCATAACTATAAAAGGAAGGGTAACAGCTCTCTGTGTACAGTACTAAAATCCCTCCTGGTCAGAGACTCCAAAATCCTTTTACCTGTAAAGGGTTAAGAAGCTCGGGTAACCTGGCTGACACCTGACCCAGAGGACCAATGAGGGGACAAGATACTTTCAAATCTTGGGGGGGGAAAGGCTTTTGTGTGTGTCCTTTGTTTAAGGGGTTGTTCGCTCTTGGGACTGAGAGGGACCAGACATCAATCCAGGTTCTCCCCATCTTTCTAAACAAGTCTCTCTTATTTCAAAATTGTAAGTAAAAGCCAGGCAAGGCGTCTTAGATTTACTTTGTTTTCTCAACTTGTAAATGTACCTTTTACCAGAGTGCTTATCTTGTTTGCTATACTTTGAACCTAAGACAGAGGGGATTCCTCTGAGCTCTTTAAGTTTGATTACCCTGTAAAGTTATTTTCCATACTGATTTTGCAGAGATGATTTTTACCTTTTGCTTTAATTAAAAGCCTTCTTTTTAAGAACCTGATTGATTTCTCCTTGTTTTAAGATCCAAAGGGGGTTTGGATCTGTATTCACCAGGAGTTGGTGAAAGGAAGGAGGGGGGAAGGGTCAATCTCTCCTTGTTTAAGATCCAAGCAGTTTGGATCTGTATTCACCAGGGAATTGGTGAAAGGTTTCTCAAGGCTTCCCAGGGAGGGAATCCATCGAGAATGGTGGCAGCGGGACCAGAGCTAAGCTGGTAGATAAGCTTAGCAGTTTTCATGCAGGCCCCTACATTTGTACCCTAAAGTTCAAAGTAGGGATACAGCCTTGACAGAACTATATTGCTGATGGCATTTGGATTACAATTTCCACATTTTGTTCAGATTACTGATCAACACATTGGTATTTCTCTTCCAGAAACCCCACAGAAAAATCGTAAGTCAAATAAAGAAGGTGAAGACTGACATTTTCAGAGCCATCTCAGGGTTTTGGGTGCCCAATCCCAATTAATTTTAATTATTGGCATCAGGGCCGGCTCTGGCTTTTTTGCCGCCCCAGGCAAAAAAGCCCCCCGCCGCCCCCCGCGGGGAGCACAGCAGGGGAGGGCGCCGAGCCCGGCTGCGGGCCCGTTCTCCCCAACCGGCTGGAGCGCCAGGGGGAGGGCGGCGAGCCCACCGTGGCTCCGCTCTCCCCGGCGGCCAGAGCGCCGGGAGGAGGGCGGCGAGCCCGGCCGGGGCTCCGCTCTCCCCCTGGCGCGGCCAGAGTGCCGCGGCTCCGCTCTCCCCGGTGGCCGGAGCGCCGCGGGGAGGGCGGCGAGCCCAGTCGCGGCCCCGCTCTCGGGCCGGAGTGCAGCGCTGCGCCGCCCCCCCTCCAGGTGCCGCCCCAAGCACATGCTTGGTGGGCTGGTGCCGGCCCTGATTGGCATGCACATCCCATAGGTGGCTTTGAAAATTTCAGCCTAAAAGTATAATGAATTAAGTCCATTGGGCCCGGTCCTGATTGAAGTTAATGGTAAAGTTCTAACTGGTTATGCAGTTCAGATATAGCAGAGAGTAGCAGCCACAAGATGCAGGTTGCAGCAACTTGAGCCTCAGCAACCCCAGCCATGGTGGAAGTTAGAGGAAGCCTGCTGCTGCTCTAATTTATGACATTGGCATAAGGTTCCATGAGTCTTAAAATGGTGGAGGATCAGGCATAGCAGAATTCTACTCCACTACATCCCCTCCCTCCCTTGCCCCTGACACAATCCTTACCTCCTCTTGTTCAAGGGTGGGTGGCATAGGAGATAGCAGAGCTCCCTTTGTCAGCTTTCTGCAGGGTGGGAGTTTCTCTACACAGTGGGAATTCTCCACTGGCTATCTCTGGCCATATTAAGGCCACTTTATGCTCTGCAAAGTGGCCTTAGAGGACTGGAGAAGACAGTCCATTGACTTCAATAGGAGTACAATTCGGCCCATTGCCTTTCTTTCTTCCTGACAATTTTTTAAATTATTTTTCCCATGATATGAATTGGATGATTCATGCTCTTAAATGAAACAAAAGATTGGGGTTTTTTTCTGACAAAGTTCATTTTTAAAATTTGAAAATTAAACTTCTTCTAGTGAGTACCACAGTGTTTAAACATGGACCCATTTCTATCTCTGATTCTTAGCATGATTCTTATACTTTGTCAAAAAAAAAAAAAAAGTTACATACTTAACTTATAAAAATCCATTAGTTTGCTCACCACATTCTTTCCTGCTTTCAGCCCCTATCTTGTTTTAAGGTCACTCTTTTCATTGCTTGTGCAGTTATTGCACAAAGCATCTTGATATGTATTTTTAAAAAAAACATGATAGATTTAATTTTTTTGCCTGAATTTGTTTTGCTGTCTTTCATGTGCAGATTCAGATAATGCAATAAATGCTAGCAAATGCTGGTGAATCAGGCAGTAGTATACAGTTCTCACAGAAATCTGAGTTTAAAAATGACATTGGGCTCACATTGGCCAAAAATAATTAGAGGCTTCTGCTGTGCAAAGGTTTGCAGCTGCTGATGCTAGAGAGGCTGGTCTTTTAGATAGTGGTCCCTATTTGTCCACTGCAGCATATGAGTTACTGCCTGACATCAGCTGACGTTGCTTGTATCCTGTGGTGGGAAAATTAGGCCTCAATGTTAACCAATGTATATACTGTCCTTTTTTAAACTTTGCTTGAGTGCGGAATGTGGGAGGGCCTGGGAGCTGTGCTGGAGTTTTTAAATCACGCTTCCCAGTATCTCAGAAAGGTTTGGGAGTGCATTGGTTTGGGAGATGGACCAAGGAGTAAAATAAGGGGCTCTCATTTTAACTAGTCTTGTTTCCCCATTCTTATCTTTGATACTCAGCACAGAATCACACTAATACTGTGACTGGAGCAGACTCTCTTTAGTACTAAGGCCCTTTTATACTACTCTGGCAGTGTAAAGGGGCCTAAGTGTAAGTGAGAATCAAGCCCACTATTTTGTCCAGTTACACATCCGGGTGCTTTGGGGCAGCAAAACTCCTAGAGCTGGCCCTACCTGTCTGTCCTCCTCAGTAGACAGAGAACAAAAGACATATGGCTGAGGAGGATATAGTTTCACCCAAGCTTTCCTACAGCACTCAGATCACACGAGCAGAGCACGAGTGCTTGATTCACCAAGGTTGAATTACTTCCTTAACGTCACTGTTACAGGGGTGCTCTACTCACCCTTGGAGTAACTCCTGGTGGTCATGTGTGGGGATTAGCTCTGCCAGTTTCACACCCCTTACTACAGCTTATCCATGCACCCTGCTGCCTCTTTCTCCCTCTCTCTCTCTCTCTGCAACTCAGGTGCTCTCTCTTCATGACTTGATGGCTCCCTTTTTGTGGGTTGGCCCTCCAGCCCAGTCACTGTAGTTTTCCCCTTCCAGGGGTCCCAAAGCCCCACTGGACAACCATCCTAGGCAGTCTGCTGCTCCACTGCCTGATCTGTACAGTACCACTTCCCCAGTGGCTGATAGGGGAACCCAGGCCCACCCTCTACTCCAGACTCCAGCCCAGAGACCCTACAACCAGCAGCCAACATCTGCTCCGACCCAAACCTTATTACTGTTTCCCCGAACACCTCCTACTTGCCTCTCTCAGGCTCTGCCTCCACCCTCCCCTCAGGGCCAGGACCTGAGAGCTTCTATTTTCCTCCTGTTTTCCTTCTCTACAACTAGAGAGCAACTGCGGGCCTCTACACTGCAACCCCCTTCTGCTTCCAGCTTCCTGGCTGTATCATAGCACCACCTGTTCCTTCTCAGCTGGGCTCTATTCCCAATCAGGGGTTGCTTATCCAGCCTAATTTCCCTCAGGTGTAGCCTGTCAAGATAATGCCCCCCCCCCCACACACACACACCTCATTAACCCTTTCACGTCTGGTATGGGATGAATACCCCATCACAGTCACTGTCACCCATTTAAATTTGTTACAATACTTGGATCCCAGAATATTTTAAAATATAAAACTTTTTACCAATTCAGAAATGTCAGATTCGCAAATTGCTCATGTCATTAGAGCTGTTGAGCTCTCAGGTAATCATCAGCAGGCTATCCCCTTCCCTAGTTCCCAGCGCGTTAACTGCTCTCATTT
This sequence comes from Emys orbicularis, assembly GCF_028017835.1. NCBI lineage: Eukaryota > Metazoa > Chordata > Testudines > Emydidae > Emys > Emys orbicularis. The sequence continues at coordinate 215,949,919 of NC_088683.1, forward strand.
TCTGTAATGGCTACATACAAAGAACAGTAATGCTTCTATCTTCTGTAATTCTTCACTGCTGGCCTCAGCCTGCTCTTCCCTATATGGATCACTGAATGCAGATTTTCTGTCTCCTCTCTTCAAGTTTGCACTGCAGTTGTTACTGTTTCCGTTTCTACTGTTGTAGAGTTTGGTTTATTCCAAAATTACCTTCAACAACAAAATAAACATACCCCCCCAGTACTATCTAAATAATAATAATAATAATAATAATAAATAATAATAATAATATCCCCTCTCAACCTAGAGCCTATTTCCTCACACACAATATGTTGCAGTCTTGGCCACTGTTCCATATGCTTTGCACTGCTCTGAGTACTCCAAAAAGCTGGAAACCTCGTACACTCATTCCACTGAGAATTCCCCAGTGGTGCAAAGCTATAGAGACCCCCTTCACCACCACCCTCTGAGCTGCTGGCATAAAGGAAATGGCTGAGAGAAAAGGGGTATGTGCAGGGCATCTCAGTGCCCAATGATCGCCTGCTGCCAAAACAGCCCTCTTAGGACCCGTGGCAGCTGGCACAAAGAACGCTCTTCCCTGCCCAAACTCCCCACAAGGTTCTGGGTGAGGGTGGGTACCCTCAGCTGACTGACAGAGAGCAAGTGGAAACATCAAAGGGGGTGATGTGGCCCTTAAATCACATTTTCTGCCAACAGTTATGAACCACCCTTCCTAACCTTACTACTCAAATGTATGAATCCCACCCTCTCCTCTCCCCCCTTCCCCTCCAAACCCCAGCTGGTTCTGGATCCCACTCTTGTTCTCTGAAAAGGATTAGAGCAGTGGTTCCCAAACTTTAACAACCCGCGAACCCCTTTCACTAAAATGTCAAGTCTTGTGAATCCCCTCCTAAAAATGAATATTTCCAGGGATTTTCTCCCTTTCCTCAGCATAAATTATAAAAGCATTGATATTGGACATATAAAATTTGTTTTTATGATATGCTTATTACACACTATTTATTAATTATTATTTATCATTACAGTATTTTTATTACATTATGAAAATGGCAACACTCTTCCAAGATCTCACTTCTATAGCTTGTATCACTTTCGATTAAGCCTGTTATAAGACAAGGCTCCTATCAGAGGTGCCAGTAGAAAAAACGGGTGTGGGGGCAAAGCCCCCACGCACCCCGGGACCTGGGGGGGCACTGCCAGAAAAGTGTGGGGGGCGGGGGGCCACCGGAAAAAAAGGGCAGGGACCCACGGGGAGGCGTGCTGATGTGGGGGCAGCACGTGACCCTCATCGCCTCCCCATACTGGCGCCTCTGGCTCCTATGTTTCATCAAGGAGTATCTGATGTGAAACAGCATGAAGTATTTAAGAAGCTAACTCGAAGAGTTCCTCCTACACAAGCATTCAGGACTTGAGCAGTCCAGGCAAACAATGCACATTATAACAAAGCTTAAACTTGTTTTTCATGATAATTTAAAAACAACAGTAGCAGCCTATTTAACCTTCTTATCTCCAGCAGGTGGCACAGGCAGAGCAACAAGATCCGCCGAGGGCTCCTTGTTGGGATATGGATTCTATCCCCTTCCCCAAAACAGCACCACATCACCTTTCTGTGCAGTAGATGCCTTTCTCTCCTACCCTGTTTCTATTCCACACCCTTCCACAGTTTCATTTAGCCCCAATGCATGGAGAAGTTATGTGGGTGTGTCTGGGGCCAGTGCATCCCTTGCCACTGCATAAGGTAGGTTGAAGACTTGGCTGTAAATTCTGAAGATGCATCCCTCCCCCTTGTAGGTTGAAGGTTTATAGCATTAGGAATTAGGAAGAGTAGGATCCCTGTCAGTATGTGGCATAACTGAGATTCCTTAAGAATTCATAAATGTGTTTGGAGCAAACACCATGTTACTGAAAATGAGATCAGGAATGTGATTAAAATGAAGGCAATCCATGTTTTGCAGCTAAACAAATTGATATATCTAGTCATAGAAAATAATATTTCTTCTAGGGAATATATTATAATTTGAAATGGAAAGGTTGCTTTAAGAGCAGCTTCTCCAGTCATTGAATGACTATGCAGCAACATTTAAAGAATCATGTACAAAATCTTTAAAATGGAAGCCCTGAGGAAGAATGGCTTACTGTTTTTGCCCATTGAGTGAAATAAACTTTGCATTTAAGGACTAGATATTTCCCTGAGAAAAACAAGGGAGACCTCTGGTGACAAACTATGGTATTGCTACCCAGCTGCACAATCAAATTTACACTGCTTGAAGCTGAAGTTTAGCTAGTTTGTTTTAAGTAAAGGTTCCCTGACATACACATACTAGACACATGTACACACAAATCTGAACCCTGGCACCCCCCCCCCCAACTTGATTTATATCTTTATTCTAAAATTTCCATGAAACTTCTATTGCATCAGATGGTCACTGGGGGGCCATGATAGAGCTGTATGCCACTTCTCTTAGCAGATGATACAATAAATGTGCAGTTAGCTTTGGGGAAATGAAGATGAAATTGCAATACAAGTACAAAAACATCACATTGTAAATCCTGCACCAAAAAGAGGGGGTGGGGGGACAACAACCTTGGGGGATTTTTATGAGGTCCCTTCCATTCCCTCCTTTGAGATATTTTAATTAAAACAACAAAACGTCTTATAGTGACACATTAGCTCTCCTATGTTAAGGTTGAACATTGCTTTCTTTTTAAAAGTCAATTCTTCTAAGTGCTCTAAAACCTACATGCTTACTCAGATTAGTTTATCATTTGCTGAGCCTTGTGGGGAGTGACACAATGATTGTGCACTGGTGTTTATCACATGTTATTGTGCAATGCCTACGATGTGGAAATGACAGTCTCAGCTTGTGGAGCGAGGGTGCAGGTTGGAGCATATTCACACCCTGCACCCTTCTCCAGATGAGTCATAGAGAGGTTTTCCACGCTTGGAGGAAATCTGACACTTCCAGGCACTGAGAAGTGTGACAATTGTGGCAAATTCTATGATTCAGAATGGATAGAATTAACCAACTCCCAGAGTCTCTGCTCCGCTGAAGCCATCCAGGGGGAAGGCAAGGGTCCCTTTGGCATACAATATACTCCCGGTTATCCAAAACCCTATTATCTGAATCCCTTCCTTGTCCCCCACCTGTCTCATCCTGCGGGACGAGGAAGGGAGTACGATAATGCAGAAGTTCAGATAATAGAGCAGAGACCCCCCAGGAGGAGGAGCTGACTCTGGCCATGGGGGAGGCCTCCTTGCTGCTGAATGGCTCCTGTGGCAGTGTGGGGAACCCCCGTATCCCCACTGTCAGGAGAGCGAGTGAGTAGGGCCATGACAGCAGAGCTGCAGAGGGCAGCCTGTGCTGCAGCAGGGCAGGTGACACCATAGGTGCCGACTCCGTGGGTGCTCTGGGGCTGGAGCATCCATGGGGGAAAATGGTGGATTCTGAGCACCCACTGGCAGCCCCCATCAGCTGCCCCCCCCCCCACCTCCTCAGTACCTTCCACCCGCCGGTGGGCCCCGCGGATCAGCGCCTCCTCCCTCCACAATCAGCTGTTTCACGGCATGCAGGAGGCTCTGGGGGGGAGGGGGAAGGAGCGAAGACGCGGCGCGCTTGGGGGAGGAGGGTGGGAAGAGGCAGGGCGGGGGTGGGGCTTTGGGGGAAGGGGTGGGATGGGGGCGGGGCCTGGGGAAAGCCAGGGGTCGAGCAGCCCCCGGCACATTGGAGAGTCGGTGCCGGTGGGTGACACCCAATCCCTGCAGGTGCGAGGCGTGGGGAAGGCTGCAGTCCTGGCCTGGTGGGACAGTGCGAGCTGGGGGTCTCTGCTCTGCATCACACCTTGCGCCTGCAGGGATCGGTTGTCACTGGCCCGCCAGCAGTGCAGGGAGTTCTCTGCAGCCCAACTGTCATGGGAGGAGTGAGCAGGTCAGAGCAGAAACCCCTGGCCAAGACTGCAAGGAGGAGTCTGAGACCCAAGCCATGGGGTAAGCCATGCTGCTGCTGAATGGCTGCCGCCCTCTCGAATATCCCAACAAAATCTGTGTCCCCCATGCGATATGGGCAAGTGGGAGCATACCGTGTACTGCTTCTGGACAGGGTGGTTCTGCTGGTTAAAATCGGAATTCAGGAGATCTTGGTTCTGTTCCTAGCCCTTCTTCTCACTTGTGAATGACCTTGGGCAAGTCACTTCACTTCTCTGGGCCACAGTTTCCTCATCTGTAAAATAGGGATGATGGTAATTACCTGCTTGTCAGGGGTGACATTCATTGATGTTTCTAAACCATTTTGAGATGCACTGAGAAAAGGCACTGTATGCAAATACAAAAATATTAATAAAGAGAGGAAAACCTAATGCTTGAATATATATGGTGCTCTTTGTTTTGAATAAGCATTCATCTGGAATAGGAAGACACATTTTTATGGCTGTGTGTGTAACAAAGCGCACTCCCTGCTAGGTTCCCCCACATGGCCAGGCGTGGCATCACAGCTTTCTCATGGCTAGCACCCCCTGCCGATGGTCATTCCGGTGTTGTGGTAATTTCTCAGCATGGTAACTTAGCTCTCCCTTCCGGGGGCCCAATTGTCCCAGACTAAGAGCCCAAAAATGTCTTTAACAGAAACAAAAATCATAAGAACATAAGAACAGCCATACTGGGTCAGTCCAAAGGTCCATCTAGCCTAGTATCCTGTCTTCCAACAGTCGCCAATGCCAGGTGCCCCAGAGGGAATGAACAGAACAGGTAATCATCAAGTGATTCATCCCCTGTCGCCCATTCCCAGCTTCTGGCAAACAGAGGCTAGAGGGACACTATCCTTGCCCATCCTGGCTAATAGCCATTGATGGACCTATCCTCCATGAATTTATCTAGTTCTTTTATGAACCCTGTTATAATCTTGGCCTTCACAACATCCTCTGGCAAAGAGTTCCACAGGTTGACAGTGCATTGTGTGAAGAAATACTTCCTTTTGTTTGTTTTAAATCTGCTGCCTATTAATTTCATTTGGTGACCCCTAGTTCTTGCGTTCTGAGAAGGAGTAAATAACACTTCATTATTTACTTTCTCCACACCACTCATGATTTTGTAGACCTCTATCATATCCCCCCTTAGTCATCTCTTTTTCCAAGCTGAAAAGTCCCAGTCTTATTAATCTCTTCTCATATGGAAGCCGTTCCATATCCTAATCATTTTTGTTGCCCTTTTCTGAACCTTTTCCGATTCCAATATATCTTTTTTGAGATGGGGTGACCAGATCTGCACGCAGTATTCAAGATGTGGGTGTACCATGGATTTATATAGAGGCAATAGGATATTTTCTGTCTTATCATCTATCCCTTTCCTAATGATTCCCAACATTGTTAGCTTTTTTGACTGCCGCTGCACACTGAGTGGATACTATCAGAGAGCTATCCACAATGACGCCAAGATCTCTTTCTTGAGTGGTAACAGCTAATCCTTCTATCTTCAGCTTAGCTTGCTGCCTCCTTGCATGGTTCAACAACCCCTACAATGAGCTTGTATGCTCCCTTCCCTGGGGCCACAAGGGAATCCAGTCCCACCCTGTACTCTGGGTTCCAGCCCCAGATCCTGGACTGAACATCTATGTCTGCTCTTTGCTGCAGTGTTCCCTTAGTCATGTCATAATAACTGATGTTTTAAAAGGATAAAAGGGTCTCAAGTAATTTCCAAAATCCCTGAACCATTGACAGGACACAATATGACTCTAGTAAAGTGCAATACAGGTTATGTTTTTTCATCTTTCTCCTACTTTGTAGGAAGAAAATTTATGTAAAGAGGATTCCGTCTATGGTTTTCACAGGCATTTATTCCTGATGCTGTCAGCATAGAGTGCAAAAATAATGCGATCCTTCCCTTGGATGAAAAGAAAAGCCTCTATTTAGGCTATTCCACTAATGATAAATAGGGGTAGTTCCTTGAATAGGTGCAATAAGTGATATCTTTCGGCTGTAAGCTTTAATGTTATAACCCTAGATTCCCCACACACACACACCTAAAACAGGATCCTGAAAGAGTTATTATAAGTGGTTTGAAATAAAGGTAAGTCATTTTAATGATAAGGTGCTCAGCTTCTGTTACCAATAACAGAGTTACATTGTTACCATTGCATCTTCTTCCAGAATTGCCCATGCTACAGTTCCTGAGGGGCAGCATCTGTGCACAATGAGGTTTCTGTTAGAAAGTTTTGATAATGATAATAGAGCCTTCAGTACATTTCTGAATAAAGGAACATAGAAAGTTTAAGAAATTCAACTGCCTGTTCATGATTATTGTGTCTTTGCTCTGTGCCATATTTTACATGCATATATGGACTATCCAAGTCTGTGAAAAATGTGTCTTGGTTTTATTTGTTTAACAAAGAAATGTATTTGTATTTTAAATTGTTGCACTTAAGAGACCGGCCTTAAAACACAGGCCTGGATCTAACTACAGTAATAACTTCTTGTCTCTTGTCTTATACTTAGATTGTAAACTCATTAGAGGCAAGGACCATCTTTTTGTTCTGTGTTTGTATGGCCCCTAGCACAATGCCTGGTCCGTGTCTAGGCTCCTAGGTACTACCACAATACAAATAATAATAAGTATCTGCTTCTGGAACAGGAGGTTCCATGGTTCAGTGAATAGGGCACTAAACTAGGAATCAGAAGAATGAGATTCTGTTCTCAGCTCAGCCAGTGATTCACTGTGTGACTTCAGGTAAGTTACTTTACCTCTCTTTGAAACAGTTTCCCACCTGTTAAATGGGGATGAGAGTATTTATCTTCCTCCGTAAAGAGAAGAGCAGGTCAGAATCGTGCTGTGAAAAATTTTGAAGATGTTTGCAAAAGATCTTACCATTTTTCAACCAGCTATAGTAAAGAGCTTTGTGATCTAGACATGAAAAGTGTTTTATAAGAGTGAAATATTACTATTACATATAATAATCTAAGATAAAGACAATCTATGATAAAGACTTGTTCGAGAGTCACTGAATTTGCCCTTTGAACCTTCCCCTCTCCTTGAGTGAGTAATGAAATAAACACTATGGTAAGCGATGTGCTATACTTATATGTACATCAAAAATTTAAAAAGTTTATTTTAAAAGATGCATAGGTAACACTATAAATAAAAATATATATATTTATGGCTGTTATATACATATATGTATAATACATATAGATGTAATTTTATATTTATATTACATACAGATATAATTTTAGAGAGAGAGATCTTTTCAGTTTCTGGTATTCTGAACAATGACAAACAACAAATAGATGTTTGGGACTTTAGCAAAAGATAAACATGAGAAATGAGGCCAATAACAATTGTCATATTTTCTATTGCTATTTAGAGCACTCCAGTGTAATTCCTCTAGACAGTGTGCTCATCACATCTGGGAAGAACAACACAGGAGTTTTTCTGCTTGTAGGCATAAAACCAACCATCACTGTTTTTTTATTCTGTACAAGGGAGACAAGTTAATATTTCTTCCAGATGGAGAATTCTGCATCGTATGGGGGAAACTGTCAAAATGATCAAATCAAACAGCGTTATAAGATGCAAAACATAAAATGCAAAGCTGAATCTTGAATTTATTTCTGTTTTCTCTTAGAAACTCATTGGGAAACTATGGCCACTCTGCATAATTTAAAACATAAATGTTTGTTTAAAATGTTGATAGTACATCCCTTGTATTACATATGTATTATTCTAGCTTTATCAATCTATCTATACACTTACACACAGATGGTGCTGATAGCCATGTTATAAATTACATTTAGCATACACATTTTGACTACCTCACCTGCATTCTGCACTGTAATCCATCTCTGCTGGACTACTTCTAACATTCCAAACCTCTGATCGGCTTAAACAGCTGCCGTTTAAAAAAATCAACCTGCCATAAAGCTTTTTCTGTCTACCTCAACCCTCCTCAAATGTGGAATTTCTATTTTCTAACATTACCCAGTCCTAAAATACAGTATGCAGTCCTGGAACAGTGCCCAGTGTGAGGTTCAATACAGTACACTTCAGGGGTAAAATACTTTTGGAAAGGATAAGATAAACTATACTTGCTTCTAGGCCTTGTAAGTGCTGAGATATTGGACTTTAAACATAAGCAATTTTAATGTGTGTGTTCTGATGGATAGAAAAGGTATTTTAGGACATGTTAAAAGTATTTGATATGTATTAGCTGTAGTTTTCCTCCCCCTGCCCTATATAGTTGGACTTACAACAAATAAGGCACCAGGCTTGCAAGTGGAAAGATTAAAAAAAAAAAATATTGTCCCCAAGCACATTTTAATAAACTCTCTAAATAGTTTTTCAGTAAAATATGTGATCTACAGAATACATAATGGTGTGATACGGTATAGTGGTTTATGGACAGGAATTGGGGGTGGCCACATTATAATAATGCAGGCCATCCCAAACTAGTACCAATGTAATCTTTACACCACACTGTAATAAGGATGTGACACATAGGAGACTTGGTAAGAGATTATTTCCTGGCCCCAGTTCCATTATGTGGGCAAGGGTTACAAAATTGTACATCCCTGTGATCTTATCAGAACTATGCTTCAGTTTGCAAAAGGAATGAACAGTGTAAATGTTGTGATGCATTATCCTTTTTTATTGTCTTTGTTCACACACTAATTTGAAAAAATTAGGTCGTTTGCAATGGGTCTCCTATTCACTAGGGCAAATTAGTGAGGTTCTACAGGATGGTGATATCCGTGTGCTAACATAGTGCATTTAGTTTACACTTGGGCCATCTCATCTGCACACTACCTGCTTATCCAGCTCTACTTTGACTGTGGGTGTGTCTACACTTCAAGTTGGGGGTGTTATTCCCAGCTCAAGGAGACATACCTGCATTAGAGCTGATCAGCCTAGTGCACTAAAATTAAATGCAGCTGTGGCAGCATGAGTGGAAGAAGTACATGGCTGTCTGAGACTCTACATAGCTACTCAGGTGGCTAGCCCCTCCCAACGCTTGTACTGCCGCAGCTACACTTCTGTTTTTAGTGTGTTAGTTCTATCAGAGCTAGCATGGGTAAGTCTCCTGGAGCTAAAATGACACTTCCAGCTCAACGTGTAGACATACCCTAAGAGAAACATTCAAAACCGCTGAGCAGCTTTCAACAGTTGAAAATCTATGCAAAGGGACTCTGCTGCAGGGACCCTACACAATCTGCTTTAATACTGCCAATCTCCTAGACAAAGTATGCATCATTAGGTCCACATAGTTTTCATATCTGAAACAGCAGTGCTGCAAACGGGACATGGCTTCACTCAAAGGTGGTGTTGTACATCACAAGCCCAATTCAACAAAACAGTTAACTTTGAAATCTGACTTCAAGAGGATTTAAGCACATGCTTAAGTGCGTTGCTGTCTGGGATTAGATTTAAACATGTGTTTAAAGATAAGCATGTTCTAAGTGCCTGATCCCACTGAAGTCAGGGAGAGTCTTTCTACTGGCTTCAATGCATTGTGGATCAGATTCTAAGGGCTTTGCTGAATCAGGGTCCCAAAGAAGCTCTCTGCACGTTACCTGTGAACAAGATGAATCTGTAACTGATTGTAAAATCCTCTTTCAGCTCTAAGGTGGAATGACAGCTACATATAAGGAAGTATAAATAGGCAAATACTAGTGGTATTCCCCATTATGTTTTTTCATTACATGTAAAATCTTTCAGAAATAAAAGAACATCTAAAGTGGATGGACAACCTGTAAAGCTGAAAACTTCTGCAACTAAAATCATTAAGAACAAAAATTCTCTTTATTCCGTTTGTGGATCTAACAGCACTTTGTATATAGTCAATTTTACTGTTTTCCCTAGATAGGCAGTTCCCACTGTTTGGATGGGTCTTTCACACAGAAAGGGGGAGAGAAAAGCCTGTTATAAAATATGCCTTAGTTGTAATGATGCTTGCCTGGGATGCAGGATACCAGTTTCAATTCCCTGCTCTGCCAGAGACTTCCTGAGTGACTTTGGGCAAATTACTTAGTCTCTCTGCACTTCAATTCCCCATCTGGGAAAGGGGGATAATAGTACTTTCCTATCTCACAGGGGAGCTGTGAAGCTAAATGCATAAGAGATAGTGAAGTGCTCAGAAACTTTGGTTACATGGGCCAAATAAGTATCATAGATAAGAAAATGCAATTTTAACCCCCCCCAGATTTGGCAGAGAGTTCTCAAAAGAAGATGTTATACCTGAAAGTACTGGTTTTTAAATGTCAAGTTGACAGTGTCCCTTTAATATTTCATAGTATTCACCATGTAACTATTTTATCCCTGTGTAATTTAACACACTTAGGAACTAATACTAATTACTGGATGTTAACAGTAAAGTTTAGAAAGCCGGCTAGTGTATTGAACTGTTTCAGAACAGTATGTGTGTGAGAACAGTGCAGAATGGAGATAACACACAGCAGAAGGAGAGGCAATTGTAGCACCCTGGGATAGGTGACATCATTCACAGTACAGTGAAAGGCATGAGTGACACAGTCTTCTCATTCGTGGCATGTCATCTTCGGTTGTGGCATGCACTTCACCTGCATACTATATGCCACAAAATAACATCAATCATACTGCTTCCTTTTGGAACCTACTTTGCTGAGTATAATCATAACTGAATGGAGAGTCCAGGACAGGAGTTACATGATATTTGGTCTCTTTGTTGTTTTGACATTTGGGGATGCTGTGTAGTCTAATCAATCTATTGAAGAATAATATTTCAGATTAAACATTGGTTTGTCAATTCCATTACATGAAGTTTTATGCCTCTAATCACTATTCCTAGCTAGCCAGATCATTGTGATTCCACGCAATAAACTGGCTTGAAAGCTGTTCTGTATTGGGAAGGTAGAAGTAAGAAGATTGCAAGAAAAAAATGCTTAGGTATGGGCCTAGATTTGGCTAGTTATTTGACTGAATATTCATGTGTTTCAAATCTGCAGATTTGTAAACTCTTACCACACCCAGATCTGAACTGAGAAATGTTGATTACTTAAAGGGCAATATCTAGTATAAATTAATCAAATTTAGGTAGGTCTGACATACTACAATGATTTTCTTTTATTCACTCTCTTCTTCAAAAGGGCAACATTTTGACTCTTAGTGTCCCAGCTCATGTCTGTATAAAATGTCAGATATTGGCTGAAGAAAGATCTTGTCAATCAGGAATCTGTAACTGTTTCCTATGGACTTTCACCACTAGAGGGCAATATGGTAACACATGATTACATTACCCTTTTAAAAAATAAAATAAAATAAAATAACCCAGACTATTGAAATGAAAATTTAATTGTACAATGTATTACACACACACACACACACACACACACACACACACACACAAATTACATTAACAGAACATTATTAAGGCTGTAAAATCAAACACTCAAATTGGGAAATGCCCCAAATGAAGGTTGCCTGTGCAACCTTCATTTGCCCATCTTATACATGTGAATTGTGACGCAGTCCTTAATTACACAATCACATATTATTTTGCTCCACAGAACCCCTCTCTCATTGAGTGCACAGGATGGACCTGCTCTAGGGATGAACATGGCTGAGTACTGAAGGAGACTGTTGTGTGTAGGATGCCTGCTTCATTTATTGCAGAAGTTAGAAGGTGTGTAGAGAAAAAGGCAGGGGATAGCAGAAACAGAAAGGTTCAGAGAGTGGAATGCTCCGCTGGAGAATTAGAATCTATCACTGCCTCTATCACAGAGTTCCTGTGTGATGCTGGGCAAGTCACTGAAACCAGACTTTTCACAGGTGGTCACTAACTGTGTTTTTCATTTTACTGGGTGCCTGATTTGAGACACTGGAGTCTGATTTGCTGAACTTCTGAGCACTCACAGTTGCTAATGAAGTCAATGGGAGTTGGGTTTGAATATCTTACATGCTATAGAATGCTAAGTACTCTGAAAAATCATCTCAACATGGGCACTCATAATCAGTGGATACTTTTGACCTGAATCTATCTGGGCTAGATCCACAAAGGGATTTAGGCACCTAAATGCCACTTAGAGATTTCAGTTGCTCCAGTGGTAGAGGACTGTGCTGTGGATCCCAATACTGCTAGTGACCCAAGGTGGGGATCAGTATGGTCTCACAGGATGACATTTCTGTTTTTAAATATTTTTAAATGAACATTAGAAACACAAGAGTTCTAGACACATCACATATTCCATATGAGCCCTCCCTCCCACCATGTGCCCACAGGGAGTTCAGGGGCTCCATGTTTGCTTAAAAAAATAAAAAAGCAAACTCCATCAGTAATGACCCAGTCACACTGAATGGAAGCCCTCTGGAAGAAGTGCAGTCCTTCACCTACCTAGGCAGCATCATCGACCAACAGGATGGCATGGACGCAGACATCAAAGCAAGGATCGGTAAGGCAAGAGCAGCTTTCTTACAGCTCAAGAACATCTGGAGCTCTAGAGAGCTGTCTTTGGCAACAAAGATTAGACTGTTCAACTCCAACGTGAAATCAGTCTTATTGTATGGAGCTGAAACCTGGAGGATAACTAAAACAATCACCAGGAAGATCCAGACCTTCATAAATAGTTGCCTTAGAAGGATTCTCCAGATCCGCTGGCCAGACACCATCAGCAACATCAACCTCTTGGAGAGGACCCATAAACTTCCAGCAGAGGAAGAAATTAGAAGGAGAAGGTGGGGTTGGATAGGACACACACTATGCAAGCAGCCAACCAACATCACTAGACAGGCATTGCGGTGGAACCCCCAAGGCAAACGGAAAAGAGGCCGTCCAAGAAACACTTGGCGACGCGACCTTCAGGCTGATAGCATAAAAATGGGCTATACCTGGAACCAGCTAGAGCAAATTGCCCAGGATAAAGGACTCTGGAGATCTGTGGTTGGTGGCCCATACCCCGACTGGGGTGACGGGCATGAGTGATGTTTGCTTAAAGGAGGTAGAAGTGAGCTTAACATCACCATAAACCTAATAGACTCTGGTAGTCCAGGGGATCCCCTGGGGTGGAAGGTTATAGGGCAAAGAGTAACTAAAGCCAGTTCCTGCTGGAACTGGGTTCTCTAGGCCTCATTCTCCTGTAGCCATGTATGCTAGTAGGTGTAAGATGCTTCTGTTATGATTTAGTAATTAAGGCAACAGCAGATCAGACCTTTCCCCCTCACTGTTCCAGCTGCATATATGTGCAGCACAGAATATCAGGGTTGGAAGGGACCGCCGGAGGTCACCTAGTCCAACCCCTGCTCAAAGCAGGACCAGTCCCCAACTATTTTTTTTGCCCCAGATCCCTAAATCACCTCCTCAAGGATTGAACTCACAACCCTAGGTTTAGTAGGCCAATGCTCAAACCACTGAGCTATCCCTCCCTCCTGGGTAAGCTAGTCATGTTCCAGCAGCTGCTAGCCCACTGTGTGAACCAAGCAGTGGCTAATTGTATCTGTCCCAGAGGAGACTTCATGCTCTGTAGGGAACCTGGTGCTCATGACAAGCCTGGAGAATGAAGTCCAGCACTGGCCTGGCAGAAGGCCTAGCAGCATGGGATACTCCAATCACAGAGCAGGGGCAGGCTGATTCTACAGCAAGGCAAGGCTCAGCAACACAGTTTGGAGCAGGAGGAAACAAACTCCAAGAAGGGAGAATGGTTTGAAGCCTCCCTGGGGTTCTAATAGAAAATAATAAAATACACTCATAAGTAAAAGGGCATGAACACAGCTACATCTCCTGCTTTCTCCTGGGAGGTGCCAGTCAGCTCAATCCCACCCCCGTCAAGTTACGCCTGCAGGAGGAAAGAATTGTGATGAGTCTGAGCACCCCCAGCTGCTGGCTCTGGGAGGGTGTTAATAGAACTCAGGGAAGGGGCTAGGCTAGTTTCAGCTGTTACAGCAGGAATTTTCACCTGGACTCTGCCCAATCATAGCTGCCTCTGGGGTATAAAGGTGCCAGGTTAAGCATAAGTGCTTTATGGGTTACTGCTAGGAAGTCAGTATGGCCGGTGTAGGGTAGACCAGGTGCCCTCTAGGAGCTGTGCTCTTGTGTGTGTTGTATTGTTCCTTGGCTTTGAGAACTTGGGATGTTTTTTTAGAGGACTCTAGCATCTTGGTGTGTGGCCGGAAAAGCCTGCAGTTCACTCTGCCTCTAAGCAAGGATGGAAGGGTGTCCCATGAACTGACTGCTTGGGGTAAGTGAGGGTAAGGCTGTAAGAACCTGGCAGTGTCTTCCTGTACCAGGGTGTGGTTACACTGAGAAGGAACAGAAGTGAATTTCTGCCTTTAGCTCCTGTGGCCTGATATCAAAGCCTTGTCTAATAGCTAGCTCATCCCTAGTGCAACTGAGTAACTGCTTATATGAGTTGAGTTCATGCTTACAATAGTGCTACTTGAGGGTATAGCCTCTGAGGGTTAGGTGCCTGTATGCTACTCTTCTACTTCAATCCTCTTACTAGATGTTATCTCCTATAGTAAGTTGGGGGGGGGGAGGTTGCAGAGCTCTTAATAGCTAATTAAATAACTCCTTTACCCCCTTCCTCTGTACTATATACTGACCACCTTGTTCTTGCCTCCTGGGGTTCCCTAGATACTGTTGGGCGGTCTCACACTTTGCAGAATGACTCTACCTGTGGGATTTGGGTGTCTCAGACTCCAGATGGCTCCAGGAAAATTGATGCTTCCTATGATGGTTGTTACATCTATGAATGGGTGAGTGAACTTGGGGTGCCTGCATAGGGTTCTGGTAATGCTGCTCTAACAGTCCTGACTCCTGTGGATTTCTCTTCCACAGAATGGCAATTACCTGATGGTGGTTGGGATTGAAGGGACAGATGCAGATGGGCACAAGGCCCTCCGTGAAAAGGTGCTCCGATGCCACACTGCCCAGCCAGGTAAGGGTCTAGTGTCTGATGTGAAACACCCTTGGCTGTTTGACTACTGGTGAGTGAATGCTTTCTCTAAAGATGGCTGTTTTCCTCCAGTTACACTAAGGGAGGCCTAAACAGAGAAGGTCCATCTGTTTCCCTTCTCTCCTCCTTGTGGCAAGGTAGCAATTATGGGGCCAATGTTACACACAATCCTCATAGTTTTTGCTTATCCTCATTTGCTAGGGTACATCCCCACCATGCCTCTGGTTGGCTGCGCTTCTCAGAGCCTGGAGTTAATTATATTTGTATTCGCACCTGGGGACCCCAGTCATGGACTAGGGATTGTTCTAGGCCAGTTATACTCACTCCTCAGTGGTTCAGAAGCCAAATGAGCAATTAACATTACCCAAAAGAGCCCCAGTAGTGTGAATTCAATGTTTCATTTACTTACCTTAAATTCTAAGTATTTCCTGGAGGTGCTTCTCTTCTCTCCTTCCACCTCCCATGGTATAAACTCCAGGGGGATTGAAAGTATTTACCAGAGCTCCGCTCTGGCTGAATTTAAGGGTGTGTATGTCCAACCAGATATTTTTACCAACTACAATTGTTTAATAACATAGTATAAGCATCCTGATTGTTAATTAAATCAGCCTTTTAATATCATGCATTGCAAAGAACCACAGGAGACTCATTGAAGAGCCACTTGCAGCTCTTGAGCATCAGTCTGAGTATCCCTGTTCTAGGCTGTAGAAGAGCGTACAGCACCTGTCTTTTCTCTTCTTCTCTCCTCTTCTCCCCCCTCCCCCCCTCTCAAATTTTATCAAGGTGTCCCATTTATAAAGAACTCATAACATTGTGTTAACATACATGAGTGTAATAGTCTGAGTCTGGAATTATGCAGATTGGACTCAAGCCTCAGAGTATTTTTGAGCTGGATTCCACTGTCCTGCATAAAACCTCCCCACACCACTGCATTTTAACTAGTCTGAAGTGCTATGTAAAAGGAATCCTCAACATCCCTATGAGATGGACCATTTTAAGCATTATTCCCACTTCCCTGATAGGGAGACTGTGGCAGGGGGAGAGCTTGGCCCAAGGCTACACAGCAAATCTATGACGGAGCTAGGATTAGAGTTTGGGGGTGGGCTGCCTCCCTCCCTCCCTCCGAGCCTGGTGCTCAAGATCCTGGACCATGCTTACCTCTGAGCAACTCAACGGAGCCTCTGCAAACTTGCATGGGTCCAGAGTGCAACCCTCAAGCCCCCAGCTCGAGGGCATGTGCTCAGGGGCTCCTCTCGCCCCACTCTTTTTTTTTTTTTTTTTTTCCCCTTTCCCTCTTGCTCTGATCTCCTTGTGAATTTCCAGCTGTCTTTCAGCCTTGGATGCTCCAAGCCCCAGTGTCTGTGCTGCCATCCAGAGCCAGGACCGACTGTCCTGCATGCTTCTGCCTATCACACAGGGAGACTGTGAAGAACGAGGCTGTTGCTACGATCCCACTGATAGGTTGAAGCCTTGTTACTATGGCAACACAGGTGAGTTTTTAGGTACATGAATAGCCAATACAGCTGACCCCTCATTGGGGAGGGGGGCATGGAGTGGCTGGCCAGCCTAGCATGGAAGGCTGAATAGGGCTTGCAACATACCTTGTACTGTGCTAGTTAGTTTTTAACCCTGATATTAGAATAACATTCCACCCATCATAAGAATGAAGACTGTTTCAGTGTTTTTTGCCATGTATAGTAATAAACCCAGACTCATGGTCCAGGATTCACATCACATTCCCTGTTGGAGCTGCAGTGGTCAATACGGAGTCCATTGTCAATGTACCTTTGAGCACCTAGCACTTGCTCCTTTGGGTCCCCTAGAGGGGCATAGTGGACCTTGGTGGGGTTCTGGCCAGATATAGGCCAAGCTATTGGCTTCCAATCCCATTGTTCTAAGACTCTCTCCCTGAGATGGGGAGACTTCCCTAGCCTTGTCTTACCTGTCACTTGCTCACTTCCAGTGACAGCACAGTGCACTCCAGATGGCCAGTTCTCCATTGTGGTTTCTCGGGATGTGACTCTGCCACCCCTGATCCTGGATTCTGTGCATTTGGCCAGTGGGAGCAGTACTGGCTGTGTCCCTGTGGTGAAAAACAATGCCTTCGTCCTGTTCCAGTTTCCACTCTCTGCCTGTGGCACCACTTTCCAG
The DNA here is from genome assembly GCF_028017835.1 of Emys orbicularis. Lineage (NCBI taxonomy): Eukaryota > Metazoa > Chordata > Testudines > Emydidae > Emys > Emys orbicularis. The sequence continues at coordinate 215,966,974 of NC_088683.1, forward strand.
GTAAAGGTTGGGGAGGCTAAGATGGGGTCACTTGACTGGAACAGCAGGGTTGTGTGGGTCAAGAACCAGGTGCACTGGCAGGCCCCTTCCTAAGACTGATCCCATACCAACCCTACTAGGAAATTCTCTGGCTTCTAATCTGTCTCAAACCTGACTATGAATGGGGCAGAGCAGAGGGGTCATTGCCTGATCTTCCATTGCAGATGGATGGGGCCATGGGTGTGTATGAAAACGAACTGGTGGCAGACCAGGATGTGAGAACCTGGAGTCTGGGATCCATCACCCAGGACAGCACCTTCAGGTAACCTCATGAGGCTCACTCCTAATCACCCCTCTGCATCTGTAGAGCTGCTTTTCAAGTGAGCCCTGTTCAGATCATTCTACTAGTGTCAAGTTCAAGACCAGATACTCCTCCAGCAAACCCTTGCATTGCAGTTACCAGGAGCTGCAGAGTGACTCCCCTACTATCCTGGATTCTCCTAGCTCACTTCATGGCCTGTCTCCTTTGGAGGCTTAAGGAGGTGACTTAAATACTGAGCAGTTGCAGCCTTCCCCTTCTGGGTGGGAGGGATTCCTGACTGCTTTCATGACCTCTCTCTCCTGACTGGTGCACATCTACACCCCCAAACTAAATGTCCCCAGTGGCTGGCTGGTCCTGACTAGCTGTCAGACTTGATGGCTTCTCTCCCCACCAGGTTGCATGTCCGCTGTAGTTACTCTGCCAGTGGTAACTTCCTCCCTCTGAGCATCCAAGTCTTCACCCTGCCACCACCCCCTGCTGTGTCCCAGCCTGGCCCCCTCACACTGGAGCTGCGCATTGCCACAGGTAGCTAACTCTTCTTCAGCCCCGGAACAAGTCTCATTCTTACTACTTGGTGCAGGATTTTGGTCTATGCCTGAGCTCTTGCCTTAATGGGAGGGGAGGCTAAATGCAGTGTGGAGTGGGTCTGGGGAGGTGAAGGTGGGAGATAAGACTGAGTGAGTGTCATTAGCATGGGGTTATGGCTGTAACTGGGTTGTTAGTCCAATCACGCTGACTAATTCAGTTTTAAATTAATGTTCTTCCTGCTGTCTAGATAACTTGCCTTTCCTCTGCCTAGTAAGAAAAGGCAGCTCTGCTAATGTATTCTGGGTAGGGTTGCTGATTTTGGTTGGATGTATTCCTGGATGTTTCATCACATGACAGTCTAAGATTAATCTTAAATTATAACCCAGAATTAGGATTGCCAACCATCTAGGATTGGGTTGTGTTTCTGCTACTTTAATTCCTGGAGACTACTTCAGTGGCAGGGGTAGGAGGGAGAAGTTGGGCCTCTTCTGTGTGGCTGCAGCCACACATATTGGACTAAGCTTTTCTAATTACTCTGAGTGACTTCTGTCCATTTGTCTTATTCTAGAGCAGGGTTATGGATCCTACTATGCAGACAGAGATTACCCTGTAGTGAAGGTCCTGCGTGACCCCCATCTACGTGGAGGTCCGGATCCTGCGGAGAACTGACTCAAACCTGGTTCTGGTTCTCCACCAGTGCTGGGCCACTCCCAGTGCCAATCCTCAGCAGCAGCCACAGTGGCCAGTCTTGGTGGATGGGTGAGTGACTGGGGGGGTGTAGGGTCACACTGGGTTGGGGAGTGTAGGACACCTTCTAAGTACTGCTTTCCTCATTCCTAGGTGCCCATACACAGGAGACAACTACCAAACCCAGCTGGTGCCTGTGGGAGCTGCCACAGGGCTGCAGTTCCCATCTCACTACCAGCGCTTCATCATCTGCACCTTCACCTTTGTGGACTCTGCTTCCCAGCAGACATTTACAGGCCCAGTATGACTTATAATTGATAAGTGACCCTTTCATATCCCATGGTGTTGGCTTCCCCTCCTGGCTCTTGCCCTTGCCCCTCCCTGATGCTCTACAACCATTGCTACATGTATGGGAGTCTGGTTCTTCTCTAGCTGCTGACAGTTAAACTTGGCTATCTGACTTTCCTAGGAAAGGTTTCCCACTGGGACAGACTTTCGGGGGGGGGGGGGAAGCACTCTTGATGCACAGGGCTGTAGCTCTGTTCTAAGATATCACTCGGAGTTCCATGTGAGTCCCATGTTACACCAAGCCATGGGGTCAAAGGGGAGGTGCTATACAAGCATGGAGCTGAGCCCAGTCCAGGGGGGGCATCAGAACTACAACTCCCATGAGGCAATCCATCCCCATAGGAAAATGGAGTTTATTGTTGAACTGATGCATGACTAACACTTCAGGTTAGTCTTAGTCTGTTATATGGGGGTGGGGGGACTCCTAGCCAGCTCTACTTGTGATGTTCCTGTCTGTCCTGCTGTTCTATAGCTTGCAACTCCCAGTGTTGGTCTCTTCCAGACTCTCTCCCTTCCATTGAATGAAGTTTAGGATTAACTTATCCATGCAGGATGAGAATCCTCAAGCTCCATTGCTTGAGCAAGTCTCTCTAGGGTGGAAGAGCAACTCCAGAGCCTCAGGGTGTTACCACCTTCCCCTGAATGAGAGGGTGACTCTGAAATGCATTGACCATCACCAAGGCACTTGGTTGTGAAGAGGGCTCCCTCAACTCTAGACAGTATTTGGTCCTGCCATGCGGGCAGGGGACTGGACTTGATGACCTCTCAAGGTCCCTTCCAGTCCTAGAATCTATGAACTTGAGCATGTCCTCATACCCTGAAGTTAAGGGTATCCTGACACAAGGATGCAAAGGCAGTCACTAAACCTGTATGGAGCTTGCAGTTTAGAAGGGGCTTTGGGGCAGCAGGGCCCTAACCACCTCACCTCTCTCCTAGGTGTAACTGCACTGCAGTGCCTCCGTGTGCCAGCCCTCCTTGCTAGCATCCTGCACCACCACCTGCCCTGCTGCAGTCTGTGAGTATCCTAGCTCTTCTGCCTCCCTTCTCCCTGTAGGATGGGATAACAGTGCCTGGCAGGCATGGGGTTTCTCTAAACCTATTCTGAGGAACTAGGAGTATCCTCCACTTCACCTGCTCCTGTCATGAAGCTCTCTTGTCTGGGTACAAACCCCCTGTGATACTGAGGAGTAACTTGATTCTCACTTCCCCTGTCACTGACTGTGGATGACAAGAGCTGATCTATGAAAGAATTTGGCTTCCAAATGGGAAAGGATGTTGTACTCAATCCCTGAGCAATGCATTACCCTAGCTATGATATGAAGACAAGAATAGGCAATTTTGGATTCCTTCCTGACAGGAAAACTCTGTGGTGTAGGAGTATGGTGGGTTTTGCAGCTAACCTCTTGCTTGCCTTACAGGGGGCAGAAGGAGCTCTGAGCAGCATCTTCAGGATGGCCTTTCCCACATCACCAGCAGGGGACCTGTGATTCTCCTCCAGGACAGGCCAAAGAGAGAAGCTGCCACGGATAGATTAAGTGCCTGAGTCATGGTGTAGATCTAGGTCTAAAACTTGCCCTTAAGTCCAGAGGCGATCCATAAGAGATGAGCTGTCCAGTAGTACAAAGGTCAACTCAAGGGGACCTTCACCACACTGGTGGCCTCTGAACATGGACACTGAGCCAGGGCAAAAACTCTGGCACTGATTCACCATTATTGGCTCTATCCTATGGGTATTCTGGTCAGATCTGAAATGGTGGCAGCTGCCGCCTCAGTGAGGCAACATTTCTCCTAGCAGCTGAGGGTGGGAGTCTGTCCTGAGCAGTAAGAGGCTGGGGGTTAAGAGGCCATGTCTGATCACCTGATTCCTACCCCACCCTGAGCAGAGCATATCTAGTAACAGGCTTCTCTGCTGGCAGGCTTGCCTCTGAACACTAAATTATCCTGGACTCTAGCCTGGGCCAGTGGAGCACTTCTTCTGGGGGCTCTGTTCATGTCACTCCTGGCTGCTGCATGGTGGAGATGGAGGAGAAATGCAGCTTGTAAAACCAGTATCTCTCAATAAAAAAAGCATTGAAGACCTATGCTCTCTTGCTCTTCATTGACCACCCCTGGAGCCTCCTAAGGTTTGGAAAGCAAACTTGAGGTGGTGGGAAGGATAAGCAGTTTCTATAAACTTTCACACACTTCCTCCACCCCACCCCTTGTGCCATTGCTACTCTCTGCTAACATTAGCATAGACTGCCTTGGTTTGATCATAGCTGGTATCTTGTAGTGGCAATTGCTTAATGCAGCTCAGCTTGGGTTTGAACTGATGCCTTCCAGCTCTCGCTGTCAAAAGCATGTGCTTATGATGCTCCTGTCTTTCTGAAAGCACTTAGCATATGCATTGGTGGGATGGTGTAATAGAGAGCATTAAACACCCTCTCCAGGGAAGGAACTTGTTACCTTAGCATCTCAACTACCTTGGGGGAGTTGGACACAATCCTGATCACTGGTGCATAAAATGGTATGAAAGAGTAGTCCACTATGACCATCCAGCTACAAAGCAGATGCTTCACCTAACTAGTAGCAACATTGTGGAGCTTAATGTTTGAGTTTTGGCTGTTGGAGCATGAAACATCTCCATCTTTTATACTGAACTCTAATGCAGTCATGGGGCCACTCTGGTCATGCTCACTCAGGCCCTTGTGAGAGGGCTTGAACAGGGTCACTCAGACTTGTCAAACTATCTCGTCCTAGTACAAATTCCACTGAGTCAACAAGCTCATTCCTCAGTCTAGCAGAACAGGCCAAGCAAAGGGTGAAAACAAACATTCCACTTGTAGACAGGTGTGTTGTTGGTGTGAGGACATTGCAAAGCTAAATGCAGGAAGAAACTAAACAAACCTACTGCCTGTTAAGGAAATTGCTAACTAATCCCCAAACCTGTTTTTACTGGATCATAGTTGATGTTGGGGAGGCTGGTGACATGACAAATGGGTGTGGGGGAGGGAGGATGTAGCCAGTTCAACAGTAGTATAATGAATATACTTAACAGGGCTAAATAAGTAGCAAGAATTAAAGTTGTCTGTGTGTTTCCTAGCTCTTGCATGTTGGTAATTTAGCTTTTGGGTCTGGTGGCACCTTAAAGACTAACATTTATTTGGGCATAAGCTTTCGTGGGTAAAAACATCACTTCAGATGCATCTGAAGAAGTGAGGTTTTTACCCACGAAAGCTTATGCCCAAATAAATCCCTTAGTCTTTAAGGTGCCACCAGACTCCTTGTTTTTTTGTAGATACAAACTAACACAGCTACCCTCTGATACTTACCGTGTGTGTTAACTTTCTAGATTAAATTAAAAAAAAGTTCCTTGGTCATCTATACTACCCCCCATGCAGTAGCATTGGAACTGTACAGAGGGGTGAGTGGGATAGTGTGCCATTGGTTTCATGCTTACATTCTGACAGCAGAGTAAGAGTGAGGGACTGCCTCCCTTGCAGCCTCCTGGAAGCAAATGTGCTCTACTGCACATTGACCCTTGTGCCCCATCCCCTCTAACCATGTCTACTCCCATCAGATTTCTGGTCCTAGAGTCCCTGCGTAGCCAGTCCTGCTTCCCACCCCCACTCCCTACATACTCCTTCTCAGTCTTTCCCTTGCCCCAAGCTCTTCATGCGCTTTCAGCTGGCTCCCAGTTCTTGTACCCAGCCAAGTCTAGTCTCTGCCACCAAGCTTCTTTCCTCTTCTCTGCTCCACTCTACTCCCCTGGCTCTGTGCAACAACCTAGGGCTTGTACCTCCTATGAATGAGGCTGGCTTCCTTGTACCTAGCCTATCACCAGGAAGGTCCCTGAAAGCATCAGACACATGTGCTTTGAGCTCTCAGATGCAGTGCTCAGCCTAGAGAAGCTATTGTAAGGAAAGTCCCACTGTGCACCTGCAACAGTTGGCGGGAGCATCATCAGTTGATTTCTTTAGATGGCACAGTCTGCTCAGCATGAGGAGCTGTGAGAGGCTTGAGCAGGCTCCGTAAGGATGGACTCCTCAGACGGTGAGGTGCAAAGCACTAGCATACCTCTGAGCATGTGTGAACTACATTTGTGGTCTTTTTAAGGCTTATAACAAACATTCAGATGGCAAGAGGCATGTCCCTGACACACAAGCTCCCTGCCTGCCAAATTGTAGGTCTTTACTTCAAAGCATGGGGGTACTACACCATTTCTATCGAAAGGTCAGGGGAATTTTAACACTGACACATTTCTCTTCCCCACCCTCCTTCTGGGAAACAGGTGAGTGATCAGTGCTAAATTTTCCACAAGCAGAAAAACCTGTGCCTGAGGCATATAGTAAAGAAAACTTCATCCCACCTGATTAAAGTTTTTCAAAATTACAAGCAATTGAAAGCAGGATCTTATAATGGGATGTCAGGTAACCTTGACAGGCTGTAGCATTAGCCCCACTTATCCTACATAGTACTTATACAAACAGCATTTGCTCTCTTAGTGTTTCTATTTCACTTACAGAATTAGCATCATTTTGCATAAGTATGTATGTTATCTTAGACAATCAAACTGAGGTCTGCCACTGCAACCCCTTCTTGGTGTTAAGGGTGTTAAGTCCCTTTACCAATAGTCTGAATAGGCCCACTACTCTGAGGTAAGGCTGTGCAGGAACAGGCCCAAGCCCAGTGTTTCTCAAATGTGGCCACCAAGGACTTTTCTGGGGGCTACAGCCTCCTGGGCTGGGATGGGGGAGGCAAAGAAGCAGCTCCTCTTCCTCCCCATTGTTCCTGGATGTACTGCCTTCGTGTTGGTTGCTGGGGCCACCAGCAGCGGTTGGGCTCTGGAGACAGCTGGGATACAGCACTGGAGGAGCAGTCAGTCAGTGGGGCTCAGGCTTTAGGCTTCAGGCCCCAACCGGGGGCTTCCGGTTCCAGCCCCCTGCTGACTCCCCCACCCCAATATCCAGGGCTTAATTTGACCCCAGGCTTGCCAGGGCTGAGTAAAAGTGATACATGTACATTAATATCACTTTTCACAGCAGACTTACTGGCTAGCAATAAATAAATTACAATGATTTGGAGGTGTATATGTGGATATTTTTGTTTTGCCTAAAGTTAAGTATTTTAGGAAAAAGTGTGAGAGCGGCCACCAGCAAGAGTTGGTGGCCACACTCTGAGGCCACCAAAAAATTTGTCCTGAGAACCCCTGTGGCCTAGCCCTTATTGTATAGGGTTACCATTCTGCTGGACATGTCCGGCTTCTTTGAGTTAAAAATAGCGGCCGGGGGGAATTTGTAAATGTCCGGATTTCCCCCCCATGCAGCGCGCACGTGGCTGACAGGGCAGCTGGCCAGATCGTGCCACTCGCACGGGGCTCTGACAGCCAGAGCCCCTCCTCCACTTCCCCCTCCTCTCCCCTGCAACTTGAGACCACTCCCCTCCTCTCTCTCCCTCCCTCCCCCTCTCTGCATTTGCAGATCTGCATTCGCCTCGGGCCTCCGGCAGCCTGGAGCTCCTCCCCCTGCTCCCCCCTCCCCTGCTGCCGAGCACGCTGCTCTACAGCACTCTGTTCTGAGCGGCACGGTAAGGGGGCCAGGGGGTCGGAGAAGGGGCAGGGAGGTTCTGGAGGGAGCAGTCAAGAGACAGGGAGCAGGGTTGGATGGGTCGGGAGTTCGGGGGGGGCTGGTTGGGGGTGTAAGGTTTTGGGCAGTCAGGGTACAGGTAGGGGGTAGGGTCCTAGGAGGGCAGTTAGGGTGGGGGGGGTCTCAGGAGGGGGCAAGGAACAGGGAGGCTTAGGTAGGGGGTGGGGTTCTGGAGGGCAGTTAGGAGCAGGGGTCCCAGGAGGGGACAGGGAGCAGAGGGGTTTAGATGGGTCGGGAGTTCGGGGGGGGCTGTCAGGGGGTGGGGAGTGGTTGGATGGGGTGTGGGAGTCCCTGGTGTCTGTCTGGGGGTGGGGGTGTGGATAAGGGTTGGGGCAGTCAGGGGACAGGTAGGGGGTAGGGTCCTAGGGGGCCAGTTAGGATGGGGGAGGGTCTCAGGAGGGGGCAGTCAGGGGACAAGGAGTGGGGGGGAGGGTTGGGGGTTCTGAGGGGGGCGGGAAGTGGGAGGGAGTGGAAGGGGCAGGGGCGGGGCTAGGGCAGGATGGGGGCGGGGCTTTTGATTGTTGAAATATGGTAACCCTATTATTGTATCTTTGTTTCACTTAATTTATTCAGGGTAAGTATCATAACCTTGATTCTCAGCATTTAAGCTTTCATTTCTGTATTATCCACTAACTGGTTGCAATCAGTTGAAACAGGATGGGATTTTTCAAAAGGGCAGCATGTTGGCCAATTACTGCCCAGTGGTAAAACTCCTGTTTCAATGGGAGCAGGGGAGTCATATCAATGCTAAATGCTTGTGAGAGGCCCACCCAGTAATTGTTCCAGGTTTAAGATCCAAACCCATCCTTTTTACTTAGTTTTTATTAAATAATGTGTATTGCATTTTGGATGTCTCTTCCTTCATGCAGAAATGAAACGTCAGCAAATGGCATTTGCTATGTTAGATAGTACTTAATTGCCAGTTGTATGCCCAGCAAGCAGTTTGTAATGTTACCAGCTATTGAAGGGAAAACAGAAAATTCTTAATACAGGGGAATAAGCTGGCATACTTGGTGGTGAGAATCTGCAGAAGATGGAGAAACTACTGTTTAGGAACTGGCTTTAAAAAAGATTTAAGCAAATGAACTTAAAATTATAGAAGAGAGATTTTTCCTGAACTTCCAAAGTTCTGTGACTTCAGGTAGTTGTCAATGAAGGAGAAACTGTATTTCAAATATTTTGTTTGTTGGTTCAGGAATAATCAAGCTAGTCTTACAAACAACAATCCATTTCAAAATCAAGAACAACTTTATGGTAGTGTATCCAGTTGATATTGTATGAAATGTCAGTCATCACTCTTGATTATATTTAAATTTGGGGGGAGGGGAGGAGGAGAATTACCTGTGTGCATAGTCTTATAATAGTTTCAATAACTATAGTGGTGGGGGTGGAGTGGAAATGTGGTGCTGCTACTATCATTCAGCACAGCATTTAATACTTAACAGAATCATTGTTCAGGTGTACTGCCCTCAGCCCATGCTGCATAACACACAGGGGCCAAGCGAGCGCTTGCCCTTATTTACATGCTGCAGTGAGGTCGAAGATAGGTGACAAAAAACAAATGGTGTCTTACATCACAAAGGGTGCCACTGCTGGCAGACAGACACTCTAGAACAGATCAGTGAAGAAAGCAATCTTACGCTATGGAAATTGTCAGCAAGTGAAAAGCAAACACCTTAGCACTGATGAAGCCCAGAGCCCCACAAGATAGGAACTGTACAGCCCATGTGTCTCCCCCTGCCCCTCCAAAAAGCCTAGTTCATTTTGCTCTGCTCTGAGTTAGTAGTTGCATTACAATAATGAAGAATTAACCCACTGCCCTGTGCCTTTATTTAGCTAACTCACTCAATTAGAAACCACAAACTGGTACCAAGAAGAGTTTCCATTGCTTCCAGATTTTTCCCCTGACACCCTGGATGTTCAGCACGTTGATGGAGAAAGCTGCTTTTTGTTTGTTTTATCACAAAGTATATATGAAAGCTTTGCAGGATTGTTAATTATCTAGCAAACAGCTCCTTCCTCTATCCTCCAGATGAGAATGTTGTTTAGTTGGAGACCATTAGTAATTATAGCCTTTCAAAGCCTAATTCAGTTTTACTCCAGTGCACGCATCAGCAAATTCTCTTAGATTCTACATTACTGAATATTTAACCTATGTAGCAGAAGTACAACAGGATGGTTAAAAAACACCCTGCCCCTAAACACTACTGTTATTCATAAAGCACCATAAATGCATATGAAGGTTTGAGCAGAAATATTGTCACTCTGCCTGTAAAAGAGCCTGCAATCAGAAACAGACTAAAACACAACACTGGCAACATAGTTACAGGCCATCAGGGAGGAGGAGGAAGATAAGTGACACTACAAAGGGACTCCCACTGAGTAATGCAGTGAAATCAAGGCCTGTAGACAAATTAAATCCTGTTCAGACTGGTTTCTTCTCTTGGACTAGTGTCCTTGCTCAGCCTACTTTACCAACTTTTCACTTTATTCTAGCAACTGAAAATTGCTATCCTGAAGATTTTTCTTTACCTCAGTAAGTTGCTTAATGGAAATGAATATCATTTGGGAAAGAGATTTTTCCAGCTCAGAGGGTAGTGCCAGCAAGCAACACACAAACAAATGGAATAGATATGAAAGTCTATGATGTCTTAAAATGAAGTTAATTTATGTGTTTAACATTAAATCATAGCCTTTTAAACAAAAATAAACTTCAGGGGAGGCTTGAAGAAAGATTTTATTTATAAAAGACCTGTAAACAACCACACAACTTTAAAACGTTGTGGGGTTTTTTTAAAGCACCACAAACAAGACAATACAAATTTGGTACACGATTCAGTACATTACCAAATCAATTTTTAACTCTGCAAACTGTCAGGGACGCATGTATAATGGATTATGTTGGGGCAATTCTCTTTATTTAAACAAAGGAGAATAGTTGGTCTTAATAGCTTTGTCAGATCAGTTACAATGAGTAGCTCATGTGGTTATTTGGGGCCTCTGTCTATGGATGACTTACTAATTCTGGTTGATATTAGAAACTGCTATATCATGGAATGCCTCGGTGGATGTGGAGTCAGCCATGTTCTGTCAGAGCTGTGTAATTTGTCCCCCAGACCTGGGACAACGGAGATGCATTAACCTTAATGACTGTGGTCTGACTGAACAAGAAGTATGGTAAAGAGGGGTGCCTGAGCAGGGAAACCAGTTCACCCAAGTTTGTTTGCAGAGCTAGGGTTTGGCGAGAGGAAAAATACCCCAAACATGAGAACAAAGAACCTAACACTGGATCTTAAAGCCATCAAGCCTGAGACATTGAGGGGGAAACACACAGGAAGCTTGCGTAGGAGAGAGGAGCATGCTTTTGTAGCAGAGGGATCCTATTGAACTGTGGTATCAGCTAAAGTCAAAGGAAGCTGAGGGAGGACGGGGGTGGGGGGGATTCCATGATTTGGAGGTGAAGCATGAGCTGCAGGAGAAGGATCCTGGACACCCCAGAGGATTCTGACCAAAACCCCAAAGAATGCTCCAGAGTGGTGAGGAAACAGAGGTTCTGGATCTGTATATCTCTTGTACAGTGTAAGTAAAGAATAACTGTGTCTAGAAACCTTTGCAAAGCCTAACTGTGTCCGTTTGCTTCACCGGTCATGTGCCCCTGAGGAGTTAAACTGTGAACAAAGAGTCCCTGCAAGGTTGGCACTCTGGGCAAGGGTGTGCTTCAGTTACTGGGGAGTCAGCACCAGAGCCTAGGACAGCTGTGTGGTAGGGCCCCATTTCCATGAAGGGATAATCAGAAATGTGCCAGAGAGGCCAAGGGAAAAGAGTGCTACAGCCTACTGGGAACAAGGGAACATTAAGAGCACATGAGCCCAGCATGGTTATTAGACAAGGCTGCTTGCTCTGTGTAAAAGAAAGCTACAGCTGAGACCAGACAAGACTTCCTAATGATCTGCTTACCTCACTAATTCTATCCTCCAAGAAATGAGGCCTCCCTCCATGTGTTAGTTACCCATTTCAGGCCAGCCCTCAGCTCCTAGTACAGCTCCCAGCATCAGAACAACTAGCACAGAGGTCACCCTGCTCTTGCAGGAATATAGCTTTTCCTTTAATCTGTGTGGTTTATCTGCTGTCTTGACTCTTAGAGCTGGTGAGGTACAGTAACTCCTCACTTAACGTTGTAGTGATGTTCCTGAAAAATGCAACTTTAAGCAAAACGATGTTAAGCGAATCCAATTTCCCCATAAGAATTAATGTAAATGAGGGGGTTAGGTTCCAGGGAATTTTTTTCACCAGACAAAAGACTATATTTCTCTCGCGCGCTTTTCTCTCTCTCTCTCTCTCTCTCTCTCACACACACACACCGTACGTATGTACGTACGTACGTTTTAAACAAAATTTAATACTGGTACACAGTGATGATGATTGTGAAGCTTGGTTGAGGTGGAGGAGTCAGAGGGTGGGATATTTCCCAGGGAATGCCTTACTGCTAAATGATGAACTAGCACTCGGCTGAGCCCTCAAGGGTTAACTCTCGCACTCTATAAGGCAGCAGGAATGGAGGGAGGGGAGACAGCATTGCAGACAGAGACACACCGTGTGTGTGAGAGAGAGATGTGGATTTCCCCTTTAAGTACACTGACCCTATTCTTAAGTACACTGCCTTGTTAATTAGATCAGCTTGCTGAGACCGCAGCTGCTGCCAGCAAGCTCTCTCTGTCCTGAGCCCTGTCGTGTGTCCCCCCTGCTCTATGGAAGATGGGGTAAAGTGGGGTGCAGGAGCAGGGGGGAGGGGGACACCCTGACATTAGCCCTCCTCTTCCTCCCCTTCCCCCCACCCAGCACAGCAAGCAGGAGTCTCGGGGAGCAGCTCCAAGGCAGAGGGCAGGAGCAGCACATGGCAGTGGGGGGGAGGGACAGCTGAACTGTGGTCAATTGATAGCCTGCTGGGCAGCTGCTGCACAGGGAACTTGGGGGAGCAGGGAGCTGATAGGGGGGCTGCCGGTCGACCCTGGTTCCAAGCCCCCACCAGCTAGCTGCAACGGGCTGCTCTTCCTGCAAGCAGTGGACAAAGCAGGTGGCTGCCAAACAACGTTATAAAGGAGCATTGGACAACTTTAAATGAGCATGTTCCCTAATTGATCAGTAACGTACCAACGAAACGACATTAACTGGGACGACTTTAAGTGAGGAGTTACTGTATAGTAAACTGCTACCACACAGCTCTCAAAAAAACATAGAATGATTGGGGGGAAGTGGGGAGTAATGCGGACAAGAAAGGTGAAACACCCACTCCCAATTGAGAAGGATATTCATCATGCCAAAGGGTTAAATTTTCAGCCCGTAGCCTCCACTTATGCAAATTTTTGTCTGCACTTGATAGGCATAAACTGCACAAGTGCCTGAATAAATGGGGAAAAGGGATGTTGTGGGAGTTAACTCTAACAAGAGGGCAAGTATTAGAATGGTTACAGTGTAGACACATCTATTTATTTGGGCAATTTTTCTCACACCTATAAGGACACTTGGACTCAAGCCCAGCTGAAAAAAGCCCCATAAACTTCCCCACTTTGCCTGGACATTTATCTGTGCACCTGCAGTGTCAGAACATCTGGTGGGGTGGGGGAGACACTAGATGATATTGGTACTTACCCTGCTTAAAATCTGTAGACTGCTTCTAAGCTCTGAGTACATAGTCACTCATAGGTGCTGGAGCTGGGGGTGCTGCTGCACCCCATGGCTTGAAGTGGTTTCCATTATATACAGGGTTTACAGCTTGGTTCAATGGCTCTCAGCACCCCCACTATACAAATTGTTCCAGCATCCCTGTAGTCACCCAGAGGGAGGGCTACTGCCCATGAACTTGTCTCCAGCTTTCCATTAAAGACTCCATCCGTTTTTTTTTTTTTTTTAATACCAAGGTATTATTAACAAAACAATTAAGGGTGTTTTTTTAAATACATGAACTTTAGCCTACCTGTCCCTTTAGAATTGCACTTTAAAAATAATTATTTTAAACATACTTGATCTAGAAACAAATAACATTGCAGACTGGCTGTGAAAAACACAAGAGTTTAAAGCATACTTGAAGTGATAAACACAGGAATAGCAAGAAAACAGATTAGAAGAGACGTGCTTTTTTTGCAATCAGTTAGAAAAGGACATTGTGAACTTAAATAAAATTTCTGTTTAATTTTTTTTTTTACAACTAACAGTACTATAACAGATATTAAAGGAAAAAATCTTTTTTCAGTTTCTTTACTTTGACTCTTTGTGTATGGTCAGTCTGTTTCCTCTGTGCTCTGTCATCACAACAGGAACAAAAACCACATTTAAATAAATAGGAAAGGGGTAGGGCTGTAGTACCTCAAAGTATTTTTTAACTCTTTCATAAAGTGACTGGATTTCAAGATGGTGTCTCTTTAAATAGCAGTGTATGTCCTATAATTTAGGTACCTGGAGTAATATTATTAATAGCCAAATATACATTCTGGTACCTGTGTCTTTTCTGTCCCCAACTCTGATATTTGTAATAAAGATTCCATAGGGGTCTGCATGCATGATGCATTGCAGAACTGGGGCCTCTGTCTGTACTAAGTGAAAGTAACTCCATTTTTTACATTTGGTCCTATTAAAACCACTTCATTACTTTAATATTAGTGGAGTTTGCATACCACTATAGCAGCTTTAAAATTGTCATTTTCTTATTTTTGTTCTCCCCATTCCGAGCTGACTGGTTCCCGAGTTTCTTTATATGGTTTCTATCAGGCACAATATTTTGCACACAATATTTACCTATGACACTGAAAAGGTTGGTAATTTCTAGGAACTGAAGTTATGACAACAGATCAACAGTTAATCTTAATGGGAGCCTGACGTCAGGTCCCATAACCAATAGATTAGATAATAGAAATTTATTTCTTTTCAGAAAGAATGAGGAAATTATGCATTAACCAACAGATTGACCTTCCTATAGGGTCAGTGTTCATCAGATTTCCAATTGCTTTTGCGGTCATCATTGGGTGCATTAGCGCCAGTCTTTTAACACAAGGTAACAAAGAAACATTCTTCATGTTAATAGTGTGGAGTTCTATTCCCATGGGTTACAGCACGGCAGTATGGACTACTGGTAAAGTCACTCATTTCCCAAGCTTCTGATCTTAACTCTAATAAGCATTATATGAATGATAACAATGGATTTCCATTGCTTACACACAAACAAAAACAGAACAAGTGGCTTTCATCCTTTTCTTTTTAAATGTCAGTTAGGTGCAGGCCAGAGGACGGTAGTGACAGGAAGAGAACAAGCAGGAAATAGTAATGGAGTCTCAGTGAAACGCCCCTTCCCTGCCCCCCCAAGACCTCCTCTTTGTCTCCTCCCCAAAAAGAGAATCTTCTGATTAATTTTTTTAAGACATATAATGAAATGGTTCCGTCTTATCAACATATTATTGTCTGATATCAAAATCTCCTTCCTTACACAGATTCTATGGCTCCTCCCCTTGCTTCCATTCTTCTTTACTGGAATGTTTTCACTTCAGTTTCTGCCATAGGGGTAGGCCACTCTTTTCTTATAAGCTTCCTAAGAAAAAGAATAGGATTTGATGAAAAAGGGAGATGCCCTCACTGGGTTACAGGCCTATATCTACAAAGACAGAAGTTTGTGGGCCTCATTAAGGAAGGACACGGGAATTTTAGAACAAGTAGGCCTACAATTTAGTACGTTAGTACATATGATAAGACAATCTTTCCTGGATTAGTTTGCAGCACAACTTTACTACGGAAAACACCAGACCTGCCCCAGCACGCACTGCCTGTTTTGTATCAATGTGTTTGCTTCATTTTTGCAAAGTCAGGTCTAATCTATTGTACATATTTTGAGAGAGGTCTACTCAAAAGAAAGTTTATGCCCCTAATGCTCAGGCATTGCCATTTTTTTTTAAAGTTCTTTATTCCTGATCTGCAACTGCAAGCAGCAAATATCTCCACTGGCTGGTGATGGGACACTAGATGGGGAGGGCTCTGAGTTACTACAGAGAATTCTTTCCCAGGTGTCTGGATGGTGGGTCTTGTCCACATGCTCAGGGTCTAACTGATCACCATATTTGGGATCAGGAAGGAATTTTTCCCCTGGCCAGATTGGCAGAGACTCTTGGGGGCGGGCGGCCGGGGGGTTCGCTTTCCTCTGCAGCTTGGGGGCAAAGGTCACTTACAGGCTTAAACTAGTGTAATTGGCAGATTCTCTGTAACTTGAAGTCTTTAAATCATTATTTGAGGATTTCAGTAACTCAGCCAGAGGTTAGGGGTCTGGTACAGGAGTGGGTGGGTGGGTGAGGTCCTGTGGGCTGCAATGTGCATGAGGTCAGACTATCAGGGGTTCTCACAACAAAATTTTTGGTGGCCTCAGAGTTCAGCTACCAACTCTTGCTGGTGGCTGCTCTGACAAATTTTCCTAAAATACCTAATTAACTTTAGGAAAAATAAATAATTATGCACATATACATGTCCAGATCATTGTAATTCATTTATGTAGGGGTTTGGGGTTTTTTTTGCAGACGCAATAATAAAAATAATGTTCAGTTGTATTTTGAGGCGCCTGTCCCCTGCTGCCTCCCCCCCACCAGTAGCGTAGCTGGGGGGAAGCAGGGGGAGCGGCCGCTCCCCCACTGAGCACATAGCGCCTTAGTAGGAAAGGTCCGGGATTTTTCCCCCCTCCCCTCCCCTCCCCTTTCCCCCCATGCAGAGTGCGGCACTGCTGATTGGCTGCCTGGGCCGAGTTGAGCTGCTCCCATTGGGCCTCCAGCAGCCAGACTGCCTCCCCTCTTGCCCCCTCCCCCGCCTCAGCACGCTGCGGTGGAGGGGCTGTGTGCTGGCAGCATGTTTAACGTTGACTTTAGGGGCAGCCAGTGCCTCGATCTGCATGGTGATAAGGGGAGTCCCGGGGGGCAGTCAGGGAGCAGGGGGATGGTTGGGGGGGGACTTTCTGGGGGCAGGGGTGTGGAGAGGGGCTGGAAGATGCATCCCGAGTGATTTAAAGGCCCCAAACACTGCTGAAAGAGCTGGGAAAGTTGCAAGCTTTCTCTGCTGGGCTTTTCATCTGGATAATACAGTGCAAACCTGCTTGAGGAAGTTCATGCATCTCACAGTTTAAGCTCTGCTAAGCTTGCAGCCATGGCACAAAAGGATTTGGAGCAATTAACAATTCTGTGTGGTTAAGAGATTTTTCATTTCCTTGGCCCTGCTACCCAATGCCACAGGGCCCCACAGGGGAGACTGAGGCCTGGTTTACACTAGGCGTTTATGTCGAATTTAGCGCCGTTACATCGAATTAACCCTGCACCCGTCCACACCACGAAGCTATTTAGTTCGACATAGAGGTCTCTTAAATTCGACTTCTGTACTCCTCCCCAACGAGGGGAGTAGCGCTAAATTTGACATGGCCATGTCGAATTAGGCTAGGTGTGGATGGAAATCGACGCTAATAGCTCCGGGAGCTATCCCACAGAGCACCACTCTGTTGATGCTCTGGACAGCAGTCCGAGCTCGGATGCTCTGACCAGCCACACAGGAAAAGCCCCGGGAAAATTTGAATTCCTTTTCCTGTCTGGGCAGTTTGAATCTCATTTCCTGTTTGGACATCGTGGCGAGCTCAGCAGCACTGGCAATGATGCAGAGCTCTCCAGCCGAGATGGCCGTGCAATCTCAGAATAGAAAGAGGGCCCCAGCATGGACTGATCGGGAAGTCTTGGATCTCATCGCTGTGTGGGGCGATGAGTCCGTGCTTTCCGAGCTGCGCTCCAAAAGACGGAATGCAAAGATCTACGAGAAGATCTCTAAAGCCATGGCAGAGAGAGGATACAGCCGGGATGCAACGCAGTGCCGCGTGAAAATCAAGGAGCTGAGACAAGGCTACCAGAAGACCAAAGTGGCAAACGGACGCTCCGGATCCCAGCCACAGACATCCCGTTTCTACGAGGCACTGCATTCCATCCTAGGTGCGGCCGCCACCACTACCCCACCACTGACCGTGGACTCTGAGGATGGGATATTGTCAACGGCCGGTTCCTCGGACATGTTAGCGGACGGGGAAGATGAGGAAGGAGATGAGGAGGACGAGGCAGTCGACAGCGCTTACAACGCTGATTTCCCCGACAGCCAGAATCTCTTCATCACCCTTACAGAGATCCCCTACCAACCGTCCCCAGCCGTTAACCCGGACACAGAATCAGGGGAAGGATCATCCAGTAAGTGTTTTAAACATCTAAACATTTATTTTTAACAGAACAGGAATATTAACAATAACAACAATGGGTTTCTCATGATTAGTGTGCCCTAGGCGCTTAAGGTTTCAGTCCTGGGCAGTGCAACTATTGAAAAAAAATCTAACAATGTCCGGTTTTGCATGATTGTTCTGCCCAAGCCGCTCTACTGTTTAGTCCCTGCCAGTGCAGCTACAGTAAAATGCGGTCTATATGTCCGGGGATAGAGCTGAAATCCCCAATGGACATCTCCACGAAGCTCTCCTGGAGGTAATTGGAAAGCCTTTGCATCAGGTTCCTGGGGAGAGCGACCTTATTGGGTCCTCCGTAATAGCAGACATTTCCGCACCAGGAGACAAGCAAGTACTCCGGGATCATTGCCCTGCAGAGCATGGCGGCATACGGCCCTGGTCTTTGCAGGCTTTCCCGAAGCATTCTTTGTTTTTCCGTGTCTGAGATCCTCATCAGGGTGATGTCACTCATGGTGACCTGCTTTGAATTAGGTAGGGGAATGTTAGTATTGGGACTGCTTGCCCGTTCCTTTACAGAACTGTAACCGGCGGTTTACAGCCACGCGGTGGAGACGGGAGAGGGGCAGCACACAGGGATCTTTCCCTGGGACAGCCGCGAGGGGGTGGGACAGGGGCAGAGCTCATGCTTGCCGGATTGCTGGCAGCAGGGACTGGCATTGCTTTCAATGTGAAAGGAGGCCAGTGCAACTATTAAAGTTTTAAGCAG
This sequence comes from Emys orbicularis, assembly GCF_028017835.1. Classification (NCBI taxonomy): domain Eukaryota; kingdom Metazoa; phylum Chordata; order Testudines; family Emydidae; genus Emys; species Emys orbicularis. The sequence continues at coordinate 215,985,456 of NC_088683.1, forward strand.
CCACAAGTCTACGGCTTACCATGTTGGCCTGCTACACAAATTCCGGTGTCCTGCCCCACTTCTCTGATCTGCACTGCAAGACCCCAGGCACTGAATGCGAAGGCCGAAAATTCGACCTTGTCCTGAGTGCACATGTGATAGGTGCTGTGCATGGTCTTCTTTACAGAGAAAGACTATGTTCTTTGTTCACAACTAAATTTATCTTTCTGAGGAATTCACTCCCTTTTCCCCATTCCCACAGCTGCGACTGTCTCCCAACCCAGCCTGGCATCACACTCCCAGAGGCTAGCGCAGATTAGGCGTAGGAAGAAGAGGACACGGGAGGACATGTTCTCGGAACTTATGGGCTGCTCCAGAGCCCAGGCAGCACAGCAGACCTAGTGGAGGGAGAACTTGTCCCAAATGCACCGTTCACACATGGAACGGGAGGAGAGGTGGTGGCAGGAAGACCAGCAGGCGACTCAAACGCTGCTTGGACTAATGAGGGAGCAAACGGACACGCTCTGGCGCCTTGTGGATGTTCTGCAGGACCGGAGGCAGGAGGACAGAGCCCCGCTGCAGTCTATCTGTAACCGCCCTCCCCCGCCACTAAGTCCCATACCCCCCTCACCCAAAGTCCAAAGAAAGAGGAGCGGCAGAGTCCGTGAAAACTCTCACTCCACCCCTGCAGACTGCTCTACTACTAGAAGGCTCTCATTCCCCAAAATTTGACAAGTCCTTTCCTTCCCGCCTCACCCAAGCCCCCGTCCAAGTTTCACCCCCCAGTTTCATGTGTAGTTGCTAATAAAAAATACGTTTCTGTTAATTACTGTTTCCATCATGTTCTTTAGAGGAGAGTCTGTCTGAAGGGGGGGAAGGGGGTTGGTAATTGGACAGAACAGTCACCTTTACCAGGGTACAGAGGCGGGGGCAGGTTCAGCAGCAGGGCACACACACAGTGCAGTCACTAGTTACCCTGGTCAGTCTGGGAGGTGGTTTTAGTGTTCTGTGGGGGGTGGGGGGTGCTCTGTGACTTTGTGGCGGGGGAGGGCAGTTACAGATCTTATGCAGCGGTCCTTATCCTGGATCACAGAGCCACGCAGCAGGGGATCTGTAACCGTCCTCCCCCTGCCACAAAGTCACATAGCCCCCCCCCACACAGAGTCCCGAACAGGAGGGGTGGCAGGGTCCGTTGAAACCACCAGTCCACCACTGCGGAGCCTGTCATTCCTGGAGTTTGGAAGCGTCATTTGCATCACTACACTACACCCGCTCCCCACCACAGTCTGCGTCCCAGGTTCAACACTTTCCCACGAAAACAGTAATAAAGAAAACGGTGTTCATTAACAAAATTCAAGTGATTTTATTTTTAAACGTGTGTTGGAAGGGGGGGAACGGGGTATGTAACTGGAGAGGATACTGAACATTTAGTGGGTAAAGAAACGGGGGCAGGTTCAGCTTCTCTGTACACAAACTGAAAAGTCACTGGTTACCCTGCTCACTCAGGAACCTAGCTTTCAAAGCCTCCCGGATGCACAGCGCGTCCCGCTGGGCTCTTCTAATCGCCCGGCTGTCTGGCTGGGCGTAATCAGAAGCCAGGCTACTTGCCTCAACCTCCCACCCCGCCATAAAGGTCTCCCCCTTGCTCTCACACAGATTGTGGAGCACACAGCAAGCTGCAATAACAATGGGGATATTGGTTTCGCTGAGATCACAGCGAGTCAGTAAGCTTCTCCATCTCCCCTTGAGACGGCCAAAAGCACACTCCACCACCATTCTGCACTTCTCAGCCGGTAGTTGAAGAGTTCTTTTTCAGTGTCCAGGGCGCCAGTATAGGGCTTCATGAGCCAGGGCATTAGCGGGTAGGCTGGGTCCCCGAGGATGACTATAGGCATCTCCACATCCCCAAGAGTTATTTTGTGGTCCGGGAAGTAAATACCTTCCTGCAGCCGTCTAAACAGACCTGAGTTCCTGAAAACACGAGCGTCATGAACCTTGCCCGGCCATCCGACGTTGATGTTTGTAAAACGTCCCCTATGGTCCACCAGTGCTTGCAGCACCATTGAAAAGTAGCCCTTTCGGTTGATGTACTGGCTGGCCTGGTGGTCCGGTCCCAGGATAGGGATGTGAGTTCCATCTATAGCCCCACCGCAGTTTGGGAATCCCATCGCGGCGAAGCCATCTATGATGGCCTGCACGTTTCCCAGGGTCACTACCTTTGAGAGCAGTAGCTCAACGATTGCATTGGCTACTTGCATCACAACAACCCCCACGGTAGATTTGCCCACGCCAAAGTGGTTCGCGACTGACCGGTAGCTGTCTGGCGTTGCAAGCTTCCAGAGGGCTATGGCCACTCGCTTCTGGACAGTCAAGGCTGCTCGCATCCGGGTGTCATTGCGCTTCACGGCAGGGGACAGCAACTCACAAAGTTCAAGGAAAGTCCCCTTCCGCATGCGAAAGTTTCGCAGCCACTGGGATTCATCCCAGACCTGCAGCACTATGCGGTCCCACCAGTCCGTGCTTGTTTCCCGTGCCCAGAATCGCCGTTCCACAACATCCACATGACCCATTGCCACCGTGATGTCCTCGGCGCTGGGTCCCGTGCTTTCTGACAGGTCTGTGCTACTCTCAGACTTCAGGCCCTCACCGCGGTGCCGTAGCCTCCTCGCCTGATTTATCTGCATCTGCCTCTGGGAAAGGTGGATGATAAGCTGCGAGGCGTTGACAACGGCCACAACTGCAGCGATGGTTGCAGCGGGCTCCATGCTCGCAGTGCTGTGGCGTCCGCTCTGTCACTGACCAGAAAAGTGCGCGAACTGATTTCCCGCCGGCGCTTTCAGGGAGGGAGGGCGGGAGTGACGGTTGGATGACGACAGTTACCCAAAACCACCCTCGACACGTTTTTTTCCCCAGAAGGCATTGGGGGCTCGACCCAGAATTCCAATGGGCAGCGGGGACTGCGGGAACTGTGAGATAGCTGCCCACAGTGCACCGCTTCCAATGTCGACGCTTTCCCCGTTAGTGTGGACTCACAAAGTCGAATTACTGTCCTTAGTGTGGACACAGACGTTCGACTTTGCAATATCGATTCCACATATTCGATTTAAGTAAAATCGAACTACTCTCGTAGTGTAGACATACCCTGAGTTAGTAACACCGCTTGTGTCCTCTGGCCAGACACAATCCCTTCCTTGCTTCTTTCCCTTGTGTTTGCAAGGGTCTCATTAACATGCTGCATCCGAACGCCCCCCTCCCCCAGGCCTTCCCTCCAGAGACACAGCCTCCTGGCTTCTCCTTCTTCCTCACTTTCTCCTTCTCTCCATCTCTGTGGTTTTTCTCCATGCCCTGTCCCTTTGTCTGTACTCCCACCCCATGCACTGTATTAAGCACGTCTCTGCCTCTCTTGTTTATGGGCTCTGTGCTGGGATGGCAGAGGCAACGCTATTGTGTTCTCTGCTAGGTCTGTTTGTGCCAGACTCTAGCAGTATCCCTCTGCTTGCTCGCAAAGGCTTCTGGCTAAACACTAAAGCCAGGTGCTAGGGCAGAAGCAGCTGCCCATGTACCCTCAATGGCAGGAGCTGTGCGTGGTCCCTTGTCCCCCCCCCCCTTGGTATCACAGGGTGTGTCTCGGTGTATATTGGGGTTCCTGTCAGGGGGCGGGGAGCAGTTGGATAGGCATGGGAGTCCTGGGAGTCCTCAGGGTCTGTTTGGGAGCAGGGGTGTGGATAAGAGTTGGGGTAGTCAGGGGACAGGTAGAAGATAGGGCCCTAGGGGGGCAGTTAGGATGGGGGGGTCTCAGGAGGGGCAGTCAGGGGACAAGGAGCAGGGAGGGGTGTGGGACGGGGTTGGGCAGCCCCATATGGTGCCACATGGATGCCCCCCTGGTAAGGGTAGCCTCCGCCAGGTACGGGTTGACTCCCCCTGGTAAGGGTTAGATTCCCCCGGTAAGGGTAGTCTCCCCCAGGCACGGGTTAGTTTCCCCCTGGAAAGGGTAAGTTTCCCCCAGGTACGGGTTAGTTTCCCCCTGGAAAGGGTTAGTTTCCCCCTGAGAAGGGTAAATCTTTTAGCTATGGAAAAAAGTAATTTATATTTTTATACCGGATTGGCGCTGGACCGGGTTAATAACGCCCCCGCTGTTGGCTTTGATGCCCCGGCTGACAGTGTTAAATATATTAGGGGTGTGATTAGGGTCGCTGGACCAATGGATAAAATGGTGTGGACTATAATGAAGTCTCATGAGCATGAGAGTGAGAATCAAGTCCTCCCAGTGGAGCATGGAGAGGAGGTAGAGGAGACTGTTTGTGATGATCATGGTGAGGAGATTTTATCTATCTTACCGATGGTTTTTACAAGGGACACTTTTAATGATTTAACTATGGAAAGTTTTAATCCAGATTTTAAGTATTTAAGTACATTTGATGATCCATATGTTAGCGAATCGGGATATCTTAATGCTCATTTAGTTAATGGGTCTAGTTTATTAAATAGTTTTAGACCAAGTACTGATTTTAATAGGGATCGTAATAAGGATCTTAACAGTACTGGTAGTAATATAAATATATTAGAAAGTAGTTCGTGGAAGGATGGGGTTTTTTATTTAGAGTATCCCGTTGATAGTTTTAATTGTCCAATATGTCCCCAGATATTACCAACATTTGGTAAATGGGCCAAACACATTAATGTGGTTCATAAAAGTAAAGCCATACGAGTTGTATGTAGTAAATGTGGAAAATCTTCTCAATATCATAATATAGCTTGCCACTACCCCAAGTGCATACCCAAGAAGGCGGATACCCCAATGAAGAGCCATACGTGCTCGGTCTGTGGGCTTGGCTTTCATACTAGATCTGGATTGAGCCAACACTGTAGACATAGACACCCTGCTGTGAGGAATGAGCAAAGAAAAGAAGATATGGCTGCTAAAAGTAAGATCAAAGAGGGATCAACTAGATCTCGTATATGGACCAAAGATGAGGTTGCGCAGCTTATACAGTTGGAAAGGAAATATATTGGGAAAAGGAATATAAATAAATGTATTGAGAGCGAGATGAGGACCAAAACGAATAAACAAATATCAGATAAAAGACGAGAATTAGTAAAGAAGAAGTTAGTGGTAACAGGAGATAGGGAGGAAGTGACTGAGGTAGAGGACATTAGAGTAAATATATTAGAAATTCTGCCCCCAAGAGAGAGGATTTTCCCACTAAAAGGACATCCAGAAGTGGATTTAGTGGAGAAAATATGTAAACGGGGAAAACAAAGTAGGGAGGGAAGAGAAATAATAAATAGTTTAGGGGAAATTGAAGGATTATTAAAGGAGGATTTAACAAAAGCTCTCGGATGGGCAATGTTGGAAAAATTATGTTATTCATTAGTAGAGGGAAAGGATCCTAGAAATGAAAGTCAAATAGAGTTGAGAAATAAAGGAAAAGGGAAGATGAGAAAGGAGGGGAGAAGGAAGCAATTTAATGCAATTAGGAGATATGCTACAAAGAAAGCTAAGTATAAATTCTATCAACAATTACTTGATAAGGATAGAAGAAGATTGACTCGCATTATAATGGGAGAGCCAGATAAGGCTAAGTGTGCTATCCCTATGAAAGAAATTGAGGAATACTATGTGAATATTTTGGGAACAATTGGACATGGTAATATGATAGGGTGGCCATCATCCACAGAGAATGCGGATAATGATATATTAATGAGTCTGATCTCTGTGGATGAGATTAGAATAGCTTTAAGAGAAATAAGAAAAGATAGTGCTCCTGGCCCAGATAAAGTAAAAGTGAGCAATTTGTGGGATATTTTTAATTTAGACTCCTTAATACTTACAAAAAATTTTAATATATGGTTTCTAAATAGACAGGTACCAGATGAATTTAAGAAAAATAGAACGATTTTAATACCAAAGACACAAGATGAGGAGGAAATGAAGAAGTTAACATCTTGGAGACCATTGACAATTGGGTCAGTTTGGATTAGAATCTATACCAAAATATTAGCAAAAAGACTGGTGGAAACAGTTAAGATATGTAGTAGACAAAAAGGGTTTATATCCGCCCCTGGGTGTGAGGAAAATATTGCTATATTAGATAATTTGATTAAAGGGGCTAAACGAAATGGGAATGAAATTGCAACAGTGTTCATAGATCTGGCTAAAGCTTTTGATTCTGTGGGACACGGACATATAATAGCCGGGTTGAGAAGATTTGGTATAGATGAACTTTTTATAGATATTATTAGGGACCTTTATGATAATTGCACAACTAGGGTATGGGTGGGTGATGAAGTTACTGAGTCTATTTTAATTAGGAGGGGGGTCAAGCAGGGTGACCCGTTGTCCCCAATTTTGTTTAATATTGCTATGGATCCCCTTTTAACTAGATTAGAAGTAGAAGGAAGTGGTTTTTTTGTTAAGGGTAATGGTGTCACGTCATTGGCTTTTGCCGATGATGTGGCAATTTTAAGTAGCTCATATAAAGGAATGATTAAAAATTTGGGTATCTTAGAGGAGTTTTGTAAAAATACTAATCTCTCTGTTAATGTGAAGAAAACGAAAGGCTTTCATATTTTAACTAAACATAAAACCTATGTAGTTAATCCTAAGGATAATTGGCAGATAGGGTCAGAGGAGATTGAATATGTTCAACCAGGGGATTTTGAAAAATATTTAGGAGCTAGAATAGATCCCTGGATAGGTGTAGGGGGACCGGTACTTAAAGAAAAATTGAAAGATTGGAGTGAGAATTTAATTAAGGCCCCATTAAAACCGGCCCAAAAAATATTAATTTTACAGACATATATTTTACCGAAGCTATTTTATAATCTTCTTTTAATAGAACCTCCTTTTAATCTTTTAGACGATCTTGATGTGTTAGTTAGAAAAATAGTTAAAGAGATTTTACATTTACCTCAGTGTACCACAGATGGGATATTTTATTCTAGAGGTAGGGATGGTGGTTTAGCTCTCACTAAGTTTAGTGTGCAAATCCCAAATATGTTAATTCGTAAATGGAGGAGACATATTGTCTCGAGAGATGATTGGATGGACCTATCTTATCTATATGCAGGAGAAAATCTTGTGGATAAAATATTGTCTTTTAGTGCAGTAACATCTCATCCCAAGAAATGGAGGGAAGAGGAATTTTTAAGATGGTCGGAACTGAGATGCCAGGGAATAGGGATACAATATTTTAAAAATGATTTAATTAGTAATTCGATTTTTAGAAACTCTAGTAAAGTTAAATCGTCAGCGTATATCGCAGCATTGCAGCTTAGGGCAAATATTTATCCTACTAGGGAGACATTAGCAAGAGGAAGAGGAGGTGTGAATGCTCTTTGTAGATGGTGCGGTAAAGTGCGGGAGACTGTTCCCCATATCTCAGGACAATGTTATAAGACTAAGAATGCTAGGATAAAAAGGCATAATAGAGTAGTGTCTGCAGTTGTAGATAAGGTTGGTAAATTAGGGTGGAAGGCAATGATAGAGCCCCATTTGAGAAATAGTAAGGGTGAGTTAAGAAAGCCGGATATTATATTTATAAAAGGAGATACAGCAGTGGTGGTTGATGTTACAGTGCGATGGGAGGATAATGCCGGAAGTTTGGAACAAGCCCACAGTGAGAAGGTGGCTTATTATCTTGAGTTAGAGGAAGAAATTAAAAACTTAACGGGAGGTAAAAATATTCACTTCTTTGGTTTTGTGCTTGGGGCGCGTGGCAAGTGGAGTGAAGGTAATAATGATTTGTTACAATTATTGGGAATGGACAGAAGTAAAAATTTTAAGGAGAGTATATGTAGACTTGTTTTATATTCCACTATTGGTATGATGGCTATATTCAGTGACAGGTAAAGATCCCGGAGTTTCCATTCCGTGTATCTTGCCAAAACTAAATTTTAGCTATTTTGGTTTCCATGCTCTAAATTTTCAAATTTTTAATATTGTTTTGAACATTAATTTATTTAGTGTTATTTAATATCTGTCCTTCAATAGAATGGTTTTAATTATATAATAAATACTTATTAATGGATGAAATTCCAATTTAAATTATTGGTTTATTTTATTTTTTTTTAATTACTGGATGTGGATGCGGACTGGCCGCGTATAATAACCAGGAAAGGGCAGGTAGTCACGCCTGTACATAAATAGGGGGTGGGGTCCTGGGGGGCAGTTAGGGACAGGGGTCCCAGGAGGGGGCAGTCAGGGGACAAGGAGTGGGGGGGGTGTTGGGGGTTCTGAGGGGGGCAGGAAGTGGGAGGGAGTGGATGTAATTAGTAATTTGATATGTCGGGTGGTGACTTTTTTTGTGTTCGCTCCCCCTGATGTTAGAACCTGGCTACACCACTGCTCCCCCCCTCCATCGCCTCTAATCCTCGCAGCCTCCCACGGCCTCCCACAACCTTGCCTGCCTCCCCATTGCCCCCTCCCCATTGCCCTGAGCTCCCTTCCACGGTCTCACTCCCCAAGCTCACCCCACTCCTTGTCTTGACCATGGTGCTCAGTAAGGCCAGTCCTGCTGAAGCCCCACTACCCTGGGCTGAAGCCCAGAGCCCAATGGCTGAAATGGGGAGGTGGTTTTTTGAAGCTCGAAGTCCCACAGCTGAAGCTGAGGGATTGGAGGCTGAAGCACAGAGCCCGCCGCCAGAGCCCCACGGCCAAAGCCGGGCAGAGGGGCTGCCTTGCCCCCTCCCCCATCTCTGCCCAGGAGGCTATTGTGGCTGCAGGAAAACCCCTGGTGGCTGCATGTAGCCCCTTCCAAAAATAGACAAGATAAAATGGAGCATAGTCATCTAGTGAGTCACTGATCCACAACTTAAAATATATTCTCTATCGCAGTGGTTCTCAACAAGGGGTACACGTACCCCTAGGGGTACACAGAGGTCTTTTAAGGGGTACAGCAACTCATCTAGATATTTGCCTAGTTTTACAACAGGTTACATAAAAAGCACTAGTGAAGTCAGTACAAACTAAAATTTCATACAGACAATGATTTGTTTATACTGTTCTATATACTCTACACTGACATGTAAGTACTGTACAATATTTATATTCCAATTGATTTATAATTATATGGTAAAAATGAGAACATGAGCAATTTGTCAGTAACGGTGTGCTGTGACACTTGTATTTTTATGTCTGATTTTGTAAGCAGGTAGTTTTTGAAGTGAGGTGAAACTTGGGGGTACGCAAGACAAATCAGCCCCTGAAAGGGGTATGGATAGTCTGGAAAGACTGAGAGCCACAGCTCTATAGCCCCGATCCAGTAGACTTTAACAGCTAGGGATGACTAAATTAAACAAATATTGGGGAGAGCTTGGAGGACAGGGAAGGGTGGGGGGAAAGAAAGGCAAGCAACTTTCCCTTTTCTACATTAATAATTCCACTACAATTAAAAAAAACCCTCTAGATTTATTGTTTAGAACTATCATTGGCAAGTTCTTTGCCTTTGCATTATAAAACAGATGGCATGAATGTGCATTGCAATTTTATAGCTACAGAGATGTGGTATAATTTCAACATCCCCTGCTCAAACTGATGGGCTTATTTACACCACAATACAACCCTCCATTTGGCAGAGCTTGCAATGGATGAACTGAATATAACAACTTAAGAAAGTAAAAGTTGCTAAATCAATATTCCATTATTTGTCTCTTATTAGTTTTAGTAGTCATAAAAGTGAAGCTCAGGAAGGATAAAAGCTTATACGAGTTACTCAAAAGGATATAATGAGAATGAATTTATTGTATGCAACCACTATGTTTTTAATATTTCACTATATTTCTTAATAGAAATATAATACATTTCTTCAAATATGATTGGACAAAGTTGCTCAGCTCTGTTCTTTGTGGGATTAGTCAACTATCAGCTGAAAGGATCTTTTTCAAGGTTAAGCATAAATAAAAGAATACTTCAATTCTAAATTCACCTTGACATAGGCTAGAATGAAAAAATACCATTTCTGTGAACAAATATTTCTGATATTTTAGTTCAAGAGGTAAGCGAAATGGATTACAGGGAAAAAACTTGAAATAAATAAATGAATAAATTGTATCTTTCTTTCTCAGTCGTCTGCCAGTTTAGATACATGCCAGTGCTTTTTAACCAGAGCAAAAGTCGTGGTGTTCAACACCTTTAATCTCTCAAGGCTAGAGGCAGACACAGGGGGAAGACTTCACTACTCTACACTCAGAGGTATTTACAGACTCAGGGCTGATCACAGATGATTCTTGAACATTCAAATGTCTGTAAAAACATAAATTCAGTCTCACTTGATTTCACAGCTTGAAAGCGTGTGATAGATTAAGCCAAACTCTTTCAATCTCACAACCCTAGTCTTTGAAAAGGAAGCAACAAGAGGGGGTATTAATATCAAGAGTTCCCTCTTCTACAAAAGACATTGTAAATCCCCTGGGTTTAGGCTAAAGGATCTGGGAACATTATTAATATTAAACGAAATCAACCATAATATATGTATTGACTAGGGCTGTCAAGAGATTTAAAAAATTAATTGCAATTAAAAAAATTAAATTTGATCCCACTGCACCATGACCTGCAGAACCAGCCAAAAACTAGATTAAAATCCCGCAACCCTCTATGGAACTGTATCAAGATCCTTACACCCAACTTTGATGCTGAGGCTCAACGGAGAGTCACATGGAGCACTTCGACCATTCAAAAGAAACAGCTTGCCATTGGTCCTGTTGAGGAACCACCGGGTTTTGATTTATGTTAGAAAGACTGGTGGAGATTGAATTGCATCAGGACATCTCATGGGGATGTGGACACATCCTCTATAACTGGAAAATGAGGCAAACACCTGTATGCGACTGTGGTCACCAGGCACAAACAATAGAGCACATCATATCTGAATGTCCCCTTCATTCATTTCCCAGGAGCCTGAAGGACATTCACCAGCTCAGTGCTGAGGTAATGTGCTGGCTATCAAACTTAGACATAAATTTGTAGTTGTTGCTACCTACCCAAGCCATACGAAAGAAGAAGAATCTCAATTAATCGCACTGTTAAACAATAATAGAATACCATTTATTTAAATATTTTTGGATATCTTCTACATTTTTAAATATATTGATTTCAATTATAACACAGAATACAAACTGTACAGTGCTCACTTTATATTTATTTTTAGTATTTACACTGTAAAAAACAAAATAAATAGTATTTTTCAATTCACCTAAAACAAGTACTGTAGTGCAATCTCTTTATCATGAAAGTTGAATTTACAAATGTAGAATTATGTAAAAAAACCCCAAAAACCTGCAAAAAAACCCAAAAAACTTTAGGACCTACAAGTCCACTCAGTCCTACTTCTTCTTCAGCCAATCACTAAGACAAACAAGTTTGTTTACATTTGCAGGAGATAATGATGCCTGCTTCTTGTTTACAATGTCACCTGAAAGTGAGAATAGGCATTCGCATGGCACTGTTGTAGCCAGCGTTGCAAGATATTTACGCGCCAGTTGCGCTAGGGATTCATATGTCCCTTCATGCTTCAACCACCATTCCAGAGGACGTGTGTCCATGCTGATGACAGGTTCTGCTCAATAACAATCCAAAGCAGTGCAGACCAACGCATGTTCATTTTCATCATCTGAGTCAGATGCCACCAGCAGAAGTTTGATTTTCTGTTTTAGTGGTTCAGGTTCTGTAGTTTCCTCATCAGAGTGTTGCTCTTTTTAGACTTCTGAAAGCATGCTCCACACCTCAACCCTCTCAGATTTTGGAAGGCTCTTCAGATTCTTAAATCTTGAGTCAAGTGCTGTAGCTATCTTTAGAAATCTCAAATTGGTACCTTCTTTGCGATTTGTCAAATCTGTAATGAAACTCTTCTTAAAACAAACATGCTGGGTCATCATCTATGATATACTATATATGGCATGCTATAACATGAAATATATGGCAAAATGTGGTTAAAAGAGTAGGAGACATACAATTCTCCCCCAAGGAGTTCAGTCACACAAATTTAATTAACACATTATTTTTTTAACGAGCATCATCAGCATTGAAGCATGTCCTCTGAAATGGTGGCTGAAGCATGAAGGGGCATATGAATGTTTAGCATATCTGGCATGTAAATACCTTGCAATGCTGGCTACAAAAGTGCCATGCAAATGCCTGTTCTCAGTTTCAGGTAACATTGTAAATAAGAAGCAAGCAGCATTATCTCTCGTAAACTTGTTTGTCTTAGCGATTGGCTGAACAAGAAATAGGACTGAGTGGACTTGTAGGCTCTAAAGTTTTATACTGTTTTGTTTTTGAGTGGAGTTTTGTAACCAAAAAAATCTATATTTGTAAATTGCACTTTCACGATAAAGAGATCGCACTACAGTACTTGTATCAGGTGAATTGAAAAATACTATTTCTTTTGTTTATCATTTTTAGAGTGCAAATATTTGTAATAAAAATAATAAAATAAAGTGAGCACTGTACACTTTGTATTCTGAGTTGTAATTGAAATCAATATATTTGAAAATGTAGAAAAAATAGTTAATAAATTTCCATTTGGTATTCTATTGTTTAACAGTGTGATTAATCACGATACATTTTTTTAATCGCAATTCATTTTTTGAGTTAATTGCTTGAGTTAACTGCAATTAATCGACAGCCCTAATATTGACCAGTTTAAAGGGCCATCAACTTGAAAATCACATTTGTCTGAAAATTGTGTACTTTACTATAGTAACAAACTGCTAAGATTTGTTAAACCTGAAAGTTAGCATGAAAAACGTGTATATTTTCTAGTTTTATTTGCTCTGTGCATTTGACAGTAATTGGTGTATAATCAGTTTAGTTATTTCTCCTGTCAGTTAGCATCTTTCTTACTCAAAAGATCCTTATACACATTAACGAAGGAGCAGAAAATCATTTACTAAAAATTAAGGAATATAAAAATTAATCAGGATACGCTATTTCAACAGTGCACTATCTGAATATGGAATTTTTAAAAAATAACCAATTTTTAAAAATCAAGTTGATAAGTGTCCTTTTAATTGGACACATCTACATAAACATAAGATTATTATCACTATGGGGGTAACCAGTTAAGCTGCATTGCACATTTTCAATTACCTGAGTACCAAACTTCATGCCAAAAGAACATTACTTACCTGTCAAAATTCTTCTGAGGATAATAGCCGTGATAGTGTCTTAGTTCCTGTGATTCCAACATGAAGTGAACTGGGAACTCCCAAAGCTAAAACATTTTGGGGCCTGCTGGCTCCATTGGCCACCACAGTAGGGAAGCTCTGTTCAGTTGTCTTAGCAGACCTCCAATAGCCGGTTGCTTTGGCCTTTTGCTCAAAAAGGATTACTGTTTTCCTTTCTTCAGATTTGACATTTAAAATTGGGGGTGGGGGAGGACACCTGAGACCCCTTCCAATAATTAGATTTACAATAACCACCCTGTAGCATTATATATAAATAAATTAACTCCACTTGCCAACAGCTTTAAATAATTAAATGAAGATAACAACTTACCTCAGGCAGCAGACAAAAATAGAAACTTACCAGAAAAGCCACTCACCTTCAAATCATACCCAGGAACTTACTCTACCCCTTCCCTCAAAACCTTGTCAAACATGTGGCTTTTGCAGCATGTTCAGGAGGGTCACCAGATTTAGGAGGGGGAATCGGGTTCTGGAGTCGAAACAGAGAATGACTTGCCAACAGCCCTCTCTTTTATAATCCAGCTTAAACGCCCCTGACTGCAGCAGTGACAGTACGGCATGGGGAGAGACAGGATAACCCTCAGGTTGGCTGGTCCTAGGGCTTTATAGATCATAACCTTAAACTCCACTTGGAGACTAAAGGGGCAGCCAATATAGAACTTGGAGCATGAGGATCATGTGCTCCTAAAGAGATGCCCTTGCTCAATAAATGAGCCACTGCATTCTGCACCAGTCCCAGTGTAGCCCCATGGAGAGCGTGTTGTAATAGTGTAATCTTGAAGTGAAAAAGGCTTGGATAACAGGGGCAAAATCCACATCTGAAAGGAAAGGGCACGGCCTCCTGGCCACAGTAAAAAGCTGACAGCGTTACTGCTGTAATACGCTAATACAACCGCAGCTAGGCATCTAGAATCATACCCAATCAGCAAACGCCAACAGCAGATGCACTCCCTCAGGCAGAGGAACTGACATCATCTCTGCCGGCTGGTTCTCCCAAACCGTCGTTACGTCAGTCTTGTCTGTGTTGAGCTTTAGCCAGCTCATGCTCATCCATGCCCCAAGCTGAATTAGACACTTCTTGAGGTTCTGACCCACAGCATTGTTAGAGTTGGATGAGATAGAGCCATACAGCTGGGTGTCATCAGCATATTGGAAACACTGCACCCCATGCTACCTTCCTAAGCCTCCCTAACTGGCCCATCTATGTACTGAAGAGGAAGGATGACAGGAGGGCACCCTGCAGCACCCCACACTTGGGGGCTCTTTGGGAAGAGGAGCAATTGCACTCTAAGAGAAAATAGTGAAGCCACTGAATGGCAGCCCCAACCAGTACTATCAAGTGAGTCAACACCACCTCACGATCTACTGTACTGACCACAGATGAAAGATCGACTCATCTTGGACAACTGGTGTCAGAGCTACACCTATTGCTCTGGCCCCTATAGGCCAGACAAAAGGGCAAAAGCAGCATAAAAGGGTCCTAAAACCCTAGGTCCAGCTGGGGAAAGATTCCCGCAGTGCACGCATCTATAAGACTGCCTTCGGAGGATCTCCCCTTGCAAGCCCTAGGGTCGATAGCATGTTGGGAGTGGGGCTAATGGCAGAAGGGGCTTCTCAGAGCTGGGGCCACAGCACTGTGGAGTTTCTGGGCAGCACTGCAGCCCCTAGAGCAGCCTGAGGTGGCTGACATAGCTTAGATAGACCCCCAAGGCTGCCTACATAAGGGGGTGCTCCAGGGGCTGAATCAACCCAGCAGCGAGTGCAAAAGTAGCTTCAACCCACCTTAAACAGCCTGGGGGTCTGAGAGTTCTGTGTCGGTGCAGCACAACATCCTACCTCTGATATTCATTCATCACCGGAAGGAGATCAATGCAGTTTCTGTGCAAAGGAAAGTCTATACCCAGATTGGCACAAGTCAAGTAGATCAAAGGTATCTAAGTTCCTGTAAAAGTCTTGCTGCAGCCTTTTCTACCATCTTGCTCACTTAGCAGGATGAAAGGTACGACGCACTAGCCTGTGGCGAGCCAACAGCCATCAAAACTCTTTAGAGTTGGGAGTATCCTGCCCTGTCTTGCACTAGAACCACACTGCCTAGGAGTGGGATTATTACACTTGATGCCTTTGGAGAAACATTTTTCCTCTTAAATTTTGATTGTGTGATACTAACTTCCTGTGAGATATACCCTAGCCTAGGGGAGAACCGGTGAAGTAAAACTGAACACAAGTGGTTTAATTATTCTCATCAACATTCATGTACCTTCACACAGTGAGATGGAGATCTATGTAGATGGGAGCAATGTGTGAATGAAGGTTCTCACAAGTTGTGGTAGGTGTCCTAGTCAATCACACACCTACACCCAGATTTAGGCAACACTGCAGCATGTTGTTGGTTATGCCAGGATTTTTAACTCTATGGTTAAAGCATGAATGTGTGTGTGGGGAGAATGGACCCCCTAAAACACCACTTTAAGCAAGATTTATTTTTTGTTTCCAAGCCACCTCCAAAAGGTTGAAAAGAGGAGAAGGGAGGAGGTGAAAGTAAATGAGAACTAAAATAGTATTTCTAAGTGCTTTTTGGGGGGGGGGGGAGGGGGGTTGTATCCAAGCAACAGATAGCTATTATGCACATTTCTCTAAAAGCCTCCACAAGATTTTAGGGAGGAATTGATCACAAATGGATCATTTTTCAGTTATATTTTTATTTTCAAAAAAGCATTGGTGACGTTAGGAGACAGGAGTAAAAGGAAAACACAGTAGAGCAACTAAGTCAGTAGGCTTTTTGCTTTTGAATATGGGTTGTTTGTTAAGTATGCTAGAGAACTTTTCATTTTGTTTAGGAAAATTATTTAAAAATTGTTGGATAGTAAATGGAGCTTGGGATGTCACTGAAACACAAAAATTCCCACTGCCATATAATCAGGGCCAGATGCCCAGCACTGCCACCAGCTGTTTCATGCTGCTCAGGCAATACAAAGCACTCAGAAAGCTTCCCCAAAGGGGCAGCTGGGGGTTCTTGGTAGAGCTGGCTTTATACTAACACTCCTCTCAGCAGCATAGCTTGTGCATCACGGTGGGTGAGAGCACTGGGGAATGGGGCCACAGCATACTGCAATGAATCTGGTCTTCCCTGGGGTAATGGCCCATCAGGGATATTACAAACATGCATTGGCTAGAACAGTCAATTAATTCCCCAGCTGGCCCCGGGCTCACCCCACCTTCACCTTCTGCTCCACACACACCCATGTCATGGAGGACACAGCTGAGGACTGAACCATAAACACTAGCTCCTTCATATTGCATAAAACCCACTGAAGCACTAATATACAGTTGTTTTTTAAATTGGCCAGGGGGCACATCCCCCCAACAATTCTATCATATCCAAACTTTTCCATCCTTTCCTCTACGGTTTCAAAGATTATTTGGCACAGCTCAAAGCAATGTTCATGGGGAAGGAAGTGTTAAAATAAGTAACTAGCCCACATCCATGCAGTCACTTATACATTCTTTGTAGTTTCATGATCTACTGGTTTGCACCTTTTCCATGGCCATTTATTGCAGGTCTGTGTTGATGTAGTTCTACCACGATTTGAGATCTGCTCTGGCCTCCAGGTACACCTCTACCTTGATATAACACTGTCTTCGGGAGCCAAAAAAAATCTTACCGTGTTATAGGTGAAACCGCATTATATCAAACTTACTTTGATCTGCCGGAGTGCGCAGCCCCGCTCCCCCCGGAGCACTGCTTTACCGTGTTATATCAGAATTCGTGTTATATCAGGTCATGTTATATCGGGGTAGAGGTGTAGTTTCCTTGCTTGTAAAATAGTGTGAAATATCTGGGATATAATATCCTCTCTCTTTAGCAACAGCGGACCACGTAATGAATGTAAGAAGCAACAAGAAATTCTTCTATCTTTTTTAGCACTACAAAGATTCCTTTGGTTTCTAGGGAATATAGTTGGGGCATACTGTGCAGCTGCAGGACTTTTCATTGTACTGGATCTATTGTCTGCTATCAATATAAAATTCTGCCTCAGCTGGGTGGGCAAGGCAACCAATTTCTTCTAATCTGCACTGTATTCTGGGCCAAGACACTGCTAAGTTACACAATAGCAGTGTGGCTGAATCCACTCTCATGGAATTAAGTGCTTAAACTTTCTAGAATGCTTTGTCCCCTTGAAATATGCCAGTGAGAAAATCTCCATTCTTTCTCTGAATGTTGCTCCAGCTAGCCATTGTTATAAGATACTGTATGTTTTTATATTTCATATATATATATTAATTTAAAAACTTAGTGATGGTATTAGTTCGTCTGCTTTAAAATTAATTAGCGTAAAATTTGAGATATAAAACATTTTCATCAAGACGAGAGACAATGGAAGTTAATACAGCACCTGTTATAGAAATCAACGTTATTTTTGTTCCAACTGCAAAGAATTGATAGAGGCATTAAAAGAATTTAATAATAGCTTTATTTAGCATGCCAAAAACATTAACCAAAAAAAAAAAATCTATAAACATAAGCAAAATGTTTAAATACCATAATTTAATGTAAACCAGATCTTTTAAAAAGATTTAATACTGTAATCAAATAGGTTATTTACACGCAGTGAAGACGGAATTACCTCCCCACAGGTGTCCAAAATTAAACAATCTCTAAATCATCTGATTTCCATAATTTCTTAAACAAGTCACCCATCTCCATGTTGGTCATTAGTAAACAAATCATTTTAGTTCTGTACAAGATTCACCTCTCAGTGTTAGTCAAAGCAGGGAGTGCAATACCCTGAATTTTCTGGCAGTCAATCAAAAGAGTACTGCATGTTCTTACTTGTAAAACATTCAGAGAGGTAAGGCTGTAAATCTTACCATCACATTTATTGCAGGACAATGTAATTACAATTGAAGAAAAAGTAGAAGCTATATTTTGAAAAAATAAAAGCTTTATAAAAATCACTACAAGACAAACTGTCATTTTAATCATATCAGAAAGGCCAAGCATAAAATAAAAGTTATAACTTGTTACATTTAATAGAACCCTTAACTTTTAAAGCTAAAAAAATATTTTTTGTAATTTGGAATCATTCCAGCATACGAGAAAAAGCACTTATGGTCTTAGTAGAGGAAAACACATTTTAAATGACTGCTTTATGCAGTTTTTTGTTTAGCCATGTAAATTGCATTCACTGAGACTTTTGGCCAGTGAATTTAAAATTGTGCTTGTGTGGAGTCTTCGATCAACAGCATAGTTCTGAAAGTGGTCATCATGGGATCCCTGAACATTTGATCTCTTTATTTCAAAGGACCAGCATTATTTCTTTATTGCAAATAAATATCTGCACGATGTTGCAACACACTGTAGTTCAGGAACATTAGCCAGTTAAAACAGGGGTTTGGTTGGTTCAAGAGACTGGTAGTGGAATACTGAGCATTACAACTTTCAGTCATTGGCATAAATCCAGAGCAGACTGGAAATGACCAGAGGTTATCTGACAACTGCTTAATGGCCTATGTGAAATGAGTGATCACCATGCATTTCGTAGGGAAAGAAATCCACATAAATAAAAGACCACTGCAACTGGCAGCCTGTTGGCAGACTCAAAAGAGACCACTATTTGTGTTGACATGAAGAGTAAACTATGATCATCCCCTTCTAGGCGGTTTCTGCATGTCAGTGATGAGGCACATTGGTTTGTTACTGTGTGCCCAGAGGCAGTGCATTAACTGGTCTGCAGTGCAGAGGGAACTTTAATTTCTAGAGCTGTCAATCTAGTACCTTTCACAAGAACTAAATTCACTTAAAAAAAATAATAATAATAATCAGACATTCTGGAAACAAGACATCATCATAAACAGGACTAACTGGAGGGAAGGATGGAGAACAGAGGGGATAAGAACATTAGGCTATCGTTTTTTCCAATTGCAAAATTCACTTAATTACTGCCCTCTGTACAAGTACAGCTGATGTGTTCCAAAATTTCTTAGTCTCACTTACTGCAGTCCCTGAAGTATCATATTTAAGCTGGGTGAATATGCTATGTTGATGTTTGTTCACACACAAATACTTTTCTCAGCCTTCCAAGGCCCAAGTGTAGGATACAATATGTGACAAAGACCCAAAATGAAAGACAAAATATTCATGCAAGAAACTTAAAATGTTGTAGGACATGGTCCTTTGGTTTAAATAACTTGCTGTTACCAGTGTTTGATTCTGATGTAAATAATTTTCAACACTAAAAGGGAGGGGACATCAAATTTGTGTGGAACGTAGGCAACATTTAGATTAAAGTAAATGACAATCCTCAAACATTTGAGAGGTATGCACAGAAGACCACATTTGTACCTGCTTCATATTCTCAGTATGGATTCCCCCATCTTTAAAACTGGCATGGGAACACATGCAGATGGAACAAAACAGGGAAGAGGTACACAGTAGGAGTCCATTAAATTATATAAACAGTAGTAAGCTGCATTAAAGTGCCACAAAATTCTCTTAGTAATTTTTAAAAGTTGCTACTATTCTTCCTGCTTTACTTAATACTGGTGACAACAGGAGGTATTGCAATGGCACTAGCTGAGCTGGAGTTTACAATGTCTTCATACTGTGGGGGTGGATCTAAGTGATGCTCCATTTCATTTCTTATGCTGGTTTCGGCAGTGGCTTCCTCGTATGAAGGAGGAGGGTCACCATTTGACAGCCTTGTTGATATTGAGTCTGAACGTCCATCTGGAGAGCCCAAATATCCTGGAGACAGCCCACTGCCTTCATACATTTCTTCCTGTGGGGAATGAACAATGCTGAGTGGCGGGGGAAGAGGACTTCTACCATCAGCCACAGCACTATCACCAATGGCTTCGCGGGCTCCCCTATGCATGTATACAGACTGTCTACGGATTTTCTTTTTAAACAGGCATCTCCATGTGAGAAATATGATAAGGAGGATAACAAAAAGGCCAATGATTAATGGAAATGCGAGGTAAAATGTATACCAATGATGTCCTGTGTTACTTTCTCCCTGGAGTCCTCCATTTGTGTGGCCTTTCCAGAACTCTCTCTAAAAACAGCAAGACAGAATAAATCAGAAGCTATTAAAAATAAATTTTAACTGGTCTATTTTCAATAACAAAATTGAAGCAAAGTGTTTTGGCTTTCAATAAATGACCACCTAAAGATCTTTAATTGGTGCAGATATTGTATAAGAAGTTTCCTGACTTCTTTCTGAAGTCATCACTGAGTTTGAGTTTTTTTAAAGCCACCTAACTCCTCACTGCTCACAACCTTTCTGTATCAGCACTCAATAATCACAAACCTACATAGGAGATAGGAATGGATTAGAAAAATAATCTGAATTGATTTTAGATAATTTGTGAATGCAAAAACTCAAAGTCAGATCTATTTTTGGAATTAAAGATTATTATAAGGCGTTTTGACAGGGAAACATTGTTTCAGAATGATTGACTATTTTGACCCAGCATAATTATGCTGCACTGTCACCCTACAAGTCAAACTTCCCCACCCTCTGTCTTATAAAATAGTAGCTGTCAGCTATTTATAGCCAACCACAGCTTTTGCAATATATGGATAACATACTTAAAATAGTCCAGAAAACTTGGTATCTCAGGTAAAGATAGATGAATCAGAGTAGTGGAAATATGAATGAGGGGGGGAAATTAAAAATGAAACAACATCAATACTTTAAGATAATTTCTGTTATGTTATTAATATTTTAAAATTACAATAGCTATTGCAAAAGCATTAAAAAGTTGGGATCAAAGTCCCATTGCTTTAGCTGCTAAACAAGGATAATATAGGCCTCCTGTCCTAGAGAGCTTTTCCACTGCCTGTATCTTGTGAAGTAGCACAGGTATTATGCATAGTTAATATAGACCAAATGTAAAATACAGGTAAAGTTATATAAACCTCATCCCTTTGTTTCAGACAAATAAGGTTAGTAAACATCAATTATATTCTGTGCTTGGAGAAAACAAAATCCTCCAATAATAATAAAGGTATCTACATGTTACATAAAAAAGTCCTGGGCTCAATATAAAATATGAAGTGATTTTTTAATATGCATAACACTTCACATAAATTACATCACTCTACACATTCTTAAACCTAGCACTAAAAAAAAAAAAAAAAACACAAGCAAGAGACTTAGGGTTTATTTAGGCAATGTATTAAAAGTGCAAAAAAAGCTATCTTAACTGATCTTTTCAAAGGTAAACGCTACACTTGGACACTTATCTTATTAGCACAATAGTTTTATGACCACATGCATCAGTAACTAACAATGCAACAGTCATTTCTGTCCCCAGGAAAAAGTTCATCATTCAAAAGGACCGATCACATACATAAAGCAAGCTAGGGTTCCCTCTAGATATAATCTCTGAAAATCTAGTTAAGGCTAGATTACAAAATAAGAAGATTCTTGGAAAAGTTGTGAAAAGGGAAGGGTGTTAAAAAAACAACAACAAACAACAAAAACAACCAGATGTATCAAAGTAGTAACTACTAGCTTAGTCTACATCTTTAGGCGATAGGGTTATACACACCCCTTCCTCCAATATTTAATATGATCTAGAACAGGGGTCGCAACCTTTCAGAAGTGGTGTGCCGAGTCTTCATTTATTCACTCTAATTTAAGGTTTTGTGTGCCAGTAATACATTTTAACATTTTTAGAAGGTCTCGTAGAATATATAACTAATCTACTGTTGTATGTAAAGTAAATAAGGTTTTTAAAATGTTTAAGGAGCTTCATTTAAAATTAAATTAAAATGCAGAGCCCCCCCCAGACCGCAGGACCCAGGCAGTGTGAGTGCCACTGAAAATCAGCTTGTGTGCCGCCTTCGGCACGCGTGCCATAGGTTGCCTACCCCTGTTCTAGAAGTTTTTTTTTTTTTTTTTTTAAATCATGTTCATTCCTTTGCCTTTTCAACACTGCAGAATTTGACATGTTCCCACAATTCCAAGATTTCAAGATCTTAACTAGGTCTGCAAAGCATCTGTATTTTATAAGATGTGGTCCAAAATCATCTAAATAAAGCCATATAGCATGGATTTCAAATGAGGGAAATAAATCTTAACAAACCAAATGCATTTTTTAAAATTAAAGTTACTTGGGGGGGGGAAAAAAAAAAATCACATCTATACCACAGTAAAATGCAGACCCCATACAAAACAACTCTGTTGAAATCTCTGGAGATTCTGGAAGGCACTGTCAGTGGGACACTTGGGAAAGTGGAAGAGCATTACTGTAGGAAAGGGATAGGTTAGCTGGGTGGGATCATATCTGGAACAAAGCTGATGACGAAGTAGACAGGAACTGCAAAGGGATAACTAATCAAAGAGCCTCATTCTTGGCAAACAATACCTTTTCGGTCAAAAGGTTCCCCCCCCAACCCCTTCTCTTTGTTTTGTGTTCCTTAATCAGAAAGCTATTATCTTTAAAAAGCAAGTTAATAAGCATGAATACTTAAAGTACTATGCTGAAAGCAGATTATGAAAATGGCAAGGTAGGGCTCCATGTTTACTGCAATCCAGTGACTCCCACATCATGCATGCTCAGTTTACAAGATCCTTCTTCCTAACTTCACTACAGAAATCAACCCGGGCTCTGAAAGTCAAGCTGGGTTCTTTCCTTTCTTACACAGCACCACTGGTAATAAAGTTTCTGCTGGCCAAATAATGCCTTTAGTGAAGACTTGCGTACTTCCCCCGTGCCCTCAACCTGTTTCAGAGGGGCATGGATCAGGGTTCACATCGCACTCCCAGTCAGTGCCCGGGCCGGGGAAGCTAATGATCCAACCAGTGGACCAATTCGGTGATGAAACCTAGACACATGCCACTTGAGGCATGTTGCGCATATGCTAAGAAGAAGAATCTGGTTCAGGTACAACTGACTAGAACTTTAGCTGGAACTAAGTCAGTCATTCACTAGGAAGACCATCATTATTGTTTATTTGTATTAGAACCCAGCTTTGTCTCATCATTCTGCTGCCTAAGCTGTGCCAAAGCAGTAAAGTGGTAAAAGCTTATTTTGGCACTAGAGTCAGGAAGTCTGACTCTGAAACCACAGAGCAGATGTGTCGAGTAAGAAGCTGCCATTTTTAGGTAGCCACTTTGCAGAACACAGCAGCACTTTAGGTGAATATAAGTTAGGTTTTTTGAGTTATTTATTTTAAGATGCTAGATGTTGTAGAAAAGGATTACAAACTTATATATGCTTTCCAGTATAAGGATATAGAGATAACTGATTTTATTGCCACTTATAAGCATTTTAATAGTTTTCAAGTATTTTTTATCTCTAAGATGTGCCTGCTACAGGAGCGGTTTTTGTGGCTCTCCAGAATGCTGGGAAGCCAGTAGATCTCCTGTCCATTCCCTCAAATAGAGAAGCAGCAGCACAGCTAGCTCCTCTTCATCCTCCCCAGAGAGGCAGGCCATTGGCCTGGGGTTCAGGAGGATGAGGCTATCTATGGGGTTTCCGTGCAACTGGAGAGGTGTGTGGAGAGCTTCAGTAACTTAAGAGTTTAAGCTGCTTTAAGGACATATGGTGGTTTATCATCTGTTTTAGCTTATGGACATTCTTTTCAAGCTTTAAGATAATTTAGAGTCCCTCAAAGCTAAAGCACTTCAGCTCTGTGAAACCAAAATTCTGTGCATAAAATGAAATTTCAAAATTCAAGAATACTTAAATTTCCAATTTGTAAAAAAAATTCCTTATGTAAATTATTTCTACCTTTCTTCCCCGGTATCATCAATTAAGTTGCTTGCCAGCAGAGTTTTTTTAGGTAGCCTACGTCTCAGAGGGAAACATCCATGTTTTTCCTTGGAGGTTTCCCTTCCAAAAACCATAGTGAGCAGGCTTGAACATCCTTAGTGCTAAGCTACAAGAAGATTTCAACAAGATACAAGTTTAAGATTATGGGCTTCACGCAGGGTGAAGTTATTTGGGCCTGTTAGATAAGAGGTCTGTCTAGATTATCCTAATGGTCCTTTCTGGCCTTAAATCTATTAATCGAGGTTTGTTATAGGGAGGGTTTTATCAAAGTTTAGAAACATCTGACCCCATTGCTGGTGAGTTTCTTGCTACCCACCTCTAGAATAGTGATACAGGAGGATTGTAGTTGCAGAAATTGAAAAGTCTTTAGTCTGCTTTTGTTTCACAAGACAGCTATGCTTTAATATCCAAGTGGAGACAAGGATCACTAATCAAGAAGAAAAAACTCAATTAAAAAATACCACAAACTAGTTCTCATGCAGCACTTTTCATCTCTAAATCTCAAAGCACAAAAAAAGGTAAGTATCATTGTCCCCATTTTACTGATAGGGAAATGGTGGCACATAGGGGTGGAATGACTTGCTCAAGTCAGAAGATCACTTCAATTAGAGGAGAATGCAAAAAGCCAAAACCAGGGAGCCATCTAAGTGATAATTTTAGAGCCCAAAGATTCTCGTGAATTGCTAGAAAAGCAGGAGAAATAAAAACAACACATTTGTAGACTTGGTACAGCTAAGAAAAAAGTTAGAAGAATAGTTTAAAAGCTGGAAAACATTAGTAATCACTACTTGCAACACAAGCCCATCTTAAGAAATTTCCTTTTAATACACGAAATAATTTAATTGGTGTGATTTAGAAAGGATACATTCAGCAACCATTTGTTCTCAATCACTGCAGCATTCATAGCTCTGAAACACTAGGATTACTTTTAACACTCCTAAAAGGATAGCCAATTTTATGCTAGGTAGGCCATAGAATCAGATAACTGTGATGGAGAAGACCAATTTAAGATACTTCTGCCAATGTAAGCTTGTTCTGTGCAATTCCTATTGCCTAGACAAGTCTAATTTTAAATGTCTCAAGGGATGGGAACTGCATCATTCATAGACAAAGTTGTGTCCAAGTTTGGACGTTTGACTGGTCCAAAAATAGTTGGTCAATTCACCAGTCAAATATTGTCAAAGATGGTCAAATATTTTAAAGCACTAATTTATTAGCACAGTAACAATGGTAACAAAAAAAAAAAAAAAAAAAAAAAAAAGAGTAAGACTTCATGGTCTCCAATAGACTTAGACAGACACTTATGCCTAATTACTAAAAAAAGGTAATTCTTTCATTTTTAGAGCTTCATTTCATTGGTGTTTGCATTTTTCTGAGTTAAAATAATTGCTAAGTAACTTGTTTTTTGTAATGTTAGGTTAGCATTGAAACGGGAATGTTAAAGTTACACAAGAAAAAATAAAATTAAACAAACAAACAAACCCATAGCAACTATAAAAGAAAAAAAAGTAATTTTTAAATGCACTTATGCTAGGCAGGCAGCAAGCCACCTCCTCAGGCAGCTTAATGGCTGTGCATCTTCTCTCTGTGTCGGGGGAGGAGGTTCAATGACTGAACCTTCCTCTCCCTCCCCCACTCCCTTCTGAGTTAATTTCTGAATGTTTGTCTAGTCAGTTTAGACTGTAAACTCTTCAGGGCAGGGACCATGTTTTAACTTGTTTAATGTGTTATGAAAACTGCCAAGTATATTGATGGCCTGGTATACAAAGACAGACAGTTTATTCTAGTCCAGGGCTAGGCAACCTATGGCACGTGTGACGAAGGCAGCACGCAAGCGGATTTTCAGTGGCACTCACACTGCCCAGGTCCTGGCCACTGGTCCGGGGGGCTCTGCATTTTAATTTAATTTTAAATGAAGCTTCTTAAACATTTTAAAAACCTTATTTACTTTACATACAACAGTTTAATTATAGACTTATAGAAAGAGACCTTCTAAAAACGTTAAAATGTATGACTGGCACACAAAACCTTAAATTAGAGTGAATAAATGAAGACTCGGCACACCACTTCTGAAAGGTTGCCAACCTCTGTTCTAGAAGATTCCAGCCAACCAATATGCTCAACTTTCAATTAGTTCAAATTTTTCCCAACAGGTCGCATTAGCATGCAGTAAAATGAATGATCAAGACATTTAAGTAGACTTGCTAACAGATGCATCAAAAAAAAAAAAAAGTAGGCTGTGGCCAAATAGGCAATCAACTGACATTATTCGACTGATCAACAACTGGCTTGTCCAGCCTACTTGTGACCAATTGGTAGATTTAAATTAAAAGTATCTGAAAGAATAGAGGTTCTAATACTTCACTATCAATATAACTGTCATTCACAGAGCAGGCCCCCTGTACATTAAATTGATACTGACACAATGAGCTGTTGACTCTCCATGTCAATGTTAAAAGCATTAATAAAGTAGTGCTGATAACTTTCATTTTAAGGTGCTACTGTATTTTGGCAGCATACCAGCTACAAATCACTACCAGTCAATGCTTTGACTTTTTATAAAGGCAAAAATCATAAGATCCCAATCAGAAAAGCATTCTGTATTCAATAGCTGGAGTACATGAACAAAATGATAGTGAGAGTAAGCACTTCAGACATTTGGTTTTTTTTAAATTTGCCTCAATCTCAGATTATAGTAGAACTATATATTGAAGTTCAACATACTGTAGTATATATAGCTCTCTCGTCGCTTAGATATTTACACAGAGTTAATGATTAGTCTGAAAGCTAATATGAAAGGCCACATTTGATACTCGGAAATACTATTTTGGGTAGATGCTTTCAATCACCGATTATATAGAACTCAGTCACGCAGTTGACGTTGCTTTCTGCAAAACTTAAAATAAGAAATTTAAACGTTCAAAGTTTTAAACGTTCAAAGTTTTCTACAATTAAAGTCCCCTCCCCCCCCGCCCCCCCAATCCCTAGGAACATAGCAATTCAGCGGCATGCGGCATAAATTTCAATAAAAATATTTGAAGTTAACAGAAATAAAATGAATTACAACACTGCAATCATGCCATTGTGCATTATTCTGTACTTATGTCTCAAAATGTCCTTGAACCTAAGAATTTTTTAAGTCACACAAAGCTTTGATGTTTCTACAGGCCAGAGGTGTTGACAATCAATTATGTCTAAAATGGTCTGAGCAGTCATTCATAGATCAACTTTAAGTTTTGTCTGTACTTAATTTTTTTCTCCTATTTAGCAGAAAACACTTTCAGCATATCATAATGTAAACAGTCTCTTCTGTTCATTTATAACCCATTCAAAGACTGAGGTACATCAATGTTAAAACCCTCTCTGGCTATAAACAATAAAGCTGCTATTGTAAGGTAGAGCAGATCAGCCTTTTAAATGCACCAGAAGTAGATCAAGGCACCACAACACTTGCACTGTAGAACACCACTGTGCACACAAGACCTCAGCAGAAGGAACTCCAACAAGCCTATGCTGCGACTACAGTAGCCAAGAGATCCTACTTCTTCCCATCAAAGTAGGGATTGTAAATTGCTTTATCCATATGGATCGCCACCATTCAACTCCAGGACAAAGTAACCATTCACTGCAAGGAACAGGCTTTCTACAGTTCAGTAAGAGGCTCAAATCAGTTTATTATTCAAAAGGCAAGACAGAACAACACGAAAAGAAATCATACATTCCTCTCTCCAGGAAGCAGTCTCAGAGGGTTACACATCGCACCGTAGGTCTGCTTCAAAATATGCTTTCAAGCCCACCTATATTTATACCAGCCTTGGTTATGATTGATAGAAAACTCCATAAATTCCACTTTATCATCACAGACCTTACATTTCTTCTCTTATCTAGCACCAGGCATTTTACAAGACATAAAGGAGTCTGTACAAACCAGACCCAGCACAGATAATCCATACCTAGTAGACTGCAAATTTTGCAAGTCTCAGCAGAACATACACCTTGTTTTTCCTGACAGATTCTACAAATACAAAGAATAGGTATTGCAACAGTTTAACTACAAATGAATTTCCACAATAAAACTTAGCATGAGTAGAAACCATTTTGGGGAATAGTTCATAGTTTCACAACTTATGAAGACAAAGCATTCTGAGAATATACGATATACCCTACTTGTTTACTACTAACTACTTTATCTTAGGGCTAGTCTACACTACTGCTTAAGTTAATGTAACTTGCGTCACTCATGGGTAAGAAAAAGCCACCCCCCTGAGCAATGCAGGTTACATTGATCTAAGCGCTGTCCACATCAGCGCTAAGTAGACAGGAGATATTCTCCTGCTGACATAGCTTCTGCCTCTCCTTGAAGTGAAGTGGAGTAATTATGCTGAGGGTGAGCGCTCTCTAGTCGGCATAGCACGTCTTTATCAGATGCGCTACAGCGGCGCAACTGCAATGGTGCAGCTGGATCAATGAAGTGTAATAGTGTAGACTAGCCCTCAGTTGCACACCATACCGTATCCAGTCAAAAGTGTAGTTAGAGGAAAAAGTAATTAACATTTCTGGTTAATAAATCTGTTTGCAAGAGCCAATTTCACAGTCCTTATTGCAATTTCATTCCTTTTATGGAAAATCTGCAGCATCAGCATTTATATTATATATAAAAACTATAGCTTCGCAAGCATTAGTTTTCCACTTCATCTTTGGTCTAGCCATGAAGCATTATGGGACTCTGGATCAGTTTGGTCAATACTGAGAAGATCACCTGACACTGCTCCCTCTCAAAATCTGGCCCAGACAAGAGGTCCTAGAAGCACTGAAGGAAATTCAAGCCACCCTCTGACACTAAAACATCCTCTCACTGGATGAGAAGAGACCGTAGAGATGCGAGATGCTCTTGACTAAAAAGCATTGTTAGCATCTCCTACCCTAAAACAAGTCTGGTTACTGTTATTTTTTTCTTTTTAAGTAAATATGTTTGACTCAACCAAACCACTGGCCACTATCTAGCCTCCTATTTGAAAAGTAAATTAATTGAGAAACTCTTTAAGAGTATCCTTCAACTTCAGTTGTCCATTACTTACATTCTGTATCTCTCTCGGTAATTTTTTTAAGTCAGACCATGGACTAGAAATTGTGTTGGTCATGTTGATGGCACTCAAGTACTACAATAGTGACTGTGGTATGAACACCACACACACGCCACACAGAGTTTACTTCTGAGGAAAATTAGCATACCCCAAGATACACATGCTAAGAAAAATAATTCAGCTTGTGCGCTGTTTTGCTTCTTTGTTATGTATCAAACAGGCCTGAAAGTTTTTTTTTTTATTATTTTTTTTTTTTTAATTACTAGAAACTCAGGTGCTGCCTACCTGTTTTGCCAAAAAGATTCTATGGGAGATCAAAAATACCAATTAAGTGAAACCAGAGCAACTAAGAGGTAAAGTACTTTTAATCAGACTGTATAAAACTGAGTTATAAAGGAGTTTTACACACACACACACACACACACACACACACACACACACGCTTAAAAAGAAAGAGTTAGAAGGAATGACCTTTGTTAAGGACGCAACCTCCTGCCCCTTCATTTAGTGGTTAAGAAAATTCCCATTCCAGTCCTCCATTTTTCCAGGGAGACCACCAGGAACAGTATGTTTAAGATCAAATAAGTAGCTAGAAAAATGTGCAGAAAAAGCTAAAAAACACAGGTGGATGTCAGTATGCCCTGAACAGTAACAGTCATTCTGGCATATACCAGATCTCTATTCAGTGATGAGCTCCCAAAAATCCTAATAACCGGTTCCCTGGTGGCACTTCGGCAGCGGGGAGGGGGCCTTCAGTCGCTCTGGGGTTTCGGCGGCGGGTCCTTCACCCAGAGCGAGAGAGAGAGAGAGACACACACACACACGCCGCTGAAGTGCCGCCAAAGACCCGGTAGGGAATCGCGCGGTGAGTACAAGCCCCACGTGCCCGTCTCCCACCCCCATCCGACCCCAACCCACGTCCTGCCCCCAACTGCCCCCCTCAGAACCCGCAACCCATCAACCCCCCCGCTCCTTGTCCCCGACCACTCCCTCCCGAGACCCCCCCACCCTAACTGCCCCCCCAGAACCCCACCCCCTACCCAACTCACCCCGCTCCCTGTCCCCTGACTGCCCCGACCCCATCCACCATCACCACCCCTGACAGACCCCCCGAACTCCCACGCCTACCCAACCCCTCACCCCCCCCGTTCCCCGTCCCGACCGCCCCCCCCAGAACCTCCACCCCCTCCAACTGCTCCTCCCAGCCCTGGCCCCCTTACCATGCTGCTCAAAGCAGCAGGAGCAGCAGAGCTGTCAGAGCACTGGTGGCGCGGCACGCTGGGGCTCTGCGAGGGGGGTGTGTGTGTGGAAGCGGGGGCGCCTCCCCCGCTAGGACCTCAGGCGGGCCGGACAGGCCGGTCCCACAGGCCGGATGTGGACCGCGGACCGGAGTTTGCCTGCCCGCCAGCCCCTTTAACAACCGGTTCTACACCAGCTTCTAAATTTAACAACCGGTTCTTGCGGACTGGTGCGAACCGGCTCAACTCACCACTGCCTCTATTTACAGACTTTCGCCCTGATCCTGCAATGAATTATGCACGAGCAGCTCCTGCTCCGGCACAGAACCGCATTCAAGTTAATGGGGCCCCATGTGCAAGGCACTGCAGGATTGGGGCCTTATTCTTTCAAGGTTTTACATAGGTGGTACTTAACAAGTACTCTGTTGGCGTGCAGCTGCTAGTTTCAGGAAAGCTACTTCAATTCTGCTTGTTTTTATAATAATAAAATTGTCTTTACTGGGTACTCTGCATTTCAACTGCTCTCTCTCATGACTTTAAATGCATGATTTAAATAAGAGGTCTGTGGCATGCAGCACACACATATTCTCTTCCCCTTCATAGGAGGATGTTCAATATCCTAAGGAGTGTGAAGTAGCTTACTAGTTTTGTTACAATGCATTTAGTAAAAATGAATAAGCTAAGCAATCTAGTGCAATGTAGGAAAGCTGGAGGCCTCTAAGCACACACTTAAGCTTACATTAAGTAATTCAGTTATTAAAAAACAAAAAACCCAACTTACTGTCTTGTCATCATTTTCAAAAGCTTCTCTTGCTTCCTCATAGGTACAGTTTTCTTCTATGCACTCACGCTCTATGTTCCCTTGCTTTAGCTCTTCCAAAAATCCATTGGCTCTTGGGTATCTTTTTAACACAGAGTTGGCTTTGTTTTCTGTTAGGAACACTGAAAAGATGAAGAGAACACAAAGGTCACTTCTGAAAATATTGTATGGATACATTCCCAAAAGTTCAGAATAAAACTGCCCAAAAGAAAAATAATTTGTTGTCTGGAGAGAGATTTTTCAAAGCATTCTCTTTACTTAAAAAAAAAAAAAATTATGAAGGCTCCTCCAAGTGTTACTGGCTATTAAAAATACTTTTGCATAGACTTCTGAGCATTATAGGTACAATGCCACAGATTGTTTAAGTGCAACCACAGGCCTTCACTCAGCACAGCATCCCTATTCAGAACACTTAAGCTCATGTTTAACCTAAACTCTGAAGTCAATGGGACTTAAGCACATGTATAAGCACCATCCTGATTAAAGATGAACTTAAGCATCCACTTAAATGCTTCCTTTCAGGGCTACAGGGAGCAAATGGTACATGGCTGTGAACTCCCCCTCCAAAAAGTACTTATGACTACGTGGGGGCATCCTATCTGAAATTCTCACAAGTGTTATCAATAATATTTTTCTGCATAATACCTAGTGAGAATCACACTCCAGAATGGCTGACCTTTTTTCAAATAGAAGGTCTACAAATTCTCTTATGCAACATTGAACTTCGCTAGCTACCATGGCATTAAAGAAACTCCAACTGTACCTATAACATTTAAGTTACATTTTAGTTTGTTCAACTTGAGCAGTGTACTTCTTTCCTAGTAAATCTTTAGGTTCAGGGGTAGCAAAAATGTGTGTAATTTCCTTTTAAAATAATTCAATATGTGAATATTAAACCCCGAGATGCCAAAAAGCCAGGAGTAGAATTGCATGCCTGATCTCAGTATAAAAATCGCATGTGAATCAAATATTTACATACAGAAATAACCAGTTAGATGCAAGACAGGAATTTACATATGCAGATGCACAATTAGCATGCAAGTTAAAATAAATTGGACACGAGTTCCTGATTGAGAATCAAGCCCTCAATGCGATTTTAAGCACAAATACATGATCCAGCTTTTTCTGCTGACATTCCCTACTGTTCTACACCACATGCTAACAGCAAAATAGAGTTTACAAAAACCATTATCCAGCTGAAGTGTGTGACACTGCAAGTTTCACTTTTCTATCACTCCAGAAAAACAACAGTGTGGGAAAACCAGAGAACATGAAAGAAAGGAAATGGCAGACAGTCATTCATTAGGAATTTGCCAAATGAAAATAAATGTTGCTTCCTAAATTCCAGAAGGATCAAGATTTCTTAAGAGTTCAACTGACAGACATTGGAAAAAGTTTAAAGATTTTGAGCTCCAACATTTCCATCATGATTTTTCATCTTTCAACTCGGGCTGTTGATTAATCACAATTAATTCACGTGATTAACTAAAAAAAAAGAATCATGATTAAAAAAATGAATAGCGATTAATCGCAGTTTTAATTGTACTGTTAAACAATGGAATACCAGTTGAAATGTATTAAGTATTTTTGGATGTTTTAATACATTTTCAAATATATTGATTTCAATTACAACACAATACAAAGGGTATAGTGCTCACTTTATTTTTTTATTACAAATACGTGCACTGTAAAAATGATGAGAAATGTGAATATAAAAATACTCATATACAAGTACTGTAGTGCAATCTCTTTATCACGAAAGTGCAACTTACGAATGTAGGGTGGGTTTTTGTTGTTGGGGTTTTTTTTTGTTTTTTTGGGGGGCTATATAACAACTGCACTCAAAAACAAAATAATGTAAAACTTTAGAGCCAACAAGTCCAGTCATGTCCATGCTGATGACGCTCGTTTAAAAAAAAAAAAAAAAGTGTTAATTAAATTTGAGACTTGGGGGAGAATTGTATGTCTCCTGCTCTGTGTTTTACCCATATTCTGCCATATATTTCGTGTTATGGCTGTCTCGGATGACGACCCAGCACATGTTGTTCATTTTAAGAACACTTTCACTGCAGATTTGACAAAATGCAAAGAAGGTACCAATGTGAAATTTCCAAAAATAGATACAGCACTGGAACCAAGGTTTAAGAATCTGAAGTGCCTTCCAAAATCTGAGAGGGATGAGGTGTGGCGCATGCTTTCAGAAGTCTTAAAAGAGCAACACTCCGATGCAGAAAACTACAGAACCTGAACCACCAAAAAAGAAAGTCAACCTTCTGCTGGTGGCATCTGACTCAGATTAAAATGAATGTGCATCAGCCTGCACCGCTTTGGATCATTATCAAGCAGAAACTGTCATCAGCAGGGCCGGCTCCAGGCACCAGCTGACCAAGCACATGCTTAGGGCGGCACCTTAGACGGGGCGGCCAATGTTGGGGTGGCGGGGGGCGCTCGCGGTGGTGGGGTTTTTTTTTTTTTTTTCCGGCCGGGCAGCGTGGGGGGTGTTGCGGCGGCGCGGTGCAGTGCGGCGCGGCGCAGTGCGGCGCGGGCTTCGGCAGCGCTGGGGGGGGGGGCGGGGGTTTGGCCGGCGCGGCACTCCGGGGGTTTGGGTGGCCCGGCGAGGTGCTCGGGGGGGGGGGGGGGGGTTGGCCGGCGCGGCAGGGGCGGGGGTTTGGGCGGCCCGGCGAGGCAGGGGTTTGGGCGGCCCGGCGAGGTGCTCGGGGGGGGGCGGGGTTGGCCGGCGCGGCAGGGGCGGGGGTTTGGGCGGCCCGGCGAGGTGCTCAGGGGGCAGAGGGGGGTTGGCCGGCGCAGCGCTCCGGGGGTGTGGCCGGCCCAGCGCGGCGCTGGGGGGGGGTGTGTGTTATGGAGGGGTGGCACTTCTTTTTTTGCCTGGGGCAGCTAAAAAAGTTAGATCCGGCCCTGGTCATCAGCATGGACACATGTCCTGTGGAATGGTGGTTGAAGCATGAAGGGACATACGAATCTTTACTGCAGCTGGCACGTAAATATCTTGCAACGCTGGCTACAACAGTGCCATGCGAACGCCTGTTCTCAGTTTCAGGTGACATTGTAAACAAGCAGGCAGCATTATCTCCTGCAAATGTAAACAAACTTGTTTGTCAGTGATTGGCTGAACTAGTAGGAGGACTGAATGGACTTGTTGGCTCTAAAGTTTTACATTATTTTATTTTTGAGTGCAGTGTGTGTTTTTTGGGGTTTTTTTTAACATAATTCTACATTTGTAAGTTTAACTTTCAGGATAAAGAGATCGCACTAAAGTACTTGTATTAGGTGAATTGAAAAATACTATCTCTTATTTTTACAGTGCAAATATTTGTAATAAAAAATATAAACTGAGCACTGTACACTTTGTATTCTGTGTTGTAATTGAAATTAATATATTTGAAAATGTAGAAAAACATCCCAAAATATTTAAATAAATGGTATTCTATTATTGTTTAACAGTGCAATTAGTTGCGATTAATTTTTTTATTTGTACGTTAATCACTATTAATTTTTTTAAATCACTTGACAGCCCTACTTTCAACTTGAAAGGCATAGTGTTTAAATAGTTTACCTATCTCAGCCATTCTTTTGGGTGCCCAATCTGAGAGATTTTAAAAGACCATTTTGTACAGTCTGGGTGCTCTGCATATCAAGTCCATTGACAAAAGTCCAACTTTAACATCCTGAACTGATGCACTTAAAATCAGTCTCCTGAAAATTTTGGGTCCATCAGAGCATTTGCAGAAGGGGTGGCCAACCTGAGCCCGAGAAGGAGCCAGAATTTACCAATGTACATTGCCAAAGAGCCACAGTAATAGGTCAGCTCCCCCCTCCCCCTCCCACGGCTCCCAGTACCTCCCACCCACTGGCAGCTCCGCCGATCAGCACCTCCCCCTCTCTTTCTCTCCGCACCTCCTGATCAGCTGTTTCGTGGTGTGCAGGAGGCTCTGGGGGGCGGGGGGGGGGGGAGCGAGGGCACGGCAGGCTCAGGGGAGGGGGTGGGAAGGGGTGGATTGGGGGCAGGGCCTGTGGCAGAGCCAGGGGTTGAGCAGTGAGCACCCGCTGGCACACTGGAAAGTTGGCACCTGTAGCTTCAGCCCTGGAGTCGGTGCCTATACAAGGAGCCGCATATTACCTTCTGAAGAGCCACATGTGGCTCCAGAGACACAGGGTGGCCACCCCTAATTTACAGCATTAAACCAAGACTATGGAAAAAAAACTGTTTTCTTCATTTGTATTGTTTGCTTCCCATTTTGGTATTCCATAAAATATACTAGCTGCAGAAGATAATGAAGAAAAACAAACAAGAGCTAGATGGACACAGCCAACTAGTTTTCGGGTTCATAATAGAACAGTCTAGAGGTTGGGAAGAGAGGGTAGTTAATACTAGAAATTACCAAGAAATATAAATATTCAAGTAAACAAACTCAGTCTGGAATATATTATACCAAAAGTGTGCATTGCCACCTAATAGGTCAACTATACTTAGTATAGTGAGCACATTTTTACTCTAATGGAACTTTTCAAATCCACATTCCTAGGTAGAAGAACAATAACTTATGTATTCAACTTTGGAGAAGGAAGGGGACAAAAAGGAATCCCATATCCCCCGCTATCTCTAGTCACTTATTAATTCCCATTGCTATTATTAAATATACATATTTGCAACAAGAGCTCACTCTCTTTATAATATAACTGACTTTATTGTCCCTTTTATTTGTGGTTTTTCTACTGACATGGAAATTAGCATAATGCCACACATTTGGCATTATGACTTTTACTTGTATATTCTTAAGTGAAAGTGGGCTGTGAAACAAATATCAAGAAACTGGCAAATGTGACATTCACGCATTATGAAAACCTGGAGAGTAAGCAGGGTTTGCTTTCTGCCCTATTTGAAAGTTTCCCTGCACATTAAGGCCATAGAGCAAGCTCTAAAAGGTCACTACATGTGCTAAAAGAAAGAAGTTGCACCATACCCAGCATCCACATTCTATATCGCTTCAAAAGGTTTTTTTCTCTTACTTAATTGGCCTCTCAGAGTTGGTAAGACAACTCCCACCTGATCATGCTCTCTGTATGTGTGTATATATATATATATCCTCAATATATGTTTCACTCTATATGCATCCGAAGAAGTGGGTTGTAGCCCACGAAAGCTTATGCTCTAATAAATTTGTTAGTCTCCAAGGTGCCACAAGTACTCCTGTTCTTTTTGCGGATACAGACTAACACGGCTGCTACTCTGAAACAACACATTCTATATGTGTCACATAGCCCAAATTATGTCAATCCCATTTCAGCCCAAGCAGATGGCATTACTTTCACCTCCTCGCCACTCTGTATGTCTGTGCAACTTGTCAACAGCAGTAGCACGCTAGGAAATAGTAACTGGAAATATTGATCCCAGTGAAAGGTAGAAGTGAGCAGGCATTCAGTTGAATTCCTAGTGGACTTGAGATGTTTTCATTATTTGCCATATGTTGGAACATTTTTAAATAGTGCATATTTTTTATGTTTAATTATATCAACTTACACTACTGTATAGTTTCTGGGTTCTGCTCATTATGGAAGTCCCTGTTGTAAGTTACAGTGCTGTATACATCTAATCACCACCACTGAAATGGACACCAACAAAAATCTGTCAGGCAGATGGAATTTTTCTAGATCCTCGCAAAGCTGTGTTTATCAACAAAACAAGTCCATTTCTTTAATACCTGCTTCTTATGATTTCTTAAAAAAAAAAGAAATCAAGGTCTAGTACTCCCATACACCCACAGCTGCAAGTGGTGGAAAGGAAGAACCTGTGATTCAAAAGCAGAATCAATGAGTGTAACTGCTTTTTTTCTTGCTTTAGAGTTTTTTGATGGTCCCCTGGAGAGCTGCATTCACGTCCCCGGAGAGACCCCCATCCCCAGTCTTTAAACTTTTATACACATGTTTTACATGTGGACTATGATAGGGGAGTAGGGTGCCATAAAAGTGGAGCTGTAAGAGAGGGAGTTTTGAGTGAAGGCATGGGGATGATCAAGGAGACTGAGGAGGATGTAGGGTTGTAGGTGTGTGTGGGAGGAGGGGGACAGAGTGGGGCCTGAGCTAACGGGGTTCAGAGTTGAGGGGAAAAAAACCTCCACTCTAGCCATAAGAAGTTCGTCAGAATACAGATCCTATCCCCTACATTTCTCACCCTTTAGCCCACTGCCCCCAAGAAGACGAAGCAGCAATACCACTGGTATTCTTCAAGGCAGGGGTCTCTCAGCACAGAGGAGCTGAGCTCCCCATAATCTCCTCTCTGCACAAGCACCTAATTTTCCTCCCTTCTCCATAACACATCCCTGCTGAACCCCACATACCCAAAAAAACAGGCCAATACCTCCCTCCCACTGATGAGTCAGACTGAAAACTGCCTGTGAAAAATCAGAAATAAAAGCAATGCATTTTTAAACTTGAAACTGCAGCAGTTTACAGATTTGAGCTATTCTGTACGCTAAGCTTGGTGAAACTCAGTTAGGTCATTCTCATGACTTTTGTCTAACCCCTCTCCGATTTATCAACATCCTTCTTGAATTGTGAACACCAGAAGGGGAAATAAAACTAAACATATAGGGGGTTAAAATTTCAAAAGTGGCTGTGTTCTGAGATCTTATCAGAATATATATGTATGTGAAGTCTGAAGCTTGTGGGGGAATATGCTTGTTTAGCTAGATGAATTCAAGGAAGAGAAAAGGCAGGGCAAGATTTCAAAAAGGGAGGATAAAGATGTTTCCCCTGCAAGTTCATTTCTTCAGGAAAAACAGTTTAGTGAAAATGTAATTGTCCCTAGAAAAGAGTTATTATGTCAAGTTTTGAAATTAAACTCAGCTAAAGTATGCCACAGAGGAAATTTAGTCCTGCTTTAAGTGGAAGTCACAGTGCAACCTTAGCTATGGAGCCCATATTTCAAACCTCCAAAAATGAACTTCTATATTTAGTATTTATGATAACTATTACATGTATTCATACACTGCAAGGCCAGAACGGACCACTGCGATCACCCAGTCTGACTTCCTGTCTAGCACAGGCCATAGAACTTCTCGAAAGTAACTCCTAGCACATAAAACTTTTAGAAAAACATCCAATTTTGTTTTTAAAATTGCCAGTAATAGAGAATTCACTACAACCCTTGGTAAATTGCTCCAATGGTCAATTACCCTCACTGTTGTAAATTTACATCTTATTTCCAGGCTGAATTTGTCTAGATTCAATTTCCAGACAATGAATTGTTCCCCATATAGGTACTTACAGTCTGTAATCAAGTCACCCCTTAACCTTTTCTTTTTTAAGCTAAACAGACTGCGTTTTTTTTTAGTCTATCACTATAAGGCATGTTTTCTACTCCTTTTATCATTCTCGTGGCTCTTGTCTGAACCCTCTCCAACTCAACAACATCTTTCTTGAATTGTGAACACCAGAACTGGACATGGTATTCCTGCAGCGGTCACACCAGTGCCACATACAGAGGTAAAATAGCCTCTCTATTTTTACTTGACATTGCCCCGTTTATGCATCCAAGGATCGTCTTAAGTCCCATACGAGCCACTCCATTATCCTGCCCAGACTCAACGTCAGACTGACAGGCCCATAACTACCTGGGTCTTCCCATTCACCCTTTTTAAAATACTGGCACAATAGCTTTTTTCCAGTCTTCCAGAACTTCCCTGGTGTTCCAAGACTTATTGAAAACCAACATTAACAGTCCAGCAAGTTTTAAGCGAGCACTTAAAAAAAAAAAAAAAAAAAAAAAAAAAACTCTTGGATGCAGGTTATCTGGACCGGCTGATTTAAAAATGTCGAACTTAGCAGCTGCTGTTTAACATCCTCCTGATATACTATTGGAATATAGAGTGTCATACTGCGATGACTACATCTGTTTTCCCCCAAATACAGGGCAAAAACCATTTATTGAACACTTCTGCCTTTTCTGCATTACCATTGATAATTATATTATTTCCATCTAGCAATAGACTAAATCCATTGTTGGGATTCTTTTGGATCCTAATATTGTTTAAAATAAATAAATAAAATACTCCTTATTGTCTTAACTGCACTGGCCAGAGATTTCTCCTTGTTTCCCTTTGTTTCTTTTATCAATTTTCTACAAATCCTAGCTTCTGATTTATATTCACTACTAAACAACTATATATAAGAAAGGGAAAGTGGATATCTTTTATCTGACTTTTTGGGCATAGAGTAAAGTGTTCTTAAACTATTCCCAATTATTATACACTTTTTTTCCTGTTTAATGCTTCCTCCCAGCTGATTTGGCTCATAATTGTTTTCAGCTTTGTGAAACTGACCCTTTTAAAGCACCAGGTGTGGACTTTATTCCGTTTGCACTTTATAAATGGGATCAAGTCAAAATCACTATATCTCAGCTACCATTAATTTTTAGTTCTGTGACCGGTTCCTCTATCTGTCAGGATGAGGTCTAATGTAGGACAATGGGTGCATTATATCAATCTCTGGCAGAAATACAATAGGATTATTATTTCTCTTCAGGACCAAGCAGAAGGG
Organism: Emys orbicularis; assembly: GCF_028017835.1. Taxonomy (NCBI): domain Eukaryota; kingdom Metazoa; phylum Chordata; order Testudines; family Emydidae; genus Emys; species Emys orbicularis. Next base: position 216,025,103 of record NC_088683.1, read on the forward strand.
AAGCTTCCTTTGACCAAGAACAAATTTTATCAAGACAAAAATCAACATTCCAAAAAGCTACTAGCTGAAGACTGGTTTCTGTACTCTTTGTTTTGGAGTGTGGTAAAGTCCTCCTTTAAATGGAATAACTATAGAAATATGGATGCTCAGCATTGCTTAAACAAACACTTACCACTGCCCATGGTTATCACTGCCCAGGCAGGGAACTGGCAAATGGAGAGTCTGTAACAAAAAAAAAAAAAAGGGGGGGGGGGGAGGGGAGAGAAAACTGCTGTCAATTTTGTAAAGAATTATTAACTGGGAAACACTCTTCCTAGCACAAAAAGTACTATAAACATTCTCTCTGTGACCGTGCACCCCATAAGGCTTTATGGAATACGCTTATGAATGTATGTGTGACATAACTGCAATATGTTTTAGCTACATATGCCATGTAACAGATCTATGTATCATCCTATTTCTATGCATTTATCATTTTTGTATTCGAAGTTATGAATATTGGCTGTGTACTGGCTTGATTTTAACTAGCTTAGCAGAGCATTTGGTCAGCTCCTTAAGAAAAATGCAAATTAAGTGCCCAATCGAAAACCACTTAAGCCAACAATGAACTTGGAGACACCAATCCACATCTGAGCCTTCCCAGGAATGTGGCTTGGCTGGTAAAAACTGAGTCATGCATGGACATGTGGCTTGCCCATGTGACTCCAAAACTCCATCTTGGAGCTGGACTTTGCATAAGAGTGAGGAGGGGGTCTCCACCCACAAGAGAAAGTCTATTTAAACCCCTGGAAGACCCCTCCATTTTGTCTTCAGCTGGCTAAAGAGATAGTCTCTTCACTCCTAAAGATACCTGAAAGAGTCTGGAACAAAGGACAGTAACTACAGGGGGCGTTAGTGATTGCTGGACCCAGACTAGCAGGAGACTAGTCTGTAAAAGGAAGCTTACTGGAACTGGTAAGGTTTTATTTGTATTCAGTTTCTTAGACATAGACTTGCGTGTTCTATTTTATTTTACTTGATAATTCACTTTGTTCTGTCTGTTACTACTTGGAACCACTTAAATCCTACTTTCTGTACTTAATAAAATCACTTTTTACTAATTAACTCAAGAGTATGTATTAATACCGTGGGGGGGGGAGCGGGGGGCAAAACAGCTGTGCATCTCTCTCTCTCTCTATCAGTGTTATAGAGAGCGAACAATTTAGTAGTTTACCCTGTATAAGCTTTATACAGGGTAAAACGGATTTATTTGGGGTTTGGATCCCATTGGGAGTTGGGCATCTGAGTGTTCTAGACAGGAACGCTTTTGTAAGCTGCTTTCAGGTCAAGTCTGCAGCTTTGAGGCACGTAATTCAGACCCTGGGTCTGTGTTGGAGCAGACGGTAGTGTCTGGCTCAGCAAGACAGGGTGCTGGATTCCCAGGCTGGCAGGGAAAGCAGGGGCAGAAGTAGTCTTGACACATCAGTTGGCAGTTCCCAGTGGGGTTTCTGTGATCCAACCCATCACACTCTCCTACCAGAGTTGGAAACATCCAAAGCCTGGTGACCACGTCTAACCTCTGCTTTGATATTTAGTGTCACCAAATAAAGCCTAATTTTAGTATTTCATGAAGAAACTATCCCACTATTATTCACCATTTAACAAGAATTGTGTATGCCTCATGGGATACTTTAAAAAAAAAAAAAAAGTCATATTTAGAAGCAGTTTTATTACTACTCAAACATATTGACATAAAATAGAATCTGTTTATGAATTCCATCTATTCTGCATAACCATTCTCTATGTAGCTTAACTAACATTTGTTATGCTCTCTGATTAACTTATTTATACTGTATATTCAGTATGTCACATTCAGTGTAGTGAATTAACTTATTTCTGGCCCATGGATCGGGGCTATAAAGTCAGGGGAATAGACAATGCCTGATCCACTGAGGATCTTCCAAAGATGACAAATTGGAGATTTAAACAAAAATCAAGAGTAGAATAAGACATGTAACAGGACATTTGACCTTGGAGCAGACGTAAGCAACCCAATGTGCTGGTTATGGTCCTTGGACCCTTTAAAATGAGAGATGTAGTTGGTAGATCACATGCCTACTCCTACGCCCTACACAAACTTGCATGTAATGTGTCGTACCTCCCAGGCAGAGAAGCAGACGGGACAGACCCAGGGAAAGGGCTCTCTGCACCTGTCAGGCAGAAGACCTGAGAGAGAGAGAGACACACACACACACACCGACCGAGACCTGCCGGGAACAGAAGCCAGCTGGGGAAAACTTCAGCTGTGAAGGGAGGGCTGCTAAGCCCTGGAGACAAGAGCAAAGGGACAGTGAGACTGTTTTGGGTTTCTTGGTGTCATTTTGAATCTTCGTTTCCATGTTTATAAAGAAAAAGCTTGAGTGAAAGAACTGGGAAGGTGCAGTTGCTTGAACTACGATTTCACCTTTTATGGTTGGTGTATTAGCCCCATAAATTGTTGGTGTATCAGCCCCATCAGCTACACTTTTAATTAATACAGATTACTGTTGCCTTCAGCACTTTTGTTATACCAATAGAATAAAAACCAGCAGGATCTTATTAAGAGGGATAAGGCAAAGATGCCACATTTATTGTAAATATACTGATAAAGCAAAAGATAAAAGTAAACAATGTTGTTTGACTACTTATTTCTTATACACACACACAAACTATATATATATATATATATATATATATATATATATATATAAAAAAAAAAAAGAGAGAGAGAGAGAGAGAGAGAGAGAGAGAGAGAGAGAGATTTTCATTCACACAATCATTCATTCAAGTTCTGTATAGGTGTTATAGTTACCAGCCTAGAAGTTGCTCATGCCAAGTTACTGGCCAGGTATCTTGGTCATGAGGATGGAGCAGAGTCTGTGTCAGATGCACCTGATGCTCCTGGAGGTTGGCAGCAGAACCAGAGACTCAAAGTCCTCAGTCTTGAGAGTCCATTCTTATAGGAATTAATTCCTATGTTAGTTTATGGGAGCTGTTTCATCCTGCTGTTGCTGACTCAATCAGCAGATGGCACATTCCTGTCCAAAGTGGCACATTCCTGGTGGCGCCACACTGTCCAAAGTTTGGGTTTCTCATCCTTCCAGGTGATGGGGTGGATCCCAGTTTACCATCCTGGGGTTTTCTGGTCATCCACTTGACACATTCTTCGGCCGATGGATACTCCCTTTCTAGGCTGGCACCTCCCTAACCATCCATGTATATCAAGCATTCATTCCATACCTTAACCATATTTTAATTTACTGTCTCCACCACTTTCAGGGTGTGTGCTAATTCATTTGAGACTCCCGGCCCTTTAATCACAGAGGGTGGGGGTCTGTCCTAGGAGCCCTTGAATGAAGTGAAAGTCACTTAACAGCTTATAGTGTTTGTTTACATTGTATCAATTACTTCAAGAACAAAGTCAATTAACTTGTAAGTTTTACACAGTAGTAAAATATCTTTCACAGGATAGATATAATCAATGGTTTCTAAGACAGTAGCTTACAAGTTTTAACAGAAGACCCAAGAGATTTTTGTACTTGGTGAAACTGTTGGATTTTAAAGTGTGGGGGCCAAATTATGAGGGGGTCACTGTCACTTGGGGGAATCACTGTTAGTACCTTCTTTAATATCCCTACACTTTGAAAACAAATTATGCAGGGTAGTTTTAGGCCTACCACAATCTGTCCATTTATACCAAATTGCACACTAAGGCTGGCACACATTTAACACATGTAATCAACTACCATCTTTTTAGATGTCCTGTAAGTGTTATACAACAGTTGCTTACCTGTTCCTTAACTCTTTTTCTTCGAGATGTGGGTATAGATACATATTCCACTGAAGTAAACACATCTGTGTAGCAGTGTATTCTGCTCAGTGCACTGGAGCAGGATACTTTTCCCTCTCCAGCAATACCTGTTGGGGCAGCACACATGGTCTACACACCCACGTGGCCACCTCCGTGGCTGTACAGAGCTAAACATGACCTTCCCTCAGTTCCTTCACACTGGAGGAGATGGCCCAATGTTCCAGTAGAGAGGGATCGGGGAATGGGTCACAGAATACACATCTGCACCCACATCTCAAAGATCAATAATTACAGAACAGATAAGTAACTATGTTTTCTTCTTTGGGTGGTTCTAGATGTGTATTCCATGACTCACAAGCAGTAATGTACAGTGTAGGTTTCGGAGTCTATTTAAATAATGAATGCAGCACCACTTTGCCAACATTCATATCTGTTCCGGATGCAGGTGGGAGGGTCTCAGAGGCCAGGCTTGAGCCCAGAAATCTACATAGCAATGAAACAGCCTCGCAGCTTGAGCCCCGTAAGCCAGAGTCGGCTGGCACGGGCCAGCTGCGGGTGTTTCTTTGCTGTGTAGACATACCCTCACAAGCCAGGCTATGGGATGGAGGCGGTTTGGGTCTGGATGTAGTATTCAGCCTTCTTCTGCAACAGTAGGTCTTGAAGGAGAAGCAGAGTATGAAAAGGTTAAACTGAAAGATTGTGAAGGTCCAAAAAAACCAGTACTGTCTTGACCAGGCCAGGGCTGTAAGGATTAACCTGATGTGGCCTAGTTTGTCTGTGAATGACTTGTGGAGCCAGAGGGATTGGGGAAAACACATACATTAACCCTAGTCCTCACTCCAACATGAAGGCATCAGCAAACAAGCCCAGACTGTGGTCCCCTTCAGAACAAAATTGGTGATGCTCCTTGCTGTCTTTTGTAGCAAACAAGTTGACTGCAGGAATGCCACTCGCCCGAACAATACACCTCAGGAGGCTGGTTTTGAGAGACCACCCATGGTTGTTGGAGAATCCCCTCCAGAGGAAGTCAGCTAGCTGATTCCGAGCACCAGGTAAGTGTGCAGCTATAGGAGTGACATCCTCTGTGATGCAATTCCAAAAAGCTCATTGCCACTTGGCAAAGCTGATCAGATATGGCATTACTAGTGAACATTTGGACTGGCAAGCCCTTGACATGAGGGAGAAAGGATTGGGACAAGCTGTGCAAACTGCCCGCAGCTCAAGGACATTGATATGAAGATTCAACTCCTGTTCTGTCTAGAGGAGATGGCCTTGTATACTGTTGCATAAGTAAACGAAGCCATGTGACCTAGCAACTTAAGACAAGTCCAAGCAATGCCAGAGGGGTGAAACCTGACGGACATGCATAAGTTATAAATCATTTGAAATTACTGTTGGGGAACAGTGGTCAAACTCACAATCAAATAGAGCCCAATGAACTCAAGTCTCTAAGAAAGTAAGTGTTGACATTTTCCTGTTCAAAATGAGTCCCAGATGACTGAACATGCAGATGATGAAAATGATATGGCAATGAACCTTGTCCTGGGATGACCCTTGAACCAGCCAATCAAATTAAGGGAAGACATGGATTCTCTTCTTACTTAAAAAGGCTGCTATGCATTTGGTGACTACATGAGGCACTGATCACAGGCCAGGGAAGTACCGTATACTGATAATGGCAGCCTCCTATCAGAAAGCCGAGGAATTTCCTGTGACTTGACAACTCTGTCATGTGAAAGTATGCATCTCAAAGATCGAGGGCAGTATACCAATAGTTGCAATCTAGGGACAGAAGAATCAACGTGGAACCTTGTTTGCTGAACTTGTTGAGAGCCCGAAGATCCAATAGGGGCATCAGTCCTCCCTAAGACTAGAGGATCAGAAGATAGCAGGAGTAGAAAAACTGGCCCTTGAAACTGTACGGGAATTTCCTCTACAGTCCTTAGGGCAAGCAGAGTCCAAACTTCTTGAAGGAGTACTGTGACCCAGGGACCTCTTACTGCTAACCGGCAGAGAGCACAAGGGCTGCATAGGGTTTTACAGAGATCCCTGGGTCAGACATATGCAGAATAATTCAAAGAGTGACATGTTAGGTCTCTAACCCACTGGTAGTCATAATCATTGTGAAATATAAATACATACACATACACAATGTTTAAGAAGTTATGTATCTACTGAAAATTATGTTCTCAGGGTCTTGGATTTAAGGCAGGTCCACTAGGAAGTGATATGCCTTGCACATGTTCCTTTCAGGCAGGAGGTAACAGACACTATCTAGTCATGTGGACTGTATGCCTACATTGTAGGCCTATTTGCATACACACACACACACACACACACACACACACACACACAAGATTGCTATGTCTAAGAGAGGAAATTCACAAAATAAAAACAAACAGCAGAGAGCATCCGGTCTATGACTAAAGACAAAGGATTGTTAGGGTATATCTGGAGGGGAGTACAAGGAAACACATAGGAGGAAATACACTCCTCCTTCACCGAGGAGACAAGCTGACACAGTGTCACTCTCATGAAAGGAAGATTACAGCCAAGCCTGGCTGCAAAACACTGCAAGGACTTTGGGTCAATATTACTCTGACATGAGTGTATCTAATTATTGAAGTCTAGGCTCCAGAATGTGGGAAGTACTTGCCCTGCAGAACTGACCCCCAGGTGAAGGGCAGGTGGCAGTGAGGTATCTCAGAATCCTGGGTTCCCCTAGGAAGCATTACAGTTACAGACTCATGAGATGGGTCCCTGAAAAGGGGTAGGGAAGGATGGTGGGCAGGAGGAATGGAGATGAACTAGAATGAATATACCAGACCCACTGTACTTAGGACCCACTTCTCTGAGGTTATTGCCTCCCAACTTCAGAGGGATACGACTCTGTCCTCAAAAGGGGCAAAGGAACAGAAAGACCACTGCTGATTGTATCACTGTCCTCAAAGACGACGTCAAAAGGTTTGTTTCTCTACAGCAGGGGGGAGGAGGAGGAGGAGGAGAGGATTAGTTAAAACTGGAGTTAGATGCCTGAGGCTTATGTCTCCTTGTTGAGATGTCATGTTGCCTCGGAGGATAGAAGAGCTGTCTCTTTGTTGAATATTGCAGTGGAGGCTTATAGTCTCATTGCTTGTTGGCTGGATAAACTCCCAGGGAGCGGAGGGTAGCAAGTGAATCTTTAAAGGAGTGCAACACCTCATTGGCCTTATCTGAAAACAAAAGACTGACCATCAAAAGATATATAATCTATCTGCTGTTAAACTGGAATTACATGACCAGGATGCCCATCTCATAATTGCAAAGGCCCTCGCCCTGGAGAAAGCATCTGCAATGTCAAGAGTGGATTGGAGTGAGGTCTTTACAACCAACCAACCTTCTGTTAGAAAAGCCAGGAACTCCTCTTTTGTGTCATTTGGCCATTTAGATATTGCCTCCCACCTGAGAAAATCATACTCTGCTAACAGAGCTTGTTAGTTCACTATTCTCATCTGGAGTGAGGCAGTAGAATAAATGTTTCTTCCTAAGGAGTCCAGTCTTTTGGGTTCTTTTTCCTTTGGAGTCAACTTAAATCTTCCTTCCTGTGGTCTCTCATTAGTGGCCACAATGATTAGGAAGTTTGACACTGGGTGAGAGTAAAAACACTCAAATCCCTGCGATGGGACATGGTTTGGCTAGTCCATATGTTTAGCTATGGGGGACAGTAACTTGGTTGTACACCAAAAAGACAATATCATTAATCAGGCAGTCTATCCTTCCTGGAGTCATTGCCAAAAGAATGTCAAATAACTTGTAGATATTTTCCCATACCAGCTAAGCTTGGATACCCAAAGCTGTAGCTAGTCTCCTAAATAGGTCTTGGTAGGATTTAAAATCCTCTGGGAGTGGAGACTAACCTGAATCTAAGACCACTGAGTCATCCAAAGAGGACAAGGACAGAATTCCTGGAACTGATGGTATCCCCGGAGGGAAGAGTTAATCCGCCAGCAAGGGCTCATCCAACAGAGGTGGTTCGGGAAGACAAGCAGCATCCTAAATCTGCAGAGGTCATTCTGAGGGTTGCCACTTTTTATAAGGTGGACCAATCTTCCCTTTGGCTGGGGGCAGAGAGCTAGATCTGTGGGAGCAAGGAATATCCCACAGAGGCCACTGTAAGAGTATAGTACGTAGGAAGTGAAGCCAAGACAAGACATACTCAGCCAGGATGGCCTATCCTTGCCATAAGAGCAGTTCTGCTTTCAGTACCAATGTTGTCCTTCAATTGCACATTTGGATGACTTGCACAATCTTTCAATGCAGTAACACAGATGAGTTGCAGGACTCAGAATTAGAGGAAGCCTCTCAAGTAAGCAGTGAGCATTGATGGTGCCCAATCCAGTGAAACCACTGGATAACCCAATTTGTCCATTGGCAGAAGGGCATGGTCAGGACAAGCAGCAGAACCACAGTCGATACCACAAATGCAACTCAAGAGGTTGAAGTCCTAATAGAAGTGTTTGGTACTGAGTAAAGGTCTGCTGCCAGTGCCAATGAATACGACATCGTAGGTCCCCACTCAATGAACCCCTCAGTACAGAGGTCACAGGACCGAGTGGGGTACCAGTGCTAGCCCAGCAGGCACATGTACAGCTGGTTTTTAATCAGTACTGAATCTGTCAGCACTAGTCATCTCTGTCCCAAAGCAGAAGAGGTCAGGGGGCCTGGAAATACCGGAGGTACTAATGCTACATGTATCTCGTGTCATTGGAGAGTCTGGTACAGACAGATCAAGTCTGTTGCTGCTGCATATGCTGGTGGGGTTGTTGGTACCAAAAGTGGCATAATCACAACAGCATGCACAGGTACCAACTAGACAGCCATCCCACAGCCAGTTCTGGAGTCAGTAGAATGGTACAAGGATCCTCCTGCCTCTGTACTAGGGAGACATGGTTTGATGGCTCGGCTCTACCTTGAGTCCTTAGGTCTTGACAACATTGAGATCCTGTCTTCAATGAAGAGGAGGATGGATCTCTCTTCAATTTCAGATGGCTCTGATCTGTTTTGTGCTTCCTCTTTCGAGGGATCCCACGAGACGATGAATGAAACCTTTCCCTTCTTTAGGAAGGATCAGAGTCTAGGGGGTCTGTCCAAAACTCACATACAGGTAGAGGATGCCTGTGGGTGACAGACCGAGTGGTCCAAAGAGGGTCCCAGTCCTGAAGTAGGCCTCAGACTGATCCACTAGGTGCTGCTTGAGGTGTAGTTCTCTAGAAATGCATGTTCTTCATATTTAAAAAGGACACTACACTATTTAAAATGTCTTTTACCAAACAAAGCACAGTAAGCAGCATACGTGGGGGTCACTACTGCAGAAATGGGCAATGTTTGAAACCTGGGGAATGCTGCATAACATGTGTGCTGAGCACCAGACACTAAACACACACACACACACACACAAAAAGACACACTAAACTTCAGGTTCTAACTGCTATTTATACTAACAGAGTCTCAATAACTAACTGTAATGCACAGAAAAAAAAAAAAAAGGGAGAAAAACCTGGACGGGGAGCTCCAACTCAGGCAACTGGCAGTAAGAAGGAACAGAGGGGGAAATCAGCATGGCACCACTCTATATAGTCTTGGGAGAGGCCACAAAGTCTTCGGGTGCATGCGCCATCCTGATAGGTACCACTGCAGGAAAAAAGTCTCCAGCTCTGGTGTGCTAGGTCCAAACACACCTGACCTAGAATACACGTCCACTCAGGGGTGTTCACTAACCTGAAATACACGTCTGCCACTCGAAGAACAACACTGTTTGAAGTTAATGCTACACTGAGATAATGGATATTGTTACCGACTCAGAGCTCTTTTCAGTCTAAGACAACATTACATCATTGCTTATTAGGTAGGTTACCTTCAAAACCGTAAGAAAGAAGCCTTGCATTCTACAGAGTCTGAATCTACGACAGATAAATACATGAAGATGAGAGTTTGAAGCCTCTGTTGTGCATCAATATACTTTCTATCTTACATCCAATCAACAGCAAGGGCACTATATTCTGCAAGTGTCCCTATTTAGAAGTGGATGATGTGTCCTAGTGTACACTCCAAGGCTCTGATTCTGCAGTTTCTTCTGTCTAGGTGGATGACAGCACTTGAGCACAGTCCACAAAAAGCAATTCCACTGCAAGGGCAGAAGTTTGTCCACACACAAGAAATCACAGGATCAAGACACAAGACCTGTCCTATCCTAAAGTTTAAAAAGCTACACACAGTGTAAAGAATATCTATTATTCCTGTATTTTTCTTTCCCTCTTACTTGGAGCCCTTTTCATGTTTTCTCTCCTTCCCAGTCCCAACATAAAAAACAAAGCCTCTTGGGGATTTTCCAAGTTAGGTCAAGGCATCTGTATACAAGCTTTCTCCAAATTTCTTTTCATTGAGTTAGGAAACTGAGATTTGACTATTTGAAAGGCAAAAGATTATCCAAGGTCCAAAATGATCTATATTACTTGCACATAGATTTTAATCACATAATAGGTATAACAACTAATTTTTTGTATGTTTTTCAACTATTCAAATATAGATTCCATCACATTCCCTCAATAGTGCAGAATATCTCCATAAATTACTAATACATAAATATCAGTAGTTATGCTTTAGAGTTCAGAATGATTTCACATCTCAGAATAGGGATGTCTGTGTGTTAGGATTCTCTCCAAGAACTCTTTCCATTCGGCTTCCCAAAAACTCAGCTCAACTCCAGCCTTCGTCACTCAGTTATCTTTATTTGGCATACAGCAGTGCTACACTGAGCTGATCAGACTCAGACGTGGGAGAGGATGGATGCAGGATACATCACAGCTCCAAAGTTACACAGAAATGTCTCCCTCTATATACATTAGATATCTCATTGCATTTATTAAGCATTGAGTCATACATTTTAAGATTGGTTCCTGCTAAGAAATCAAGCCAATCCCTGTACCGTATGCTCCACGCACACACTGTGCAAGTTTTGACTTCCTCTTTACCTCATCTCTACATTCCTAATTTATTTTGTCCCTTGTTATCTAGTTCAGAGTAAATAGTTCCCTGGGTGTTCTTCCTCTTATCTTAGTTAGATAATGCATTCTCTCTCCTTAGACTATGGACATATTTGCTTCTCATTTAGCGCAAACTTTCTGTTTTGAGCCTGATCATTCATTTAACTCCTTAATTCTATCATCCAAGAAATAAGGCCTTCCTCTAAGTGTTAATTACTGATGTCTCAACAGGGTTCAGCTACTTTCCCCTGATTCTGTCTTTTTATATTAGCATTCATTTCATTTGCATTATATTCCTGTTTTTGCGCTCTTTTTTGTTAAGTTTATTACCCAGCAGCACTTTCCCAAAACCACAACGGTTTTAATCATTTGAACTACCATTAAAAATAGGCTCCAAGTACAAACCAGGAGGTACAAGCTTACCTCCTTTGGCACAGCCCACCAGGGTGTTTCCACTGCCTGAACACTATTGTCCCCAATTGCTTGTTGCTCTGCTATTAGTTAGAGCAATTGGTACCCATTGCTCTATTTTCCTAGGTACCAAAAAAGCAGTGTTAATAGACAAGGGAAGTATGTGTGCAAAGAGATTGGTCATCAGTGATTCCCATTTGGTGTTGGCTGTCGTGGACTGATGCAGTCTCCCAATCCGAGTCAGAGAGATGAGGTTCAGTCAGAGTCCATCCAGGCTCCCCTGGCATGTTGTCCACACCGAACAGTTGTGGTATCTCAGAGCACATACTGTGTCCCCGAGCCATACCACCTCCTTCACTCTCTAATGACTAGTCAGGTCCAACCGCCACAACTTGTGGTCAGGTTCATCTGTGCCAAACACTGTCAGAACCATCGTTTACAGCAGGCTGTGTTTATTTCACCTTGTCCTTGTGTAGCTATCTTCCCACTGGGATAATGCTGTTTGTAGGTCCCATTCACTATTGTACCATGCTGTTCACATTATCAATTTAGGATTCCCTGTACATTTCAGAATAGCAATCATCGGCACCATCGAGTTATTAATTTTGTGTGATGTCCAAGGTCCAGGATCTTCTAGCTTTGCAAATTTTCTTCCCCAATATTATCAATTCCTTTTTCCACTAGTGTGGTTGTAAGAGTGTGGTCTCACCCCTGCGGCGCCTCCTGCTGGTCTCTCAGGGAATTAGCTCGATTTCCAGCCCGGAGCGCCCTCTGCAGGCCGGTGACCCACCACAACTGGGTCCCGTGTCCCCCCCGGACCCCATTTTCTCTGAGGTGCTGCCCCCTGGCTATACCCCAACAATCTCTGTGGGTCTCCCTTCCCCATGGAACCCCCACCTCACCTCAGTCTAGGCTACTGCCAGTCCTCACCTAGCCCACTCACTGGGACAGACTGCAGTATAAAAGCCAGTCATCACAGGCAAGGGGGTTTGACCTGCTGCTGTCTTCTACCACCCAGTACCTCCATGGTCCTGGGACCAGGCCCTGCAGCCTGGGGAGTCGCCAGGTTGGAGCTCCCCTGCTCCTCTGGCTCTTCCCCAGCCCTGCTTCACCCCCAGGTACCCTCTTATTCCCCTGCAGCCAGGCTGGTCTCCCTCCACAGCTAGAGGAGAGACTCTGCTCAGCTTCTGGCTGCCCTGGCCTTCTTATAAGGCCCAGCTGTCCTGATTGGGGCGTAGCCCAGGTATAGCTCCTTTCCCAATCGGCTTGGGCTTTTTCCTCCTAGCCCCCTCCCAGGGCTGGCTTCTACCCTGTCAGGGCTGGAGCGGGTAACCACCCCACTACAGTGGTCTAGATAACTGTGCTGTTTTAACAACCTTGATCACTCCCCCTGCTCTCTCTTTTCTATTCCCCGCTTTACACGCATAACAAGTTTGGTACCATATATGCTGCACGAAATTGCCTGGGAAACATTATTATTCAATTAATTAATTACAGTATTTACAACTATATGAATTCATTTCATAGTTTGCACATATTCCTAATGATTAATGCTTCTTGCTGCAAGGTTAAAGAACTAATCCCTCCTCCTTTTTCCTTTTAAAATGGCTAAACCAAATTCATTAGTTACTGAGTTAATTTTAAGGTTTAATTCCTCATGTCTTCAGAATTCCATAGGAACACCCCAACTCCTGTGCCACAGTCTCTCTTCTGGCTCTACGGTTTCTGTAGAGCACCTTTTTCAAATGATTCTATGGTAGAGATACTTACTTTGGGCTGGGGTGTTATTTATTATTTGCCACCAAAACAGCTAGATTCTACTTACATGCACACCCACCAAACATTCTGGGCCTACTAAAGTACAATTGTTTTGACTTAGGCCAGGTCTACACTACCGTGGTAGTTCGACAGCTGGCAATCGAAGTTCCGGGTTCGATTTATCGCGTCTGGTCTGGACGCGATAAATCGATCCCGGAAGCGCTCGCCGTCGACTGCGGTACTCCAGCTCGGCGAGAGGAGTACCACGGAGTCGACGGGGAGCCTGCCTGCCGCGTGTGGACCGCGTCTGAACCGCGGTAAGTTCGAACTAAGGTATGTCAACTTCAGCTACGTTATTCACGTAGCTGAACTTGCGTACCTTAGTTCGAATTTGGGGGTTAGTGTAGACCAGGCCTTAGAAAACCCCCAGACTTGTTTATATTCCACAACTTTCCAGTCTCATTTAAAAGCCCCAGACTCATTTATATGCCACCACCTTTTAAAGGTGCCTTTCTATAATGCATTATAGACCCATAAACTTTTAAATCATACAGCCCTTTCCCCAGTTGTCCATTTTGGCCCATAGATATCATCCAAATGCACCCCTTGTATTTCTCCCATCACTAACAATACTACCCCAGTGTTTGACAAGACAAATTTTTAGAAAGGTAAATCAGTTTTGTTTAGCTCCAGATGGTGGTTTGTAGTATGAGCTACAAATATGTTCTCTTCCTCATGTGCTTGAGTCAGACTTCCAAGTTTAATGACTTCTGTAAATTAATTTAACCGTAGTGTTAAGTTTATCAAGCGACTCCAATAGGTGTAAAATATTTTACTGACTCAGATCTTTTAAAGCAGATTATTAGAATTGTGGTGGGGGGGGGGGGGTTTGTTTTTCTTTTTCTTTTTTTAATTGTGACACTGTAGCAGCCTTGGCTTGGTTTCTTAGCAGGAACCAATTCCTGTACCGCATGCTCCATCCACACACTTCCCAGGTTTCAACTTTCTCTTTACCCCATCTCTACAATCCTAACTTATTTTGTCCCTCATTATCTAGTTCAAAGTAAACGGTTGCCTGGGTCTTCTCCTTCTTATCTTAGTTTGCTCATACATTCTATCTTCTTAGGTTAGTAGGCTATTTGCTTACCTTGTTTAGCATAAATGATCTGTTTTCAGCCTATTAATTCATTTACCTCCCTAATTCTGTCTTCCAAGAAATAAAAAGTCTTCCTCCATGCATTAATTACTCGTGTCAGACTAGGCCTCAGCTACTCTGTGGCTGGAAATATCCTGGATAATCTCTCACTTGCTAGTTTGACTTTTCATGGACATTATAAATATGCAGAATGTATTTGTGGTAATGATGTGAAAAAGAACCTTTGTGAAGAAACTAGTCTATTTAAGGGGAAAAAAGGGGGGGGAAAGGGAAAAAAAAGGAAAAAAAAAAAAAGGATTCTGATCTTAATCAGAATTACAGTATATTTAGTGTTTCCTTGGTAGGACTTTCAGCTCGTTCAGTTTAGGGAAATTACCCAGGAAAGGGGAAGAAAGAAATCTCTCTTGTTTTAAGTACCACACTAAACAAGAGAAATTTGAAAATGAATACTGTCTTATGCGTTCTGCATTGTCAGCAAGTTTAGAAACAAGTTCCTGCCTTGCCTATTTTCTCCCAGAAACAAGGCACATAGGATAAGATTACTAAGCAAAGTACTTACGGGATTTTTCCAGTCCACTGAAATTAGCAACTGTAAATATTGAAGTGCATGGAATAGCAGTCAGGCAAAAGTTAGACATGGGCATTTCATCTGCTCATCATATAATAAGTACAGGAAGCCTAAACATTTTCTTTTATGTTTTGTCATGTTTGAAAACTGAATTTAAAAAAAGATACATATGGAGAAAAAAAACAAAAAACAAAAACAAAACAAAACTTACAATAGTCAAATAAACAAAATAATCACAACAGATGTTCACAGCCCTTTAAATTCTAAAATAAAAACACAAAAGAAGGATCAGCCATATGAAGAGAAAAAAAAAACTGAAGCTGTCTAAACAGCTATTTCCCCCCCAGATGCAAGTGATGTGGGAGTTTCCATGCATGTGTATTTTAAAACATACACATTACACTAGACACATTTACTGTGCTAACTATTGTTTGTTCCAGGTAGAATTTTAACGTACACACATAAAAGCACTCCAATTGATTTACATGTGTGCTAAATATGGTTTTGAATAGACTATGCTGCAGACTGAAGTATTCTAGTGCCAATGTGGATGCCGTTTAGATAATATAATTCAACGAATCCTCCCACTATAGTTCCACATTCATCAGCGATCCCTTGGAGTTCGAGGAGAATTGTCTTCCAAGAAATGATAGCCGGCTATTGCTGGTGCAACCGCAGATGGCTAATGAGACCAATTTGGGATCCATACATCTCATCCCGGTCAGGGAAGATGTTTCCTGGTAGAAGGGGTGGATTAGGATTGTTGAGTTGGGCTGTGGCACGTTCTTACCTCCTTCCCTGTTTCTCTGTCTTTGTTGGGTCTCCAAATGCTGGGATACTTACCACAAAGGTACTTCTCCATTTTAATCAGTCAAGGGCTTAGGTTTCCCATAAGTTTATGGGAATGTTGCACTTTTTCATGTTGGCTTTGAGGGTGTCTTTGAAGCACTTTTTCTGCCCTCCCTTCATCTGTTGGCCATGGCTCAGTTGTGAAAAATGTGACCTGCTTCAGGAGTCAATTGTCTGGCATTCAAAAAACATGACCAGCCCAAAGGAGTTGGTGGCTGATGATCATCGCTTCAATGGTGGAAGCTTTGGCTTGGTACATAATGCAGATGTTGGTGCGTCAGTTATCCCACATGCCTACTGTATGTGACCCAGGTTTTGGTATCGTACAGGAGAGCAAGGATGACAACGGCCTGGTACACAAGAAGTTTAGTTTTGTTCTTGATGTCATGATCAAAGACATTTTCTCAAAACATCCGAAAGCTGCACTGCCACACTGGAGGCGGTGCTGAATGTCCTTGTCAATGTCAGCTTTCTGTGACAGATAGCTGCAGGGGAATTGCTCAACGTTCTCCAGGGTCCCTTTTTCTTTATTGTGGGAGCAGGATCCTGGTGGTTCGGAGCCTGTCAGTGAAGCACTTTCATTTTCTTGGTCTGGTGTGAGACACCCAGTTGGTTGTAGGCCTCAGAGAAGATGTCAACTGTTTTTGAAAATCTTCTGAGTGGGCGCACAGGGCACAGTTGTCTGCATACTGAAGTTCCATGACTGATTTAATAATAGTCTGTGCCTTGGATGGGAGGCAATTTAGGTTGAACAGCTTGCCATCCATTCTGTATTGGATATCAAGTCTGGAGGGGAACTCAGTGATGAGGAGGATGACAGCAAGGAAGATGGAGAAGAGGTCTGGAGCGATGACAAGCTTGCTTGACTTCTGTCTTGACTAGAAAGGAGTCTGTTTCAGATTCACTGCTGACAACTGTCACAGATACGTTGTTGTGGAGGAGTTGGAGGACAGCAACATATTTTGGCGGGCAGCCAAATTTGACAAGAATTCTCCACAGAGCCTGTTGGTTGATGGAATCAAATGTTTTCATGAAGTCAATGAGGTCAATGTACAGAGGCGGATGTTGGTTATTGTACTTTTCCTGAAGTTGGCGAGCAGTGAAGATTATGTCAGTGATAACCTGAGATAGTCTAAATCTGCACTGCGATTCTTTGAGGATTTCCTCAGCAAGAAGAAACAGTCTGTTGAGGGGAATTCTGGCGAGGATCTTTCCATAGGTGGACAACAGGGTGATTCCTTGATAGTTCCCACAATCAGATTTGTCTCCTTTCTTGAAGATAGTCACAATCATGGCATTCCTACAGTTGGCTATGATTTCTTATGAATTCCAGATCTTGAGGATTAGGGTGTGAAGCTGGTGAGCCAGTTCTTCTCCTTCTCCTCTGGGCTAGATGAATGGACTGTAAGGTGGATAGAAAGCTGGCTAGATCGTCGGGCTCAACGGGTAGTAATCAATGGCTCCATGTCTAGTTGGCAGCCGGTTTCAAGCGGAGTGCCCCAAGGGTCGGTCCTGGGGCCGGTTTTGTTTAATATCTTTATTAATGATCTGGAGGATGGTGTGGACTGCACTCTCAGCAAGTTTGCAGATGACACTAAACTAGGAGGCGTGGTAGATACACTAGAGGGTAGGGATCGGATACAGAGGGACCTAGAAAAATTAGAGGATTGGGACCAAAAAAAAAAAACCAAAAAACAACAAAAAAAAACAACAACAACCTGATGAGGTTCAACAAGGACAAGTGCAGAGTCCTGCACTTAGGATGGAAGAATCCCATGCACTGCTACAGACTAGGGACGGAATGGCTAGGTAGCAGTTCTGCAGGAAAGGACCTAGGGGTCACAGTGGACGAGAAGCTGGATATGAGTCAACAGTGTGCTCTTGTTGCCAAGAAGGCTAACGGAATTTTGGGCTGTATAAGTAGGGGCATTGCCAGCAGATCGAGGAACGTGATCGTTCCCCTTTATTCGACATTGGTGAGGCCTCATCTGGAGTACTGTGTCCAGTTTTGGGCCCCACACTACAAGAAGGATGTGGAAAAATTGGAAAGAGTCCAGCGGCGGGCAACAAAAATGATTAGGGGTCTGGAGCACGTGACTTAGGAGGAGAGGCTGAGGGAACTGGGATTGTTTAGTCTCCAGAAGAGAAGAATGAGGGGGGATTTGATAGCAGCCTTCCACTACCTGAAGGGGGGTTCCAAAGAGGATGGAGCTCGGCTGTTCTCAGTGGTGGCAGATGACAGAACAAGGAGCAATGGTCTCAAGTTGCAGTGGGGGAGGTCTAGGTTGGATATTAGGAAACACTATTTCACTAGGAGGGTGGTGAAGCACTGGAATGCGTTACCTAGGGAGGTGGTGGAGTCTCCTTCATTGGAGGTGTCAAGGCTGTATCCCCACTTTGAACTTTAGGGTACAAATGTAGGGGCCTGCATGAGGACTTCTAAGCTTAACTACCAGCTTAGTTCTGGTCCGCTGCCACCATTCCCTACCCTGGGAAGCTTTTAGAAAACCTCTCACCAATTCCCTGGTGAATACAGATCCAAACTCCTTGGACCTTAAACAAGGAGAAATTAATCAGGTTCTTAAAAAGAAGGCTTTTAATTAAAGAAAAAAGGTAAAAATCATCTCTGTAAAATCAGTATGGAAAATAACTTTACAGGGTAATCAAACTTAAAGAGCTCAAAGGACCCCCCTCTGTCTTAGGTTCAAAGTATAGCAAACAAAGATAAACACTCTAGTAAAAGGTACATTTACAAGTTGAGAAAACAAAGTAAATCTAAGACGCCTTGCCTGGCTTTTACTTACAATTTTGAAATAAGAGAGACTTGTTTAGAAAGATGGGGAGAACCTGGATTGATGTCTGGTCCCTCTCAGTCCCAAGAGCGAACAACCCCTTCAAACAAAGAGCACACACAAAAGCCTTTCCCCCCCCCAAGATTTGAAAGTATCTTGTCCCCTTATCGGTCCTTTGGGTCAGGTGTCAGCCAGGTTACCCGAGCTTCTTAACCCTTTACAGGTAAAAGGATTTTGGAGTCTCTGGCCAGGAGGGATTTTAGTACTGTACACAGGAGAGCTGTTACCCTTCCCTTTATAGTTATGACAGGAGGTTTTTAAGGCCCGGCTTGACAAAGCCCTGGCTGGGATGATTTAGTTGGGAATTGGTCCTGCTTTGAGCAGGGGGTTGGACTAGATGACCTCCTGAGGTCCCTTCCAACCCTGATATTCTAGGATTTCCTTCTTTGAAGATTTCGGCGGAAATTCTGCCAAGTCCAGATGCCTTATTGTTCTTCATCTGTTTGATGGTTTTTCTTAACTCCACAAGTGTTGGTGGTTCCAGGATTGTCCTGCATGGGATGTTGAGGGATTAAGTCAAAGATGCTTTCGTCAACATAGAAGTCACAATTCAGGAGATCTTCAAAAGTATTCCTTCCATCATACAATGACCGATTTGCTCTTCCACAGTAGCCTTCTGAAGTCTCCCAGAAGGCACTGCATCTAGTAGTTCTGCATTGAACTGTGGGCTAAGCACCAGCTATTTAGCTTATAAATTGAGCTTAGACTCACTTTGTGACATATTTGTACAGTAAATCCATGGTAGGCCCATATCTTGAATACTGCGTGCAGATGTGGTTGCCCCATCTCAAAAAAGATACATTGGAATTGGAAAAAGTTCAGGAAAGGGCAACAAAAATGATTAGGGGTATGGAACAGCTTCCATATGCTATTAAGAACATCGGGACTTTTCAGCTTGGAAAAGAGACGACTGGGGGGGGGGGGGCGGATATGATAGAGGTTTATAAAATCATGACTGGTGTGGAGAAAGTGAATAAGGAAGTATTATTTACTCCTTCTCATAACACACGAGCTAGGGGTCACCAAATGAAATTAATAAGCAGCAGGTTTAAAACAAACAAAAGGAAGTATTTCTTCACACAACACAGTGTCAACATGTGGAACTCTTTGCCAGAGGATGTTGTGAAGGCCAACACTATAACAGGGTTCAAAAAGGAACTAGACAAATTCATTGAGGATAGGTCCATCAATGGCTATTAGCCAGGATGGGCAAGGATGGTGTCTGGAGCCTCTATTTGCCAGTAGTTGGGAATGGGTGACAGGACATAGATCACTCAATGATTACTTGTTCTGTTCATTCCCGCTGGGGCAGCTGGCATTGGCCACTGTCAGAAGACATACTAGGCTAGATGGACCTTTGGTCTGACCCAGTATGGCCATTCTTATGCACTTAGCACAGTGGGGCCTGTAGGCACTAGCACAATACAATCAACAACTGCCATTGTTTAGAAAAGAGATACCTCAAATAGGGGCAAATCTGCAAGAGTTCTGCAAGTGTGGACTCTAACACACTTGTGCTTAAACTGAAACAATACAAGCAGTTCAATTACAGACTTCCATCCTCTGGTAAAGAGAAGCTCATTCATTTAAAAAGAGAAGCAAGCTTACTATGGGTTACTGGTATGATGTGTGAAGGTTAAAATGCTAAGAGCATCATCTCTATTTAGACTAATCACCCATTATCTAAAGTCTTGTAGCATTTTGAACTAATGTCTCAACCTGATAGGACTGACCCCCTTCTTCCAACATGTGTAATTCTATGACAGTGTGCTTGGGTGGCTGTGGCAATGAGCCACTTCCATTGCCACAGTCATTATGGATGGAAAATAACTGACAGCACACCTTGGTCATTACCATTGTGTCCAAAGGGGGCCAACAGTTCTAGCAGGGCTGTGAAAGTACAAGAGAAAAAAAAAAATGGGCACACTATTTAAATGACATCTTAAAAATATTTACCTGCCATAGCATGGAGGAAGAATGTACTTTAGGTAACTCCCCCTTGCCCCCCCCCCCACACACACACAGTGTACCCCTGCCATCCTCTCTTAGCCCTTTGTCAATAAAGAGAAATGACCCATTTTGGCTGAAGCTTAAACTTGAAAATACAGTGCCTAGTTTCATGAAGATATGTATAATTTGTGTTTGTTTCCAGTTTTAGACAGTCAAGTACAATGCTACAAAAGTCACTAGAATTGCAGCAATGGAATCATGTGGTAAGGTTTTTAAATTATTGGAGTGTCAAAGCAGTTCTTCCCATTTTTGCATCAAGGTATAGTTTAAATGATTTCTCCATACACTTCCAAACACTGTGGGATAAAGCACTGCAGCTGCCATTAAAAACAGTATCCTCTTTACAGAAAAAGAGTTTCCATTTGCATTTCACTTCCTTTTGTCTGAAATAATTGTTGATGTTTAGTACAATACACATTTTCTCTCTGAATATAAAACATGCAAAGAAACAGACAGACAATGTAAGACAAACCATTTACAGAGAACAATCCAAGCTGCTACAGTGTCACAGAACTTAGAGAAAAAAAAAATACACACTACTTAAAATTAGCTTTAAAAGATCTGAGTCAGTAAAGTGTTTTACACCCACTGAAGTCACTTGATAAATTTAACACTGCCGTGAAATTAATTTAATAAGTCATTAAACTTGAAAGTCTGTCTCAAGCACATGGGGAAGAGACATTTTTAGATACTACAAAAATTATAGTCATGGTTTGAGAAAATTGAATTATAAAGTGAAAAGCTTTTCACAGTGTCTTTGTCACCTAACATCAATTTCTGCAAAATTTAAGCTTTCATTTTAAAGAGTTACCTATCTAGCCCTATGATTTGCAAAGAAAGTCTCCCAACTGGAAACCAAAAGTAGACTCATGTAGTGTTGCCTTACTAAATCTCCAAACTACTCCACTGCCTCTGTTGTTGCTGCTCACAGCTTTGCCAAGCAACAGCACAGTGACATTAGCAAGACTAGTTTCAGAGTAGCAGCCGTGTTAGTCTGTATCCGCAAAAAGAACAGGAGTACTTGTGGCACCTTAGAGACTAACAAATTTATTAGAGCATAAGCTTTCGTGGGCTACAGCCCACTTCTTCGGATGCATATAGAGTGGAACATATATTGAGCGCGCACACACACACACACACACACACACACACACAGCATGAACAGGTGGGAGTTGTCTTACCAACTCTGAGAGGCCAATTAAGTAAGA
Source organism: Emys orbicularis (assembly GCF_028017835.1). Taxonomy (NCBI): domain Eukaryota; kingdom Metazoa; phylum Chordata; order Testudines; family Emydidae; genus Emys; species Emys orbicularis. The sequence goes on from NC_088683.1 coordinate 216,046,766, forward strand.
GGAAAAAACGTTTGAAGTGATAATCAAGATAGCTCAGTACAGACAGTTTGATAAGAAGTGTGAGAATCAATGTTTGTAATGGCTCAGCCATTCCCAGTCCTAAGGACTGGGAATGGCTGAGCCATTACAAACATTGATTCTCACACTTCTTATCAAACTGTAAGGACTGGGAATGGCTGAGCCATTACAAACATTGATTCTCACACTTCTTATCAAACTGTCTGTACTGAGCTATCTTGATTATCACTTCAAACGTTTTTTCCTCTTACTTAATTGGCCTCTCAGAGTTGGTAAGACAACTCCCACCTGTTCATGCTCTGTGTGTGTGTGTGTGTGTGTGTGTGTGTGTGCGCGCGCGCTCAATATATGTTCCACTCTATATGCATCCGAAGAAGTGGGCTGTAGCCCACGAAAGCTTATGCTCTAATAAATTTGTTAGTCTCTACGGTGCCACAAGTACTCCTGTTCTATTAGGAAGACTAGTCAGTTTCATGGCTGTTATTCAGTAAGGAATGAACAATAGAATTCTGTCCAAGTTCTTTGAATGCTAGGGAAGAGGCAGAAGACAGGCACAAGAATTATCCACAAGGATTAAAAAAAAAAAAAAAAAAAAAGACGGGGGCAATAGCAGAGACTTCTTTTCCCTATCACTCCTTGCAGCAGCCCAGAGTCTTGAGGGTCAGGAATAGGGAAAGGAGAAACCAAAAGCTCCCTCTCCCCCTTCAGCAAGTAGCTAGAAGCTGAGACATCTAGAATCTAAAGGTTGATATGAAAGCTAGAGACTCCAAGCAGAGTCAGTGACCAGCACCCTGGTCAAAATCCCAGCACCACCCCTTTACCAGCAAGCAGTTAGACAGGTGCAAGGAGGCTGAACTTCTCAGCAGGGCTTTCCCTCTGGATCATGCTGGTATTGCCCCCCCACCCCCAGCAAATACCTAGCAGCTAGTGGGTAGACACATTTTTGAGCTGTGATAACAGTACTAAAGTTTTTCAGCCAAAGAGGATCCCTTCTTCAGGTGTTAAATTGTCTTACTGAGATATGGCTAAGACGATGAATGTTACAGAAGAGGCAGTTGAAATTTTATTTAAGTTATGGATTTAGACATAGAATAAAGTTCACATAAGCTGAGACCTGAAATTAGACTATGGAATTCATTGCCACAGAGTCCAAGAGCTTAGCAGGATTTAAAAAAGGATTAGGCATTTCTATATAGATAACAGATATCCAGCATTACAACAATAGGAAATAACATCCCACACCCTCCAAACACATAAAAAAAATCTTAACAAACCAAGGTTTGGAAGGGATATAAATCCTCATGCTATAGGGCACAAGGCAAACTCTAATGGCTGGGGTTAAGAAACTTGCCCCATGACAGTTTATTCCTGGATTGCATGTAGCATGATTTCACTGACAAGAGAAAGGTGCATTTGATTCTGACCACTGCTGGAGAAGCTATACTGAAATAGATTGATCACTAGCCTAAAAATGTTACAGGATTTCCAATTAAATAGTTTACCAATCACTATTAAAATACTGTTATTTGAACTAGCAATTAATACAGAAACCTTAATTTGCTAATTCAGATCTTTTAGAACAATTCATCAAAGAAACGTACAACACTTCACACAAATCTTTCTAAGGGTATGTCTACACTACGAGGGTAGTTAGATTTCTCTTAAATCGAAAATGTAGAATCGATATTGCAAAGTCGAACGTGTGTGTCCACACTAAGGACAGTAATTTGACTTTGTGAGTCCACACTAACGGGGAAAGCATCGACATTGGAAGCAGTGCACTGTGGGCAGCTATCCCACAGTTCCCGCAGTCCCCGCTGCCCATTGGAATTCTGGGTCGAGCCGCCAATGCCTTCTGGGTAAAAAAATGTGTCGAGGGTGCTTTTGGGTAACTGTCGTCATCCGTCCGTCACTACCGCCCTCTCTCCCTCCCTGAAAGCGCTGGCGGGAAATCAGTTCGCGCACTTTTCTGGTCAGTGACAGTGCGGACGCCACAGCACTGCAAGCATGGAGCCCGCTGCTACCATCGCTGCAGTTGTGGCCGTTGTCAACGCCTCGCAGGTTATCATCCACCTTTCCCAGAGGCAGAGGCAGATAAACCAGGCGAGGAGGCTACGGCACCGCGGTGAGGGCCTGAAGTCTGAGAGTAGCACAGGCCTGTCAGAAAGCACGGGACCCAGCGCCGAGGACATCACGGCGACAATGGGTCATGTGGATGTTGTGGAACGGCGATTCTGGGCACGGGAAACAAGCACGGACTGGTGGGACCGCATAGTGCTGCAGGTCTGGGATGAATCCCAGTGGCTGCGAAACTTTCGCATGCAGAAGGGGACTTTCCTTGAACTTTGTGAGTTGCTGTCCCCTGCCCTGAAGCGCAATGACACCCGGATGCGAGCAGCCCTGACTGTCCAGAAGCGAGTGGCCATAGCCCTCTGGAAGCTTGCAACGCCGGACAGCTACCTGTCTGTCGCGAACCAGTTTGGCGTGGGCAAATCTACCATGGGGGTTGTTGTGATGCAAGTAGCCAACGCAATCGTTAAGGTATTGCTCTCAAAGGTAGTGACCCTGGGAAACGTGGAGGTCATCATAGATGGCTTCGCCGCGATGGGATTCCCAAACTGCGGTGGGGCTATAGATGGAACTCACATCCCTATCCTGGGACCGGACCACCAGGCCAGCCAGTACATTAACAGAAAGGGCTACTTTTCAATGGTGCTGCAAGCACTGGTGGACCATCGGGGACGTTTTACAAACATCAACGTCGGATGGCCGGGCAAGGTTCATGACGCTCGTGTTTTCAGGAACTCTGGTCTGTTTAGACGGCTACAGGAAGGTATTTACTTCCCGGACCACAAAATAACTCTTGGGGATGTGGAGATGCCTACAGTGATCCTTGGGGACCCAGCGTACCCGCTAATGCCCTGGCTCATGAAGCCCTACACTGGCGCCCTGGACACTGAAAAAGAACTGTTCAACTACCGGCTGAGCAAGTGCAGAATGGTGGTGGAGTGTGCTTTTGGCCGTCTCAAGGGGAGATGGAGAAGCTTACTGACTCGCTGTGATCTCAGCGAAACCAATATCCCCATTGTTATAGCAGCTTGCTGTGTGCTCCACAATCTCTGTGAGAGCAAGGGGGAGACCTTTATGGTGGGGTGGGAGGTTGAGGCAAATAGCCTGGCATCTGATTACGCACAGCCAGACAGCCGGGCGATTAGAAGAGCCCAGCGGGACGCGCTGTGCATCCGGGAGGCTTTGAAAGCTAGGTTCCACAGTGAGCAGGGTAACCAGTGACTTTTAAGTTTCTGTACAGAGAAGCTGAACCTGCGACCGTTTCTTTACCCAGTTAATGTTGACTATCCTCTCCAGTTACAGACCCCCTCCACCCCCTTCCAAAAAAATAAAATCAGTTTTATTTTGTTAATGAACACTGTTGTCTTTATTACTGTTTTCGCGGGAATGTTTGAAACCTGGGACGCAGACTGTGGTGGGGAGCGGGTGTAGTGTACTGATGCAAATGATCCTTCTAAACTCCAGGAAGGACAGGATTCGCAGTGGCGGACTGGTTGTTTCAACGGAGCCTGCCAGCCCTCCTGAGCGGGACTGCGTGTATGTGGGGGCTATGTGACTTTGTGGCAGGGGGAGGAGGGTTACAGATCCCCTGCTGCGTGGCTCTGTGATCCAGGACAAGGACCGCTGCATAAGATTTGTAACTGCCCTCCCCCGCAACAAAGTCACAGTGCAAACCACCCCCCACGCACAGAACATGAAAACCACCTCCCAGACTGACCAGGGTAACTAGTCACTGCACTGTGTATGTGCCCTGCTGCTGGACCTGCCCCCGCCTCTGTACCCTGCTAAAGGTGACTGTCCTGTCCAATTCCCAAGCCTCTTCCCCCCCTTCAGACAGACTCTCCCTCAAAAGAACATGACTGAAACAGTAATGAACAGAAACGTATTTTTTTATTAACAACCACACATGAAACTGGGGGGTGAAACTTGGATGGGGGCTTGGGTGAGGCGGGCAGGAAAGGACTTATCAAATTTTGGGGAATGACAGCCTTCTGGTGCTTGAGCAGTCTGCAGGGGTGGAGTGAGAGTTTTCACGGACTCTGCCGCCCCTCCTTCTTTGGACTTTGGGCGAGGGGGGTATGGGACTTGGTGGCGGGGGGAGTGCGGTTGCTGATAGACTGCAGCAGGGCTCTGTCCTCCTGCCTCCGTTCCTGCAGAACATCAACAAGGCGCCGGAGCGTGTCCGTTTGCTCCCTCAGAAGTCCAAGCAGCGTTTGAGTCGCCTGCTGGTCTTCCTGCCGCCACCTCTCCTCACGTTCCATGTGTGTCCGGTGCATTTGGGACAAATTCTCCCTCCAATGGTTCTGCTGTGCTGCCTGGGCTTGGGAGCAGCCCATTAGTTCTGAGAACATGTCCTCTCGCGTCTTCTTCTTCCTCCGCCTAATGTGCGCTAGCCTCTGGGAGTGTGATGCCAGGCTGGGTTGGGAGACAGTCGCAGATGTGGCTGTGGGAATGAGAAAGAGGTAGTGAATTCCTCCGAAACATAAATGTAGTTGTGAACAAAGAACATAGTCTCTCTCTGTGAACAAGACCATGCACCGCACCTATCACATGCGCACTCAGGACAAGGTCGAATTTTCGGACCTCGCCTTCAGTGCCTGGGGTTTTGCACTGCCGATCTGGGAAGCGTGGCAGGACACCGTAATCTCTGTAGCAGGCAAACATGGTAAGCCGTAGACTTGTGGCTGCTTAAAACTTTAGTAGTACCACTGGCCTCCTTTCACATTGAAAGCAATGCCAGTCTCTGCTGCCAGCAATCGGCCAAGCATGAACTCTGGCCCTGTCCCACCCCCTCGCGGTTGTCCCAGGGAAAGATCCCTGTATGCTGCCCCTCTCCCGCCTCCACCGCGTGGCTGTAAACCAGCGGTTACAGTTCTGTAAAGGAACTTGCAAGCAGTCCCAATACTAACAGTCCCCTACCTAATTCAAAGCAGGTCATCATGAGCGACATAACTATCATGAGGATCTCGGACAGCGAGAAGGAAAGGATGCTTTGGGAAAGTCTGCAAAGACCAGGGCCCTATGCCGCCATGCTGTGCAAGGCAATGATCCCGGAGTACTTGCTTGTCTCCTGGCGCGGGAACGTCTCCTACTTCGGAGGACCCAGTAAGGCCGCTCTCCCCAGGAACCTGATGAACAGGCTTTCCCATTACCTGCAGGAGAGCTTCGTCGAGATGTCCGTGGAGGATTATTGCTCTATCCCCGGACATATGGACTGGATTTTCATATAGCTGCAGTGGCAGGGACTAAAGAGTGGAGTAGCTTGGGCAGCAGAATCATGCACAACCGGACACTGTTAGATTTTTTTTAAATAGCTGGAACTGAATACTTAAGCGCCCAGGGTAAAGAAATCATGAAGCACACATTGTTCTTATTCTTAATATTCCTGTTCTGTTAAAAATAAATGTTTAGATGTTTAAAGTACTTACCGCTTGATCCTTCCCCTGAATCTGTGTCCGGGTTACATGCTGGGGAGGGTTGGTAGGGGATCTCTGTAAGGGTGATGAAGAGATCCTGGCTGTCGGGGAAATCAGCTTGGTAAGCGCTGTCGACTGCCTCGTCCTCCTCATCTCCTTCCTCATCCTCCCCGTCCGCTACCATGTCCGAGGAAGCGGCCATGGACAATATCCCATCCTCAGAGTCCACGGTCAGTGGTGGGGTAGTGGTGGCGGCCGCACCTAGGATGGAATGCAGTGCCTTGTAGAAACGGGATGTGTGGGGCTGGGATCCGGATCGTCCGTTTGCTTCTTTGGTCTTCTGGTAGCCTTGTCTCAGCTCCTTGATGTTCACGCGGCACTGCGTTGCATCCCGGCTGTATCCTCTCTCTGCCATGGCTTTAGAGATCTTCTCATAGATCTTTGCGTTCCGTCTTTTGGAACGCAGCTCGGAAAGCACGGACTCATCGCCCCACACAGCGATGAGATCCAAGACTTCCCGATCAGTCCATGCTGGGGCCCTCTTTCTATTCTGGGATTGCACGGCCATCTCTGCTGGAGAGCTCTGCATCGTTGCCAGTGCTGCTGAGCTCGCCACGATGTCCAAACAGGAAATGAGATTCAAACTGCCCAGACGGGAAAAGGAATTCAAATTTTCCCGGGGCTTTTCCTGTGTGGCTGGTCAGAGCATCCGAGCTCGGACTGCTGTCCAGAGCGTCAACAGAGTGGTGCACTGTGGGATAGCTCCCGGAGCTATTACTGTCGATTTCCATCCACACCAAGCCTAATTCGATATGGCCATGTCGAATTTAGCGCTACTCCCCTCGTTGGGGAGGAGTACAGAAGTCGAATTTAAGAGACCTCTATGTCGAACTAAATAGCCTCGTGGTGTGGACGGGTGCAGGGTTAATTCGATGTAACGGCGTTAAATTCGACATAAACGCCTAGTCTAGACCAGGCCTAAGACTACCACAAAACTGCATCACCCAAGATCAAGTAACAGATTAACAAGACCTCTTTTCCCATCCCACCCACGTACACTAGAGAAGTCTCATTTTATGCCAAAAGTATTTTTCCATAGTTTAGAAAGAGGCAGCATTATTATTATTTGTATAACCATAGCACCTGGAAATCCTAGTCATAGACCAGGCCCCCACTGTGTTAGGTGATGTACAAATACAGAACAAAGTCAGTCCCTGCCTGATATTACAAGTGTATACCCAATCATATTTATAGCTCCATCTAGAATTATAAATACTTTACAAGCTGCACAACAACAACATCACATCTCTACCCTTGAAACATAGTCACACCATGAAATACCACAAATCAACACTACCATAGCTTAAAGCAGGACATGAATGCTTAAGTAAACCAAAACAAACAAACAAAATCAGTAGGATTTTAGGCAATTAGCATGCAGTTTTCTAAATTCCAATTTGAAAATACTACACGTTTTGATTTTATGGGAGGAATTTACAATTTTGATTAGTAACTCAATATTGCTGATTGCTACAGTACCATCAATAGTCAACTGCAAAGGGGGAAGGACCAAGCACACCTCAGACACTGAAAACAGTTTTGTTTAACAAGACCCATTAGCACATAGTAAAGAGTAAACAATGAAATGGCTGGGTATTGTTAGATTAGATTTGAAAAGGTTAAATAGTTACCAAGATTTGAACTTGAACAAAAATAGCTGGCAGGGACAGCAATGTTAGACATTAGGTCATTCAATCCACCCTTTTGCCAGTGCTCTATTGTTATCTAGAGCACTTTTTCAAGGGGTTTATTTGAAAAATAAGGGGCAACCTGGAAGAAGGTAGAGAGATGGCTGTGTGGGAGGCCAAAGAGACTGCAGAAAGACTAAGCTAGGAGCAGACAGCATCCTGGAAGCCTTGGTTGGATGGTATTTCATTAAGGAGGGTGTGATTACGAGCATGAAAAGCAGTAGAGAAGTCAAAAAGAACAGAGTAGAGAATCTGAGATTTGGCTAAGAAAAAAAATCAAGTCCTTGACAAGTCATACATCAACAGGGTGAAGGAAGCAGAAGCCAGATTGCAGGAGGTCAAAACATTCATTACCAGCCCACGGACCTTGGTACATCTCAATTAATCAAAAGCACCATTTCCAATTGTTGCCTAATTTCCTTGCTTCAAACTCAACTCCATCCTTATGGAGAGAACAAATTTGTAATGTTATGCTCACTTAGTTCCTCTCTCTCAGCTCCTTGTCTCAAACCTTTTGCTCAGCCAGTCTCAATCCCCCCCTTCCCTCTCCAGCTTCTTGTTAAATCTGTCTTCCCTCACCTCCCTCTCCTGCCTGTGGGGTCTCAGATCCATTTTTTTGCACAGTCAGACTGGGTCTCTGCATCTGATCTCAGTTTCCATCCACCTACAGGTCCCAGCCCCACCTTCCCTGCCTCCCTCGTTTCCCTTTTCATGGGAATCTCCTTGCCCAGCCAGCCCCAGTATCCCCCCCAACCTCAACTCCTAGTCCCCCAGCCCTCTCCCTGCCAGTCTCCAGTCCTTGAACCAATCAGCTCTCCCCACCAGTCCTGCTCTTATCCCCTCTGCATTTGGATCTGACAGCTTCCTCCTTCAATTTGCATGGGCCCATCAGGATGCCAGTGAGAGTACAGAATAATATGTTCGGATGCCAAGACCCAGACCCGTCATGGCCTGCAACAGCCCTGAGCTGCAATTACAGGAAACGTTCTGCTCAGCTGCTGCCTGAAGCATGCCTAGTGTGGACAGAATCTTCAGGGAATTTAGCTAAAATCTTAGAAGTGCCTACTAAGCATATGACAACTGCAATTTTTGAAAGGCTTATAACTTAGCCAAATTTGTGTGGTTAACAGGGATGGCTAGAGGCAGATTTCTAACATAAAGGCCAATTACAAGCCAAATTTCAAGCCCCCGGTCCAAAGCATGAGAGTAGCTGAGCTTTCCAAACAAGCGGTCACTAGAATTTTTTAAGATGGGCAGAACATATTCTTTCCTAGCCTTGTTAAAATTAAAAAACAAAACAAAGTTTTTAAAAAAAAAATACACCCTGAGGCTGGAACCCAGGATGGAAAATTTCCAAACAGTTAAAGTTCAATACGGTTATAAGCAACTGAAAACAGGGTCTTATAATTGTGGAAGTCAACGAATGGCTACGCAGGTGGTGTCGGAGAGAAGGCTTTGGATTCTTCGACCATGGGATGGTGTTCCAAGAAGGAGGAGTGCTAGGCAGAGACAGGCTCCACCTAACGGAGCCTAAGAGAGGGAAGAACATCTTTGCAAGCAGGCTGGCTAACCTAGTGAGGAGGGCTTTAAACTAGGTTCACCGGGGGAAGGAGACCAAAGCCCTGAGGTAAGTGGGGAAATGGGATACCGGGAGGAAGCACGAGCAGGAGAGTGCAAGAGGGGAGGACTCCTGTCTCAGACTGAGAAAGTGGGACAATCAGCGAGTATCTTAAGTGCCTATACACAAATGCCAGAAGCCTGGGAAACAAGCAGGGAGAACTGGAAGTCCTGGCACAGTCAAGGAACTATGATGTCATTGGAATAATAGAGACTTGGTGGGATAACTCACACGACTGGAGTACTGTCATGGATGGATATAAACTGTTCAGGAAGGACAGGCAGGGCAGAAAAGGTGGGGGAGTTGCATTGTATGTAAGAGAGGAGTATGACTGCTCAGAGCTCCGGTATGAAACTGCAGAAAAACCTGAGAGTCTCTGGATAAACTTGAGAAGTGTGAGCAACAAGGGTGATGTCGTGGTCGGAGTCTGCTATAGACCACCAGACCAGGGGGATGAGGTGGACGAGGCTTTCTTCCGGCAACTAGCAGAAGTTACTAGATCGCAGGCCCTGGTTCTCATGGGAGACTTTAATCACCCTGGGAGAGCAATACAGCGGTTCACAGACAATCCAGGAAGTTTTTGGAAAGTGTAGGGGACAATTTCCTGGTGCAAGTGCTGGAGGAACCAACTAGGGGCAGAGCTCTTCTAGACCTGCTGCTCACAAACCAGGAAGAATTAGTAGGGGAAGCAAAAGTGGATGGGAACCTGGGAGGCAGTGACCATGAGATGGTCCAGTTCAGGATCCTGACACAAGGAAGAAAGGAGAGCAGCAGAATATGGACCCTGGACTTCAGAAAAGCAGACTTTGACTCCCTCAGGGAACTGATGGGTAGGATCCCCTGGGAGAACAACATGAGGGGGAAAGGAGTCCAGGAGAGCTGGCTGTATTTTAAAGAATCCTTATTGAGGTTGCAGGAAAAAAAACAATCCCGATGTGTAAAAAGAATAGTAAATATGGCAGGCGACCAGCTTGGCTAAACAGTGAAATCCTTGCTGATCTTAAATGCAAAAAAGAAGCTTACAAGAAATGGAAGATTGGATAAATGACCAGGGAGGAGTACAAAAATATTGCTCGGGCATGCAGGAGTGAAATCAGGAAGGCCAAAATCACACTTGGAGTTGCAGCTAGCAAGAGATGTTCAGAGTAACAAGAAAGGTTTCTTCAGGTATGTTAGCAACAAGAAGAAAGTCAAGGAAAGTGTGGGCCCCTTACTGAATGAGGGAGGCAACCTAGTGACAGAGGATCTGGAAAAAGCTAATGTACTCAATGACTTTTTTGCCTCTGTCTTCACGAACAAGGTCAGCTCCCAGACTGCTGCACTGGGCCGCACAGTATGGGGAGAAGGTGACCAGCCCTATGTGGAGAAAGAAGTGGTTCGGGACTATTTAGAAAAACTGGACGAGCACAAGTCCATGGGGCCAGATGCACTGCATCTGAGGGTGCTAAAGAAGTTGGCGGATGTGATTGCAGAGCCATTGGCCATTATCTTTGAAAACTCATGGCCATCGAGGTTGGTCCCGGATGACTGGGAAAAGGCTAATGTAGTGCCCATCTTTAAAAAAGGGAAGGAGGAGGATCCGGGGAACTACAGGCCAGTCAGCCTCACCTCAGTCCCTGGAAAAATCATGGAGCAGGTCCTCAAGGAATCAATTCTGAAGCACTTAGAGGAGAGGAAAGTGATCAGGAACAGTCAGCATGGATTCACCAAGGGCAAGTCATGCCTGACTAATCTAATTGCCTTCTATGAGGAGATAACTGGGTCTGTGGATGAGGGGAAAGCCAGTGGATGTGTTATTCCATGACTTTAGAAAAAGCTTTTGATACGGTCTCCCACAGTATTCTTGCCACCAAGTTAAAGTATGGGCTGGATGAATGGACTATAAGGTGGATAGAAAGCTGGCTAGATTGTCGGGCTCAACGGGTAGTGATCAATGGCTCCATGTCTAGTTGGCAGCCGGTTTCAAGCGGAGTGCCCCAAGGGTCGGTCCTGGGGCCGGTTTTGTTCAATATCTTCATTAATGATCTGGAGGATGGCGTGGACTGCACTCTCAGCAAGTTTGCAGATGACACTAAACTGGGAAGAGTGGTAGATATGCTGGAGGGTAGGGATAGGATACAGAGGGACCTAGACAAATTAGAGGATTGGGCCAAAAGAGTCCTTGTTGAACCTCATCAGGTTAAGTGCAGAGTCCTGCACTTAGGACGGAAGAATCCCATTCACTGTTACAGACTAGGGACCGAGTGGCTAGGCAGCAGTTCTGCAGAAAAGGACCTAGGGGTTACAGTGGACGAGAAGCTGGATATGAGTCAACAGTGTGCTCTTGTTGCCAAGAAGGCTAACGGCATTTTGGGCTGTATAAGTAGGGGCATTGCCAGCAGATCGAGGGACATGATTGTTCCCTTCTATTCAACATTGGTGAGGCCTCACCTGGAGTACTGTGTCCAGTTTTGGGCCCCACACTAGAAGAAATATGTGGAAAAATTGGAAAGAGTCCAGCGGAGGGCAACAAAAATGATTAGGGGGCTGGAGCACATGACTTATGAGGAGAGGCTGAGGGAACTGGGATTGTTTAGTCACCAGAAGAGAAGAATGAGGGGGGATTTGATAGCTGCTTTCAACTACCTGAAAGGGGGTTCCAAAGAGGATGGATCTAGACTGTTCTCAGTGGTACCAGATGACAGAACAAGGAGTAATGGTCCCAAGTTACAGTGGGGGAGGTTAAGGTTGGATATTAGGAAAAACTTTTTCACTAGGAGGGTGGTCAAGCACCGGAATGGGTTACCTAGGGAGGTGGTGGAATCTCCTTCCTTAGAGATTTTTAAGGTCAGGCTTGACAAAGCCCTGGCAGGGATGATTTAGTTGGGATTAGGTCCTGCTTTGAGCAGGAGGTTGGACTAGATGACCTCCTCAGGTCCCTTCCAACCCTGATATTCTATGATTCTAAGTCAGGCAATCCACCCACCATATGTATATCTTTATCTACACACATTACGTACATGCTTCGAACTTTCCTTATTAATCTCCAGCTACAGTCATTGGATTTCACTCTTCCCTTAAATTCCCTCTATCTTCCTGATAACCAGCTGCCTAAAACTGAATGCAGTACTAAAACTACAGTGACAGACCCAAACACTGGGATCACCATTTTTTAAAAAAACAATCCATAGTTATGTCAATCCAAGGCAGGGCCACTATCCACAAAACAGCTCAGTCACAAACACCCAACATCAGATGACTGGGGGGGGGAGGAGGGGGGGGGGAGAAGAGCTGAAAGGATCTTTTTTCTCACCTCCCAAAAGAGTCAAATGCTGAACACAGAATGCGAGCAAAAGCAACTCCCTCCCCCACATCTGCCACTCATATCCTGCTGCTGCCTGCAAAACAGACACCCCCTTTGTTGATTTTCAGCAGCACAATGGGCTAGAACAGACAAGAAACTCCCATAACACTCCCCCGGACAGCCAGCATTGCAAGCTGCCTCCCCCAACACACCATACACAGGCTCTCTCAACTAACTGCAGTCCCACAGCAAACTTTCCCGAGCACCTAACCCCCTAAAAGAAGAGAAGAAACACTGGCAGCGCCAACTCCGAACTTTCGGGGCGGCAGAGGAAGGACTTGTAAGAATTGCTAAGCAAGAAACCACCCCGCGCACCGCCTGCCACTCCCCCCAACCCTGCCCCCCCCCCGGCACCGCCTGCCACTCCCCGCACCCTGCCCACCCCTCCGGCACCGCCTGCCAGTCCCCCAACCCTGCAGCCCCCCGCACCGCCTGCCACTCCCCGCAGCCCCGCGCACCGCCTGCCACTCCCCGCAGCCTGTACCCCCGGCACCGCCTGCCAGTCCCCCATCACCCTGCCACACGCCCCCGGTGCCCCCGCCAACCTCCCGCCCCGGCAGAGGGGCAGCCCAGGGCACAGACCTCGCCCAGCTGGGCCGCGCCGCGCTCCTCTCTCCGCTCCAGTAGCGGCGCACGATCCACCCCGCTCCGGCGAGGTGCACTGTAGTAAATTGCTCTCCGTAGTAATGTGCTATTTACAGTGTACTGAGCATGAACTGCGCATGATCAGTACATCTGCTGAAGCCACTGCCCTTCATCCTGCCCTTGTTAGGCTTAGAATTCTGCGGGCTGCTTTTGACAGGGGGTTAAAAAGAGGGCGAATCAGAGCAGGGGGGTGGCCAGGGTCTGAGCAGGGGGTGGAAATTGACTGGTCAGGAGGGTCAAGCAGCTGGAGGCAGCATTAGGAAAGGGGTTAAAAGGCAAAATCAGGAATGAGGTGGGGAGGAGGCGGAGTTAAGCCCAAGGGTGAGGCGGTGTCAGGGGGCAAAACCCGGCACAGGCAGGGGCAGAGGGGGTAGCAGTTACCCCAGTGGCACTGAGACACCAGTGCTTTGCAAAATAGTTTGTGGAGGGGGCGAGAGGCTTTTTTATTTGAGCAAAGTGGCTTTTTTGAATACTATATATATATATTGTAGTGCAAGAAACTGCTACCTGTAGGCATTTGCTACATCAGGTAGCAGTTAAAAATTTTATTAAGATGATGTTAAAAAAAATAGTGAACAGAGTTTGAGCATAGAAGTTTCTGGTTATCAGGGAATAACATACAGATTATCGAAGGTGCAAAGTTTGGTTTAAAATAAGGTGGCATGAGGAATACATAATCTGCAATATCCCCGATTGGGGGTAAAAGGTTGATGGGTCAAAGTATAGACATTGAGATATGAGGGTATGAAGTTCATAAAGTGGCTATGTTCAGGTGTGGATTATAATGAGTGGATATGATGATGAGGATGGATTGACCCTCATTTGGTGAGATTTAATGTTCAGGGAGTTTATGGTTCCAGTTCATATGATCCAATGGAGAAGGTCACTTGGTCCCTTTCTCATAGTGGGAGATAGCACTTTCTTACAATCCATTACATATCAATAACTGCTACTAGTAGCACATTCCTACATGGAGCAATTTTATTACACTACACCCTGCTGCAAACCTCACAGCCAAGCTCGCTGCTCCCGATGCTCCCGGGACAGCCCACGCTGGCACTGCCTCTGCGCAAGCACCCCGGCTCCCCAGCTCCAGCCGCCAGGGACTGGGGCAGCCAGGGCGCTGTGATGGGAGCTCCAGGGGGGGGGGGGGCTGTGCACTGACAGACAGATCTGGACTGGCTGACTGCCCTGCTCCCCACCCCCACTGGAGCACTACCCCACCCCCTGCACACACCAACCCCCTTTATTCTGGGGCTCAGCCCCCATCTCACCCCTCTAGGACCTGCCCTGTCTCTTCTTAGGGCACTTTTCCCCTCAGACTAGAGCCACAGAGAGGGAGTGCTCACTTTGTGAAAAAGGTTCACTCTGGTGTAATAAGGTGGTTTTGTATTTTACCATCTTTCTGTGTGAGTTCATGCCAGAGGCCCGGCTTGTCTGCTTTCACCCACATAGTTGTCATTGGAGCATTTAGTGCACTGGAGGAGGTACAACACCTGTAGTGATAGGCATATGTGGGACCTGTGGATCCCGAGAGGTGCTTACTCCATAGCTGAGCTTTCAATACCTGCCCTCAAAGGAAACCTCCACAACACCGACAAAAGGCGAGCCTGGGAACTTAAATCCATAATTCTGGTAGACACCAAAAACCATGGGCTTGGCAGGGACACTGGTTTTATGGCTCATTACAACAATCTGTAACACACCACGCTGCCTGATACCCTTAATTGCCCTTTTCAGTCCCTTTATGCATAACAATCTAACCCTCAATTGCCCACTTTATTTCAAGTGAGCACCTCCAAGATGCCTTATCCATTCTGTCCCAACTTGTATTTAGCTCAGACACTCTGATCTCCTTTCACAGACCTGAGGAAGAGCTCTGTGCAGCTCAAAAGCTTGTAGGTTCCACCAACAGAAACTGTCTCTCTCCTACCCTGTAACACAGCTACCACAAAACTGCTAACAAAGATAAGAAAGTAACTTTTACTGACAACAGTTCTTTTAATAAAAAGATAACATAAAAAGAGAATGCAATCTTTACTTTTAATGTATTTATAAAACAATATACAAACAGCATAATTCCATTACAAAACAAAACAAGGGGACAAAGTTAAGGTCAAGTGCAGGATGTAAATCAGATGAGGTGATGGGTTATGTCAATGGGGAATTGGCTGTGTCTCTTAACTTCATTTCCACATTTTTTACCTTTCAGGGTTTTTTGTTTGTTTGCTTGCTTGTTTTTAATTTCCCAAAGGTGCAGAATTTTTGGCATGTTCACACTTCTGGTCTGGCAGAAATAGTTCTTTGGATTCAATCTTAAAATCACACATCCTCTCTTAAAATTCCACATAAAAACAAAGACATTTTCTTTTCAGGGAAAAGATCTGCAGTCTAAAATTGTATGTAACTATAATTTTTAGTCCTTGAAACTTGCAAATGTACATGAGCTCAGTTTTGCTGAGCACTTCTAGCAATCTTCATTTTTGCACAGAAGAAGAACAGACCAGCTTAAAGAGTTGGCTGTGGATAGAAAGCCTTTCACCTCTAGATACCTCTGATCCAAATGCACTGATGTCTGTTGTTCAGTGGTCTATTTGAAATGGATTGAGGGTCTTTGTCCATCTTCTAATGCAGTGGTTTTCAACCTGTGGTCTGCTGACACACCTCCATTTGAAATTTTTTAGGGGTCCACAAGTGAAAAAAGTTTGAAAACCACTGTCCCAGTGAATAAGTTTTTAAAAAAATACCTCCCCTCAGCTGGCAACTTTGCCATCAGAGAGACTGAGACCTGAATGGTAGGGAGACTGAACTAAGACTATTTCTACACTAACAGTTTTGCCGGTGAAACTTTTGTTGGCCAGGGGTATGAAAAAACAAACCCCTGACCAACATAAGTTTCACTGACAAAAGATGCACTCCCTCCAACATAGCTACTGCTGCTCATCTGGGATGGTTTAATTATTCTGACAGGAGAGCTCTCCCCCATCGGCAGAGAGCAGCTACATGGGAGACCGTACAGCAGCGCAGCTGTAGCAGTACGGCTGTGCCACTGTAATGGTTTGTAGTGTAGATATAATTTTAACTTATCTCCCCCCAGAGGTAATAAACTCTCTTAAACAGGGTTGAAGCACCCTGATAGAGTGCAGTGTGCTGAAAGTTTACATTGCTACTGCTTGTGCTACAGTTTCAGTTGTTCTGTGGATTATGATTTTGGTTTCCAGAGCTGCCTATCCAGCACCTGTCATCTTTACTATTGTAAACTAACAAATGACTGATAATCAGCACAAAAAGGAATGTGCTAATGGTGCAATAGTAAAAGTACACTTACATTTATGGTAACAGAAGATTAAATATAGAATTAGCTATTATATAAATCTTTCTCAATCTCTTTATTGGAACTAGATTTAGAATTAAAAGGCAGATGAGATATTTTCAAGTATATTTCACAGCCAATAAACATGGATACTACCATGTTTTAGCACAGTTATTACCAAAGATAGGAAGACTGAATTAAAATATCTGAAAGACTTTTTGACAGACTTCATCAGTAAACAAGGAACTCTATATATGTTCAAAATCCCTTGAGCCATTGGAAGAAGCAATAAATTACTTTGTAAACTAAATAAAAGCTCATGGCAATAAAGTGAACTACTAAGGCCTATATAGCCAACATAATCTATTTAGTGCTCTTTGCTTCATCAGGGTCACATTAATTTAAGGAGAGATATGAAGATGATTTATTGTGTGGACAGTGATTTAGGTTCAAATATGGTTATTTTAGGTTTAAACATATGCAATATGCTCTTCCTAGTTAACCACTTTTCACAGCTTCTAAATCTTCAGCTTCATCTATGGGTCTTCTAGCTGTAACGCTTCTTAATAAATGGGTCTCCTTTCACAGAAAGCAATCATTTTCAGCAAGTAAATGAAATGCTAGTCAAAGAATGATTTCCTGCCAAATTAATTTTAAAAGGTCACATATTAACAGCTTCTAAATAAGCACCTACTTTAAAAACCTGCAGTAATTTAAGCATGTGAATGACAGAATTAGTACTGCAAACAGTAACCACTAACCCAAACAGGAAATTTAAAATCATTTATATAAGCAGATTTTTGCAAGCACACATGTTTATACACACAAACTGCAGGTCCAAAATCACTGGTTGGGCTTGAGGGGTAGAGCGGGAGACTTCGAAATTTTCAATCTCAAATTGTATAATTAGAATCTTATTGACACTGTAATAAAATCCCCTTATCAAAGCTAGCTAAAATGCTGAGGATGTAGATATAGATACACTAAACAGGCAAAGGGCATTGATACCAAAGAGAAAGAATAACATAAATCAATATGAAATGTCATTCTATACTATTTTTGACACATTCACCTTTTTTCCATGTCACAATAATTTAGCCCATGTGGCACAATCCTAGATTATGAATAGATGTAACTGTAAACCCTGTATATGACGGAAATCAGTACAAGCCAGGGGGTGTAGCAGCACCCCCAGCACCCCTAGTTCCAGCAGCTATGCTTCTGGGGGCTGTCAGCAGCTGGTGTAGGTTGCAGCAAACTTTAGGTTGTTCTAATTTATGCAATCCATCATTAAAATAGTTTCAGGATTGAGTGAATGTAAAGGTGGCTTAAAGTCATCTTTGGGCCCCCTTCAGCCGTTCTAAGTACTCCTCCTCTGCATCTAAGGATCTGAGCTAAGATCTTTAGGAAACCATATGACTCCTGGTCCTAGTGGCAAATTCAGGAACACATGAACAGCAGGACACCGACACTATGATTTCCATTATACTAAAGGAGGTAAAATAAACCATTCAATCTGATGTTTCAAGTGGTCTTAAATTCTTACCTGGGATTTTTCCTTGCCAATGTCACTTCAGAATTGAAGAAGGATTTTTGTTTGCAATTTTGACAATACCTTGTTTCAATTTGTCCTCTATCAAGTAAAGTTTCCCTTTTCCATATGGTAACAGTTACATCAGAGAAAGAAAGAAATGCTATCACTTCAATCTGGCTGCTCCTTACCTGATGGCTCCCTTCTCTACGCCAACAGGAAGGCTCTGGACTTTGCCAATGAGGCCTATGTAAAGGGTGAGACCTCCAAAGTCCTCAGTGCCCCCTGATGTGCTGCTGTGGGAGGCACCCCCATGTGCCACTGACGTGACCTCTCCCCACAGTGTTGGAGGTTCAGGGATCAGAGGCACATGAGGAGGTACAGGGCACATGGGGAGCTGCAGAGCAGCTGGCTCTGAGGTCAAAGAATTGAGGCTCAGCACTGTTTACACATCTGGAAGGCAGGGGGAAGAACTCTGCCTGCTACACAGGCTGAGGGACCAGAATGCTCATCAGACTATGTAGCAACTCAGACTGGCACTTCTTCTCCAGGAGGCAGGTGAATAGGAAAGGGCTAAATTCACCTTTACATAGCTGTTAGTAAAGCATCCCCATAGACAACGTCTGGATTCCAGGAATTTAGTAGTTTCCATTGAGTATGGCAAGGAAGCTTAAGTGGCACATGCGTCATGACTCATTAGCTTGCATCTAGCCTCCTAGTCCAAGTTATATGTGTGAAGGAGAGGGAGCTGCCTTACAATAATTATGAGGATTGTATGTAACCTGATTATTAGAATGTGTACTGTATACATATGTTTGATTTACTTTAACAGCAGGCAGTTGGGGAAATAAGCAGGAAGGCCAGACAATGGCTCCATATAAATCACCTCCTGGTAAACACATCAAGGGTTAAGAGACAATGCCTGAGCTATTAACAATGAAGAACCTGCTTCCTTGGCTCCAGCCAAGTTACACAACTTGTTTGTCCAGGTTGGGAGCCAAAAGTTCAAAAACACATTAAAAATGCAAAGGGCCCTCTCTGACCTGAGGTCAGGCAGCTGTCAAGGAGCTATTTACAAGGACTAGACTGACACAAATGCCCATTTAGGGGTCTGAAGAAGATAGACCTTCCTAAGCTTCCAGTGAGGGTAGTGAATCGTAGGTCAGGGAAAGATGTGTAGAAATTTAATTGTTCTAAAATAATTTTTGTTGTATTTTATCGTTGCTCCTACTGTTAAAATTAAACAATACTTTGGCTCAACAAGGCTGTTTGGTTACTGTATTTACCACTGATCACAAGCTCCCCAATGGAAGACCCACAGGTACCTGAACCCAGTTGGACCTGTTGGGGTACGCATGGTCAATATTCAGGCGTTGCAGTCAAAATCCTAGTCTAAAAGTACAGCAATTGGGGGAATTCCTCACTAGGAGAGGAAAAGATACGAGGCATGAGGCCTATGCCTGTTGGGGTGCACTCGGAGACTCGAGAGGGGTCAGTGGTGCAGCCAGTCCTGCAACTGTGATAATATGTATCTTTCTAGAAATGAAATCATTACTGCAAAATATGCTGTATAACTTAGGAATTCAAATATGCATATAAAGAAAATATGAAAACGTTTGCCCATATGAATTTTCTTTTTCTTATGGAAGTAGGGAAGAATAATGTGATCTTTCATCTAGATGCCTTTAGCACAACAATAGAACTTGCTTGAAACAGCTGGGCTAAACCCCCAAAAGAGAAGTGAATTATAACTTACTGTATGTAATAATCTTGGGGTTTATTAACAACAAACCAGTGAATGAGACAGGAATAAAAGTTTTATTAAAAATAAACTATAAAGCTTCTGTGATGAATTTCTGTACATGTATACAATAGTAAGGGGGAGGTTATTTTTAGCATCACATGACATTTTTGCTGTGCATCCTACAATAATATAAAGGAAATTTGAGCTGCTAAATTCCCTGTGCATTGCTCTGAAAACATTCCCCTGGCTGTCACCATTCCATATAAATGTAACAAATTGATCATCTCTTTGTCAGTAAACAAAACAAAACTATTGTATAGGCCAGAAGTTCCTAAAATGTTGTATCAGACACCTGGCACATGTCCAGTGTTCACAATATTCAACATTTCCTGATCTATTAATTTCTTTCATCTCTATAACTACCAACCAGTATTACACATTTTAGCTCTTTGCATTGAGAGGGCTGTATCTGAAATTTACGTTGTTTTTCAATTAAGTCACTTAATTTTGAAATTTCTTGGGGAGTTTTACCTAGGACAAAGGAGAAGCAGTAATCACTACATAGAATTCACAAGTATTTTCCAGAGGATTCTCTCATTTCTCCCCTCCAGTCCTTCTGCTTCAAGATCTGGTGCTGCTGCAGCCTTCCTCAGAGCCAAGAAGGGCTAGGACAGATTAGCCTCTCTTTGGAGCCCATTAAAGCTGCTCCTTAATAATCAGCCAGAGGGGTTGCTGTAGACCAGGGGTGGGCAAACTTTTTGGCCCAAGGGCCACATCAGGGTGTGGAAATTGTATGCAGGGCCATGAATGTAGGGCTGGGGAAGGGGGCTGGGATGCGGGAGGGAGTGCGGGGTGTGGGAAGGGGTTGCGGTGTGCAGGAAGGGGCTCAGGGCAAGGGGGTTGGGTGCAGGAGGGATGCGGGGTGCAGGAGGAGGCTCAGGGCAGGGGTTTGGGCTGCAGGAGGGGTTCAGGGTGTGAGCTCCAGCCTGGCACCGCTTACCTTGAGCAGCTCCAGGGTGGCAGCGGGGCTAAGGCAGGCTTCCTGCCTGCCCTGGCCCCGCGTTACTCCCAGAAGTGGCCAGCATGTCCGACAGTGGCTCCTGGGGGTGGGGTGGAGCAGGCGGCTCCACCATGCACTGCCCTCACCTGTGGGTACTACCCCCGAAGCTCCCATTAGCCGCGGTTCCCCGTTACCGGACAATTGGAGCTGCGGGGGCAATGCCTGCAGGCGAGGACAGCACACGGAGCCCTCTGCCCCTCCACTCCCCCAGGGGCCACTGGGACGTGGTGCTGGCCGCTTCCTGGAGTGGCATGGGCCAGGGCAGGCAGGGAGCCTGCCTTAGCCCCGCTGCGCCATGGGGCTGGCAATCCTGCGGGCAGGGCCATCCCTACCCATACACAAAGTACGCAGCTGCTTAGGGCACAGGAAATTTGGGGCACCACATTTCCTGGTGTCCTGTGCAGCCGCCTGCTGCTCCAGCCCCTGCTCCGCCTCTTCCCCATGGCCCCCGCCCCTGCTCCACTCCACTCCAGTCCTGCCCCAACTCCACCCCTTCCCCAAGCCCCCGCCCCTGCTCCACCTCTTCCCACCCCCACTCCCCTGAGGTCTGATGCAGGGGGCGGGCCTGCACTCACCACGTAGTAAGTGGAGCGACCCGGCCCCAGCCTGCTCCGCTCCCCTGGCTCCCAGCCACGCCGCCGGCGAGTGCTGGGGGGCGGTTCCCTCCTCCCCCCAAGGCTGGGAGCCAGGGGAGGGGAGCAGAGCAGAGCGGGCTAGGATCAGGGGGCGGTTTCCCCCCTGCTCCCCCTGGAGGCCTGGGGGGCTGCATAGGGCACCAAAATGGCTAGGGAGAGCCCTGCCCGTGGCCCGGATTGAAAGCCCTGACGGGCCGGATCTGCCCTGCGGGCTGTAGTTTGCCCTCCCCTGCTGTAGACTGATGGCAATGATGAAAAGTATTTCTAGGGGCTGAGTTTATCGCCTTTGCAGTGATCCCCAAACCGTGATGGATGTCACTATTCACAGCTGCTATTGCAGTGGAGCAATGTCTATCAAAGGCTTCACATCAGTAGTCAAGTCTAACTAGACAGCTGCTTGCTACATTAGGTGGATTTACATCACATTCATGAATTATAAATTGCTGGATTATTTACATTGGTTGAAGTGTGTTTAAACATTACTGTCTGTATAGTATAGTAGATAAACTCAAATGTATTCAATTTTTTAAATAATCCATTATTATTCCAGCACAGGGTCAATGGAATGTCTAGTGTTCTGAATGGCTGAACAGTCAGGTCTACATGGTTTCTGCACTTTGACAAATTAACTTGAGTTCCTGTGTTCCCTTTCCAAACACTTACTCTGACAGGCTTTTTTTCTATCTCTTCAGACAATAACATAATGTATTGTCATCCAGTTACTGTAGAGCATTGTGTTTTATATCTAAGAAGATATTCACTTGTATCAATATACAAGTGAACAGCACCTCAGTGCTGTTGATCAGTGCCAAATACTTTCAAATAATTGCAAAAGATATTGCTATTCAACAAACTCTATTAAGGGTACCAGGTGTATACTTCGAGACATATACTATTGTTTGTTTAGCATATACCTCAAATGGATTGGATCCCTCTACATGTCCCACAAAAATGCCCTCCCTATCTTTCTAATCTGGTGCAGTGTTTGACTTTCTTAATTGCCTCTGGGATATTGATGGGGAGTGATTAAAGAAACATTTGTAAGACAGGCTGACTAGTTTAGCACTCCAGTTCCTCTTCATACTACAAATCCTAACACTGTAGGGTCTGATGCTGTAACATGCTTAGGCCAAATTTTTCAAACCTCATAACCTAAGAATGGGCATCTAAATACAGACTGGTTTCAGAGTAGCAGCCGTGTTAGTCTGTATCCGCAAAAAGAACAGGAGGACTTGTGGCACCTTAGAGACTAACATTTATTTGAGCATAAGCTTTCGTGGGCTAGAGCCCACTTCATCAGATACATAGAATGGAACATATAGTAAGAAGATACATATACATATAGACTGAGGGACCTAAGGGTATGCCTATACAGCAAAGAAAAACCTGTGGCTGGCCTGTGCCAGCTGACTCAGCCTCATGGGGCTTGGGCTGCGGGGCTGTTACATTGCAGTAGAGATTTCTGGGCTCAGGCTGGAGCTTGGTCGCTAGGACCCCGTGAGGTGGGAGAATCCCAGAGCTTGGGCACTAGCTCAAGACTGGAAGTTTACACAGCAATGAAACATCCCTGCAGCCTGAGCCAGGCAAGCCCAAGTCAGCTGACACAGGCCAACTGCGTGTTTTTATTTGCTATGTAGGCATACCTTAAGTGACCTGCTGCTGCGTAGCTTCATTTCTCACTTAAGCGAAAGATACGTAGCCACCAAAATAATCCTGCTCTTAAAATGTAATCTGTCAGCCATGGAGAAAATTCTGGTTTCAGTAATATTTGTGAAGATCAGTGAATTCCATGAAATTGCTTTGGATTCACACTGCTGTAATGAAGAAGAGAATGTAGCACTGTGAGTTTAAGATATGCTTCCCAAAGTTGTGAGGCAGTGGATTACAGCACACGGCTATAATCGTAGGGATGTTGTCATTGGCCAGGTCCAGCTTCCCATACAGACAGCGCCAGCGGCCCTTTAAATGGCCAAAAGCACACTCCACAGTCATTCTGCACCGACTCAGCCTGTTGTTGAACCGCTCCTTGCTGCTGTCAAGGCTTCCTGTGTATGGTTTCATGAGCCATGGCATTAAAGGGTAGGCAGGGTCTCCAAGGATCACAATGGGCATTTCGACTTCCCCTACGGTGATCTTCTGGTCTGGGAAGAAAGTCCCAGCTTGCAGATTCCTGAACAGGCCGGTGTTCCAAAAGATGCGTGCGTCATGCACCTTTCCAGACCAGCCTGCGTTAATGTCCATGAAACGCCCACGGTGATCCACAAGCGCCTGGATAACCATCGAGAAATACCCCTTCAGAGAGGCTAGGTGGTCTGGTGCCAGAATTGGAATATGCATGCCATCTATCGCCCCTCCGCAGTTAGGGAAGCCCCTTTGTGCTAAGCCAGCCACAATGTCATGCACGTTGCCCAGAGTCACGGTTCTTCTGAGCAGGATGTCATTAATGGCCCTGCACACTTGCATCAACATGATTCCAACGGTTGACTTTCCCACTCCGAACTGGTTAGCGACTGATCGGTAATTGTCTGGAGCTGCCAGCTTCCAGACTGCAATAGCCACATGCTTCTCCACCAGCAGGGCAGCTCAGGTGGGGGTGAGCTCAGCACACATGAAAGTGGCTTTCCTCATCTGAAAGTTCTGCAGCCACTGCTTGTCGTCCAAGACTTGCATAATGATGTGATCCCACCATTCAGTGCTTGTTTCCTGAGCCCAAAGTGGCATTCCACTATGGTGATCATGTCCGTGAATGCCACAAGCAATCTCATGTCAGATGCATTATGCATGTTGACATCATCGTCTGACTCCTCACTGTCACTTTGTAGTTTAAGGAGTAACTCGACTGCAATTCGTGACGTGCTGGCGAGACCCATCAGCATATTCCTCACAAGTTCGGGATCCATTCCCACAGACGAAAAGGGAAGACAGAGCGCGCAGTACAAAAAAAGTTGAAAGATGGCGACAAATATGGATGGAAGCAAAGGGATTGCTGGGATGTGAAGTGATGCATCATGGGGCATTGGGTCAGGACCCAGGATGCCCTGCACCCCCTCTTCCCCTTCCCACAAGCCACAGCACCAGAATGGGAAGAGGTGCTCTGTGGGATAGCTGCCCATAATGCACCGCTCCCAATGCCGCTGCAAGTGCCACAAATGTGGCCATGCCACTGCACTTGCAGCTGATAGTGTGAACACATGGCAGCGCTTTCCCTGCTGTGGTCTCTGAGGACTGGTTTAACTCCCGGCGCTCTACATCTGCAAGTGTACCCATGCCCTCAGTGTGAAATTCCTAACTTTTGCTCTTGGACAACATTCTCTATTGTCTTACAGTTAATAAAGACTGGAATTTACCCATCAACATAGGGACCGCAAGAAGTCAGCAATGCAGGTGACCGTCCATGGTTCCGCTGCATGAGGGGCCATGTTGGTGGACTCTTCACCTTATGTAGGGTTTATGTGGGTAGGGACTATAGGCAGTGGCGCCAACTTTCAACCCTAACCCACGCCCCCCCACCCCTTTCCCCGCCCCACCCCGACTGCACCCCATCCTCACCCCTGGCCCCACCCCCATTCCAACCCCATCCCCAAAGTCCCCGCCCTAACTCCGCCCCCTCCCTGCCCCTATTGGATCCCTTCCCCAAATCCCCACCCCGGCCCTGCCTCTTCCCCCAGCACGTGGCGTTCCCCCTCCACCCCCCTCCCTCCCTGCCCCGTGAATCAGCTGTGTCACGGTGCAAGGGCTGGGAGCGAGGAGAAGCAGGACGCGGCAGTGCGCTCGCGGAGGAGGCGGAGGCGCAGGCGAGCTGGAGCAGGGGGGCGGGGCGGGGCGGGGCCGGGCCACACCACGGGGAGCTGCGGGTGGGTGCTCAGCACCCACCAATTTTTTTCCGTGGGTCCTCCGGCCCCGGAGAACCCACAGAGTCGGCACCTATGACTATAGGATTGGGTCCAAAGGGAGCATATAAGGCATGAGTCAACTCCTGATATGCGAGCTACAATCAAAGTGCCCTTGAGTGTGTAAAAGAGACACCTGGGGGAGTGGAGTATGGGTCGAATTCACTGGTGCAAAATAATCTAGGTGCAGTACTGATGTGTTCACAGGTGGGTAGCTTGATTAACATACTGTGCCCACACAGCAGAGGCCACCCAGGACCAATCTCCCAGTGTGAACTAGCCATTGTTTTACAGCCATTCAAGAACAGCGTCAGTTACTAGGCTGAGCAGTACAAAGCCTAACACATGACTGTGCCTCTGATCATCCCAGTAAATAGACATCACCCTGGTGGAGTGATACATGTGATTAATGCATGTGACAGAGACAGATACAGGTTTTAACTTCACAGTAGTCTAGCCTCTCCTTGGGCAGTTGTGAGTTAGGCCTTGTCTACATGGGGAAGTTTATTTGTATTATACTGCTATAGTTATACTGGTGTAACTCCCTGCATGAACCCTTTTATTCCAGAATCAGAGTTTCCACACATGGAGTTATACCAGTATAACTATATAGGTAAAACTATACCAGTATAATTATGCTGGTGAAGTAGACAAATCCTTAGAGTATGTCTTCACTGCAGAATTAACTCAAGTTAGTTACACTTGAATTATTCCTCTCAAGTCAGCCTAGCTCTAGTGAGAGCAGCCATATTGTGATACAACACTCGTTGCTTCCACACTGGCACTGTACTCACTGGTGTGGGGCACTAAGATTTCTGGGGTCATATCCCATGGTTCTTAACACTGCAATAAGCTGAGCTGCTCCTTTAAATCCTTGTGTAGTGTGTTATAGGCATGGCCAGTTCTAGGGTCCCATTATTGGGGGAGGGGGATGGGAAGTAGGTATTTTGCAGCCAGCGGATGTTGTTATATGAAAACAACCAACCTTCCAGGACTCCAGGGGCTAGCTGGACTCCTGGAAAATCTTGGATTTTAAGAGTTTTTTTAAAAAGTAACATTTGGTTCCTGAATCACCATTTTGCTGTGATTTATAATTTGGGCCTTTCTGACAATAATTTGGGACCCCTTGAAGATCATTTAGGGCGGAGGCAAAGTGAAGTTAGAAGTATGACCACACCTGAGTTAATGGTTTTTGGGTGTGGACGGGTCTCAAATTAACTATGCAGTGAAGACAAGCCCTCTGTCATCTCACATTTGCCTAACTCCACAGAGTGTAACCACACTGCAGAACAGCAATCAAGTTCCATGTGCCTCCTGTCATGCCCTATGTCCGCACTGGCATGGCATCAACGTCTGAGAAATGCAAAGTTTTGGCAGATGAAGGATAATAAATAAATAAATAAATAATACCTAACTCTTATATGGCAATTTTCATCAGTAAATCTCAAAGTGCTTTACAAAGAAGGTAAGCATCCTTTCCCCCATTTTACAGATGGATATGTGTGTGCCATCAATGGCACCTGCACACTTTAGGAATCTCATACATTCAAAACCCACAATTATTTAGGGGTATTTCCCAATTTAAACGGCTTAGGTTGTAGTAGAGCAATAATTGCCTTGCAAACCTCCATAACCCCTGTGTTAATCAAGGATTTGCAAACTCCAAAGTGACTGTTACAGATCTGTTAATAATCTGGGGTTACCAGCTTCCCCAGAACAATAGCAACAGATTTGTGGACAATTATTATCTATATCAGCTGGGTGCTCTGGTGCTCAGAGATCAGGGTGAGCTCTTCCCACTGCTCCAGGAATGTGGCTTTCCCCATACCAGAGTTCTTGGCCCTCTTCTAGTCATCCCATCTTTCCATCATGGTGTAGCGTAGTCCCACTGCCAGAGGTGAAAGTAAGCTGGTACGGTATGGTACAGCATACCGGTAAGAAAGCTGGTACACAGCTGACCGTACCAGCAGGGCCACTGATGGGCGGGAAGGGGGATAAGGAGCAGCTGCCCTGGGGCCTGGCAATTTAAAAGGGCCCGGGGCTCCTGGCAACAATCGGAGCCCCTGGCCCTTTAAATTGCCGCCGCAGCCCCGGGGCTCCCAGGGAATTGGTCCTGCTTTGAGCAGGGGGTTGGACTAGATGACCTCCTGAGGTCCCATCCAACCCATATATTCTATGATTCTATGCCGAAGAATCATTGCCTCCTTCAAAACAGCTGTAAGGGAACCATACCTTATAGCACAAGTACATCAGGTTGGGTCCTGCCAGGAAATGGATTTCCTAAGCCTAGTTCATTTCTGCCCACAATCCCCAGAGGGAATAGAC
The DNA here is from genome assembly GCF_028017835.1 of Emys orbicularis. Classification (NCBI taxonomy): domain Eukaryota; kingdom Metazoa; phylum Chordata; order Testudines; family Emydidae; genus Emys; species Emys orbicularis. Next base: position 216,074,122 of record NC_088683.1, read on the forward strand.
AAGTTGTCCCACAACACCCTGTAAAAGTGAGCACAGAGTGTCAGAGTGAGTTGTGGTTGCAATGAACCATGGGATACCTACCCAGAAAGTTTTGCATCTCTCTGAGCAACCTAATGAGCGCAGCTGGCTGGTAGTAGGCTACTTGATCATCTGCACCACCTGACTGGATGGAAGAGTCAGAAGATCAGCTCCGAAGCCTTGCACCAGCAGCAGTAAGGTGGCTGCTCAAAGCATTTGCCTATGGTTGCTATAGCTCCTATGCTTGCCTCGCCTTGCCTCAGTCCAGGTAATCCAATTCTGTTCCTTGGTTTTGACCATTTAGCCTGTGATTCCTGCTCCAACCTTAGATATGACTGCCCATTCCCTGCTTATGTGACAGTCAGTGGAGATGTAGGACACAGCTGTAAATGATAGTATAGATACTCTACAAACATCCATTCCAGGACTGAAACATTTGAGGTCTACTTTAGACTAGGTCCACGGTTCTCAAACTAGGGCTGCCGCTTGTTCAGGGAAAGTCCCTGGTGGGCCGAGGCGGTTTGTTTACCTGTCGCGTCCGCAGGTTCGGCCGATCGCAGCTCCCAGTGGCTGCGGTTTGCCACTCCAGGCCAATGGGGGCTGCGGGAAGCGGTGGCCAGTATGTCCCTTGGCCCGTGCCGCTTCCTGCAGTTTCCATTGGCCTGGAGCGGCGAACCATGGGCACTGGGAGCTGCGATCGGCCAAACCTGCAGACGCGGTAGGTAAACAAACCGGCCCGGCCCCCCAGGGGCTTTCCCTGAACAAGCAGCGGCCCTAGTTTGAGAACCACAGCCCAGATGAGGATACCAGATGGATTTCCCTAAGGTTCACCTCTACTAGTTAATGTGTTTTAAAATACAACTTGCTGTGGCTACATTAGTATTTGAGAACATGTTAAAATATTTTAGCTAACTCATTAAAAAAATACGCCTTTTATCCTAATCTAGACAAGCCCCAGGGCAAATCACAAATGCTTGATTTCTGGAACAAGTGTTTGTAGAGTGTCTAGACTACCAATTAAAACTATTTTAGTTAACCTGAATTAATTGGCAATCAATTAATTGAGTTTAAACAGGAACACAAACTTTAAACTAGAGGAAAACCTTATATCGTGAGTGTGACGGGTTGGATCACAGAAACCCCCTTGGGAGCTGCCACCTGATGTGCAAAGACTACCCCTGCTTCTGTTTTCCCTGCCAGCTCAGGACTCCAGCACCCTGTCTTGCTGAACCAGACACTCCCGTCTGGCTCCAGACACAAACCCAGGGTCTGAATCACTTGCCCCAAAGCTGCAAGTTTACCTGCAAACAGCGTACAGTAGTGTGCTTGTCTTTAGCACTCAGATGCTCAATTCCCAATGGGGTCTAAACCCAAATAAATCCGTTTTACCCTGCATAAAGCTTATGCTGGGCAAACTCATAAATTGTTCGCCCTCTATAACACTGATAGAGAGATATGCACAGTTGTTTGCTCCCCCAGGTATTAATACATACTCTGAGTAAATTACTAAATAAAAAGTGATTTTATTAAATACAGACAGTAGGATTTAAGTGGTTCCAAGTAGTAACAGACAGAACAAAGTAAGTCACCAAGCAAAATAAAATAAAATGCGCAAATCTATGTCTAATCAAACTAAATACAGATAATCTCACCCTCAGAGATGCTTCAGTAAGCTTTTTCTCAGGCTGGACACCTTCCAGGCCTGGGCACAATTCTTTCCCCTGGTACAGCTCTTGTTGCAGCTCAGGTGATAGCTAGGGGATTCTTCATGATGGCTTCTCTCCCTCCCTGTTCTCTTCCACCCCTTTATATATCTTTTGCATAAGGCGGGAACCCTTTGTCCCTCTGGGTTTCCACCCCCCCCCCCTCACTGGAAAAGCACCAGGTTAAAGATGGATTCCAGTTCAAGTGACATGATCACATGTCACTGCAAGACTTCATTACTCACTTGCCAGCACACACATATACAGGAAGACTCACAGGTAAACACAGTCATCTGCAGACAATGGTCCTTGTTAATGGGAGTCATCAAGATTCCAAACCATCATTAATGGCCCACACTTTACATAATTACAATAGGCCCTCAGAGTTATGTTTTATATTTCTAGTTTTAGATACAAGAGTGGTACATTTCTACAAATCGGATGATCACACTCAGTAGATTATAAGCTTTGTAATGATACCTTACAAGAGACCTTTTGCATGAAGCATATCCCAGTACGTTATATTCACTTTTTACCATATTTTTCTAAAACTATCCCAGGTACATTATATTCATTTATTATCATGTTTTTATAAAACCATATAGACTGCACAACGTCACAGTGAGAAGGCAGAAAGATGGGGTTGAGCAAGAAAGTAATTTATAGCAGTGTGTCAAACAAACTAAGGGAGGAGAGCTATATAATTTATTTTAGACCTTTCTGATCGCTGCTTTTCTTGCTAAAACCCATTTCTCCATCATCTCAAAGTGAAGGTTACAACAACCCTTCACCAGTGTGTTCCTTTCACCACAATGTCACCTCGGAGCCTGTCCTAGAAAGAAGACTCAACAGTGTTGAGAGATCAATACAGAATGCAATACGGCTGTCTTCTGCAGCAGCTCTCACTCAAATCTAACTGATTACTAACTGAACAGACAGTTACACACTGCAGTAATTTCATCAGTGTTACATTGATAGACTATTCCCAGGCTTTTGTAGACAATAGAAACTATGCAGACACATAGGGACAAATTCAGCTCTGGTGGAAAGCAAACATTTCCATGCAATTATCCAAATAAGTGTCTTATGATTCATCATTACACAACCCTATATATTGTAAAAATCTACAGCTTCCTACTTTTGATATTAAAATAAGTGTAATGATACTGTATATGGTATTATTATATGTTGTTTCTCTTTAAATAGTCATGTATGTTTTGGTTATTAAATAAAGGAGTCTAAAATATGTAGAAAGCAAAGTATTTACTTTGCATTTAAAAACTGATCATAAAGCCTATGGCTCCATTCTTAGTAATACAGGGCTCACCCTTTTACTGCTAGTATAATCTCTGTAAATATAAGAGGTTTGTAAGCAATCAGTAACTTATTAAAATCCATATAAATTGTCTTCTAATTTCAGAAACTGATGTCAGAGCATTTACACCACAGCTGAATACATTCTAAGAAGTAATTAAAAAACACTGTTCTGTTTTAAAAAATCCTTTCATATATTGCAGAAGGCTTCTGAACTTATTAAAAACTGAAGACTTTTAAAATGTGATTTATTATTATTTATTTATGCTTCTTTTACTTCATGCCTCAGTCTGGAGAGAGAAAATAGACTTGTCAATTTTTCTTTTAGCTTTTTATGACACTGATATCATTAGATTGTAAATACTGACGGGAAGGTTTTTAAAATCACATTTGTATAGGTATTTAAAAAAAGAAATAAAAAAAAATGAAAAAGAAAAAGAAACTGTCCTGTTGGTTCTAGGTTTTGTAAAGGTTTGTTTTCACAAAACTTAAAATTTGGGTCAAAAGTGACTCGAGTATTCTTCTAATCCTCTAGGAAACAAGTTAAATATACCTTGAATAGGACATCTAGCAATAGATACAGATAAAAGTTTCTAAAATTGGGGGCTTAAAGTTAGGAACCTAAATTTGTATGTAGTATCAGAGGGGTAGCCATATTAGTCTGTATCTATGGAGTCCATGCATCTGAAGAAGTGGGTTTTTTTACCCACGAAAGCTTATATCCAGATAAATCTGTTAGTCTTTAAGGTGCCACCGGACTCCTAATCTGTATGTAGACACCTAAACAATGGTGGCCTGATTTTTCAATGGTGCTGAGTATCTGTAGCTCCCATTAGAGACACGGGGGGATGTAGATGCTCAGCATCACTTAGAAATCAGGCTACTTTTATTTAGGTACCCAGTTTTGAAAATTTTGCCCAGAGTGTTTAGGAGACAGGCAGGGAACAAACTGTTTTATCGATGTTTTGTCACTACTATTCAACCCCAGTCTGATTTTAAATCAGACTGCTGTGGTTTCTAGAGACAGACAATCCCTGAGTATTTTTCTGTGGTTCCAAGGAGTGAGTTTTGGCTTCCTGCATATTATAAAATATACAAAAAATGACTGCTATATGTTGCTGGCTGCAGTTCTGCTTTATCACTGACAGTTACACTATGATAGATTCAAAGAAAGACGATAATAAAGCTATTGTACATATCCACTAATGGCTGAGGAAATTCTTTTCTGCAGCAAGTATTATTGTTATACTCCATTGGCCTTTATGGCTGACTTGTTGCAAAACAAAAAAACACTATATTTTGTAGAAAATTTAATAAGTCCTGAGATAAGACAAAAAAATTCCCCCTCTTCACTACAACACAAACACTCTGCAATTTGAGACAGGACAGATTTGATTGAAACAAAATGCTCCTAATGACTTTGCTAGGATGCTCTTTCCATCATGTCACTGCCTATGATGAGCCTTAGAGCCAGTGATTAGAGATGGTATTATAGTGACTGTGCTTACATAACACCAGCAAATCTTTTGGGAGGATCAGGTCCTGTCCTTCTTAGAAGTACTAGTGGATACAAAGTTAGTTCATACTCCTTTTGCAAACAGGCACATTAAGAAGCCAACTCAGGAAAGTTAGGTTCAAATCAACATATAGCAGTCATGCATTTGATACTATTTTCAGTTATGTTTATAAATTTCAAATTCTGAATACTAATTCCCCCCCCCTTTTTTTTAAATACATAATGATCTGAACAGTAGCCTCACCCAGCACAACAGTTAACATTTTTTTATTTATTTACAACTAAAAGACAAAACTTTCCCCCCCAAAAAAACAATAGGACAGATTCTCAGCGAGTGTCAGTCATTGCAATTTACACTAATTGGCAATCTAGCCAAATGAACAACCAGCCATACTCCCTCAGCCAAAAGACTATTGGCCTAATTTCAAAGATGCTGAACATCTGCAGCTCCCCAGTCACTGGGATTTGCGGGTAATCAACACCTCTGAAAAGCAGACCACATGTAGCTAAAGCCTTGCAGCATTCTCTGAAGGTCGCTGTATCAGACTAATGGGACTGAATCAAATTCCAGAGTGATAGGAGGATAGCTCATCCCTGTTCAAAACCAGGAGGTAGTTTGAACAGGTATCTGACCTCGGTTCTGTAATATTCTATGAGAAGAAAGGTGGTCTCGAGCATGGTCATGGCCAAAACAAATAGAGGTTTATAGGTAAAAACCAACAACTCAAAATGCACCCAGAAAAACAAAGTGGAAACTAGTACAGTTTATAAAGCACAGATATTAACTATCCCCTATAAACACCACCACTACATCTCCAGGCAATCTTCAGCTGCAGTCACGTGTTAATGGACCTGACAAAAAGTTGTCCTCATACATATGCTCTCACGCATTTATTTTTGAATTTGGCTCTTTCAAAACAATTGAGCCAAACTGCTGAAAACTGCAATTTGCTATTTTGCACCTAGTTGCAGAAAACAAAAGGGCTCAGTCATCTTAAATAAACCCCATTCTTATACACTGTTTGCAGTTTTGGGGGACTGCTCCAAAGCCCATTGACATAAATTTGACTTCAGAGGGCTTTGGATCAGGCCCTTGGTTTCTCGATTAGCTTTCCACCTAATATTTTTTTCCTTCACTGTTTACCCAAGAGAGAATCAATTTATAAAATCATTTAATTAAGCTAAAAAGACCCCTCTCCTTTAATTAGGAGTACTGATTAGATCTAGCCACATTTCCACTTCCTTGTATGCAAGTAGCAGGATGAACTAGTAGAGAATTAATCTGGCTCTAAAACTCTTCGTGCTTCCTTCACAGAAGGAAGTGGGAATGTTGCTAGATCTAATCAGTGCTCTTGTACAAGAATGAGGTTTGTTTAAGATGATTGAGCCTTTTCTTTCCTGTAAGAACTTTTTAAAGTCCACTTTACATTTGAATTTTGTAGTAAGAAAAACAAATTTAAGCAATTTGGTGCTTCACACCCAGGTGCCAGCAGGGGGGTCCACTGAGTGCACAAGAGAGACAGGGTCCCTGCTCTCAGTTCTGGTGCCCCAGGAAACTCCTTCTGAGTCCCAATGGCCTTCAGATGGAGCATGCACAATCTGGGCAGCACTAGGAACTGTGCGAGACTCAAATATGCTCAGTGAGGACAGACTAGGAAGTCTCTACTGAGCATGTGCAAATTAAGATTTTTTTCAATGGGTAATAATTTGGTTAAACTTAGGTGGATTTTCCTGGTGATAGCAAAAGGCACATCCCTGACACAAAGGCCAACTTCCTGCCAAATCTCAAGACCTTGCGCTAAACTATAGGGGCACTAGAGCATTTCAAAGAGACTGTCACTGGAATTTTTAAAACCAGGACAAAACAATATATTCTTCCCTAGCCTCATTTTCAGAAATGATTGAACTGTTTTGACTGACATTTTCCATAAGACTTCAGCCTGTAGCAAACACCCAGGATGGAAAATTTCAGCACAAACAGTTGGTGTTTTACAAAGTTATAAAAATCCTCTTTTCAGTTGCTTATAATGGAAAGTGTTGGACGAAATTTAATAATAGGCAGTGCTACCAGTCCTGCCTATCATAGAACCTTTCCAGCTCCTATCTTTGAAATAATGCTAAAAATCTGTACAGAGCTGCCTGGCAGGCCTCGTATTTTCATTATGACCTGAACATTCAAGCTATTTTGAGAAAGTTTCAAAATGCCAAGACCATCCCACGTACTCAGGCCAGAGATACAGAAATCCAAACTTGAGAAATATTGCATCGTTTAGAAATAGGGAGCCTGCAGAGAGTGCTCATAAAACAAATAGCAAATCTGGATTACAGCTGTGAGTTTTCCGTTTTACAGATGCTAGTCACCCATCCTTACTCAAAAATGAAGAGGCTGTGTAACAGACATGGGACAGCACAGGGTACTGTGTTAATTTACAGTAATGTGTTCCATGCTGTCATCACCATTGCACAACAGTAATTGGATTAGCACAGGGGTGGGCAAACTATGGCCCGTGGGCTGGATCCGGCCTGCCAGCCGTTTTAAACCGGCCCTCAAGCTCCCGCTGAGGAGTGGGGTCTGGGGCATGCCCCGCTCCGGTGCTCCAGCTGGGGAGCAGGGTCGGTGGCCGCTCCGCGCGGCCCCTGGTAATCTCAGCATGCCCCCCCTCCAGCGCTCCAATGGGAGCTGCAGAGGCAATGCCTGCAGATGGGGAAGCGTGCGGCGCCCCCTGGCTGCGCCTCCATGTAGGAGTCAGAGAAGGGACATGCTGCTGCTTCCGGGAGCCGCCTGAGGTAAGCGCTGCCCGGAGCCTGCACCCCTGAGCCTCTCCCATGACCCAACCCCCTGCCCCCCCCCCAGCCCTGATCCCCCTCCCACCCTCTGAACTCCTTGATCCCAGCCCGGCGCACCCTCCTGCACCCCCAATCCCTCATCCCCAGCCCCACCCCAGAGCCCACACCCCCAACCAGAGCCTGAACATCTTCCCGCACCCCAGCCCTCTGCCCCGATCCCCCTCCTGCCCTCTGAACCCCTTGGTCCCAGCCCAGAGCACCCTCCTACACCTCAAATTCCTCATCCCCATCCCCACCCCAGAGCCTGCACCCCCAACCAGAGTCCTCACCCCCTCTCAGACCCCAATCCCAATTTTGTGAGCATTCATGGCCTGCCATATAATTTCTATTCCCAGATGTGGCCCTTGGCCCAAAAAGTTTGCCAACCCCTGGATTAGCAAGAATAGCAAAAACCTGTCACAAGACAAAGCCATATCCTGTTAGATCTGGCAAATGAAACAGCTTGACTGAGCAAGTAACTCAAACACTCTCGCTCAGTCATTTATTGGATAAGCAATGGATTTCTTCTTAAAAACCAGCCACCATGGATCTAGTATATAAAAAAAATTTCACTTCTTAAACACCATAGAAAGGGCTAAACCTAAAGTGAAATCCAAATGGCAAAAATCCTACTGCACGTGCACAGAGCTCCCTGCAGAACCATGCCCTCACTTCCTCCCCTACTCTGGCATTGGCATCCTATTTCTTCCCTTTCCTGAACAAAATTGTTCATCTCTGCTCACATCACAACTCCCCCCCCCCAAAAAAAATTCCTATTATATAGATCGTTTATATATTGAACTCTAATATGTGTTTTGTTTCTGCTTATTGTAATGTCAGTATACTCCCTCTCTCCTTATTGTTACCTAATAAAAGTGTAATTAGTGCACTGTGACAATGTGCCCCCCGGACAGTGGAAATCGTTATTGCAAGGAAAACATCAGTATTCTACTGTGGACTCACAGGGATTAATCATCTCATTTTCCCCTTGGGAGTTATTTTGAATGGAAGGAGATCTCTTAGGCTATATGTGCTAGGGATTGATCGAGGGACAGATGAAGTCAGAAGTGTAAAATAATTCAGAGACAGCATTACTCTGAGCTGTGAACTGGGATGAGATAGCCTGAATGGAGCAGAGGAACAGCATAGGTTGTGCAGAAAATTGTATCCAGCGGATCCTTGTACTGGAAATGTTATGCATTCCACATAAAAATTGCTTCCCTGATATGTGGAAACAGTGCATAGCCTCCAGCTGGTACAAAATACCGCTGCTCACTTCCTCCATGTTTGGGCTTCCATGAACATGTCAAGCCAATGTTCAAATCCCTCAACTGATTCCCAGTCTACTTCCAATGTCACTTTAAGGCCTTGGGCCTATAATCTTCAAAGCTATGAATGAATCAAACCCCGGCTACATTAAAGACTGAATTTTGATCTACCTATCACTGAGCTACCTCCTCTGGGACAAATACAGATCAGGCTGAAGCCTGTGGCAGCAAAACTTGCAGAGGAGATTAGTTGAATCCAGAGTCAGACCATCTTTAGGAAACACTGCAAAAACTCTGATGAAGCGTTTCCACCATAACAAGAATGATACTTATGGTAGTTACATCACCTTCAACCTACCTCAAATCAGATCAACCAATCAAACAAAAATAACACTATCCTAAGCAAAGTTTTTAAATCCTGAAAAGGGAAGAGTCCCGGTGGATCAATGAAGCTCACTAAAAACGTTGCTATTACTAATTGATTTTCAAATACTAATGCAATCGGCAGAAGTATACTATGTATACTGACTAATTCCGGATAAATTTGTGACTTTTGTTGTAGTTATATGACATAAGAATGAGATTTATATATATATATATAATTTTAGTGGGTTACCAGTGTTGTATGTAACAATATGTCTGAAATAAAACAGACTCAAATAACAGGATGACAATGACCCATTCAATTTTCATGTGTCTGTTGAACTAGAATATTAAGTCATGGGGAGACTGCGTATAGGAAAAAATTCATTTTGAACATCAGTGATTTTTGCAATCTTATTGGAATTCAGCTGTTCAAGTACCCTTTTGAGCTACAATCTTGAAGTTTTGTATACCCATTCATTGTGGAGCACTGACAAGGAAAAAAACCCCCGCAATATTTCCACAATAGATCTTCAAAAAGGTATTAGTCAGACAAGTGACAAGTCCTATTAGTTTCTTTCTGGAGATGAATTGGCCCTGAGTGAAGACCCACTAAATCGACTGCCGATCGCTCTCTCGTCGACTCCAGTACTCCGCCGGAACGAGAAGCATAAGGTAAGTTGACAGGAGAGTTTCTCCCATCGACCCAGTGCAATGGAGACACTGCAATAAGTCTACCTAAGGTACGTAACCCTAACCCTAACCCTATCCCTAACCCTAACCCAGGTCGACTTAACCCCATAGTGTAGACCTGCCCAAAGAGTTGCCAGAGCAGCAAGCCTGCCACAAACATTGATAGTTAAATACAGTCCATGAATGGACTCATGTCAACTCGTATACACATACTGTGGTCACTATGAAAATGATTATCATAAGTGTACAGGTACAACACAACCATAGTTATTTCCTATTGTAAGGCTTTGTCTGCACAGCAAGTTATAGTGGTATAATTGAACTGATACAGTTATACCAGTATAACTCCCCATGGGGCTGCTTTTATTCTGGAGAAAAAGTGACCAGGACGTGGGTGGTCTTGCCTCATGGTCACAGCAAGAGGAGGTGGCCAGAAATCAAAGCCAAGGGTCAGAGGTGGAGTCAGAAATTGGAGCCGAGGGTCAAGACCCAGTTATCTGGAGTGAAGTAAGGCTTCCAAAGCTGGAACAAGACAGAAACAGGAGCTATCACACCCATAGGCAAACGCTTTGAGCAGCCACTGAAGTGCTGCTGCTGCTGCTGGTGGTCTTAAGAGCCAGTCTCCAGACTCTTCCAACCTATCAGGCGGTGTAGCTAATCAGGCAGGCTACTACAGGCCAGCTGCACTTGGTAGGTTGCCTGGAGACTGGGTCTGTTGCCGGCCCTGCTTCCTGAAGATCTTTTTCTTTTTTTAGCTTAAGCTATCCCCAAAGCACATAAACTAAAGGCACTCATATTGGAATAAGTGTGTCCACATGTGGGGTTATACTGATATAACTATAGCATTTTCCATGGGAAGTTATACCAGCACAAGGTATGGATTCAGGCCACAGTGCCAATAACAGCAACAAGATCTGGGTTCAGTCAATGTAGGGGGTCCTTCTTTAAAATAAACTCTGATTCAAGCCCCACCCAGAACCCCACTCTTATTTCTGGCCCTGGGAAACTAAAATAAAACCTCACTAGTCACCTTTGCAGGCAGTTCCCCCTGCCCCTCCCCCACCGCTCCTTTGGGAACAGGAAAAGTGTGCAAACCCAAACAAATACACATAGATACCCCTCTATGAAAGGGTTCTAATAACAACTGGTGGTTGAACTTCAGAAGGTTCACAGTTCATGTTTGGATAAACATCCAGATATTTGGATGCTTATCTGAATGTGTTCAGACTGCAAAAATCGGACTAGAGATATGATGGCAGTACCTGTTTGCCCACTGAGGTGTTTCTCATTTTTGCTCGCAGTCTGTAGCACTGATCATCACTGATGGCTAGTGTAAGATATGGCTCTGTTGACCTTTGGTGGGAGCAGAGCTGTTGATACTAGAATGAAGCAGGGGCCATACTTTCTAAGTGCACAGCAGCTTCTATGCAGGCGCATTAGGGGAAGTGAGGGGGTGACTTACTCACCCATGCAGAGCCTGCTGCAATCTGGCCCCTTGTCACACTGCCTGGTATGGGTCACCACCGAGAATGCCAAATTCAGGACAGACTGTAAGAAACAGGGCAGACACACCCCAAAAATGGTGGTTTATTCTATAATTAGATTTCACCAAGCCAGTAACAAAAGTGAGCTCCTGTATCACCACACTGGTTAACAAGAAGCCAAGACAAAATCCCCTTAGGCATCCCAGCCCCTGGTTTACCACCCAGACCACTGGACTTCAGTGATAAAGGATTATTAAAACCAGAACTCACATATAATAGGTTCTTCCAACTCCAAGTAGCTGGCCACTCACCCCAGGTCAATATATGCTTTAGATCTTACTCAAAAACTACGCTGCCGCTAGTTCTTTTAGCAACTAAACTAAAAGTTTATTAATAAAAAGAAAAGAAGAGAATTATTAAATGGCTGAAGGAATCATATACATTACAATTGATTTCAGAGTCTGTAGGTTAGGATACTAGCAGTGATGGTAATTCTGCTGGTTTACAATAAGTCTATGGATCACCCAAAAGATTGGGGGTCATCAGTCCTTTGTTCAAAGCTTCCTTGTTGTTAGAAATCACAGTCCAGAGAAGTTGAGCAGGATTGAAGACAAAGAAGTGATGTCACAGTCTCCTTTTATACTTTCAGCCCAGGTGCATGGAAAGATACTGCCAAAAGATGGAGTCTTATATCACATGTCCTTACATGTCTTGCTGAATCCTGGGGCAGCCATTGCTTCAGTACTCTCTGAAATGTCTTTCAGGAGTAGCTCACTGGGTGAGTTAAGTCTCTTCAATGGCCCATTAACACATGGATGGCCCTACACAGGGATGGCTAGTCTGGATGTAAATTTGCCTTGTGGGTGTCACCCAAGAAACAACATGTTTGAGATACAAACACATAGCAAATATTCATAACTTCATATACAAAGATGATACATAGATTTAAACAGGTTAATAATACTTAGCAGTCTGTAACTTTTCCATTGATACCTTACAAGGCATACTTTGTGCAAGATTTATTGCAATTGTGCAACAGTGGTCACACATCAGAGATTGATACATTACTGTAAACATGGTCACCTTTCTTCTATACGGCGTCACACCCCTCGTTAGGAGTAATTCATCATGTTACTGGAGCCCATAAATAGACATTTCTCTGACTAGAGGTAAACTTGTTCAGGGAAAACTGGCTTTGGGGTAGAGCTGGGTGAATATTTTTTTGACTGAAATTCTTTAAAGTGAAAAATTCAGAGGCACTAAAATTTTTTGGAACTTCATGCAGCTGTCATCAAGTACTGTGTTTTTGAAAAAATCTGAAAAAAAATTAACTGTTTCATGTCAATATTTTCAAAATGAAAAAATGCTCAAAATTAAAAGTAAACATTTTGGTTTGGGTTGAACAAATTTTTTTGTTTGATCTTAAACCAATTTTTTTGTCAACTTGTTGATTTGCCAAAAATTTCATTCAGTTCTATCTGAAATAAATGGTGTTTTTTCTCCCCAGCTGACAGAGAACCAAAAAATTCATTATTCATTATTTGGGGTCAGTTATTCAGCCCTCTTTTCCATACAGTCTAAGGGCTTGTCTACCCATAACATTTGTACTGGTTTAATTATGCATGTATAGTTAAAGCAACAACAACAACAAACAAACAACTCTAATATAGTTTCAGAGTAGCAGCCGTGTTAATCTGTATCCACAAAAAGAACAGGAGTACTTGTGACACCTTAGAGACTAACAAATTTACTTGAGCATAAGCTTCCGTGGGCTACAGCCCACTTCATCGGATGCATGCAGTGGAAAATACAGTAGGAAGATATATATATACATACACATGTTCTCTGAAAAATAAAAGCAGTATTTAAAATAAAGGGGGAAAATAATAACTTCACATAGTGTTAAAGTGGTGGAGTTTCAAAGCTGTGTAATGCCTTAGAGATATAAGCATAACTGTGATAGTTTCAAATAAATTATTTTTCCTTAATTTCATAATTTAGTAAAATTTATAACAAAGTGACAATGCTAATTTTATTTTTTACAGATAAAGCTGCAGAGGTTAAAGTAATTCTCGGTTACTGAAGTAAAAATTTAGGATCTATTTAGAGAAATAAATTGATTTAGATGCCATTGGAAAACTCAAGTGCAAAGTTGAAACACTATTCATGCTGTTTAATATTTTAGTTAGTCAATTCTGTCTCATTTGAGTGTATGTGACTTTTTTACAGTTCAGTCCCACCTTTAAGGGTTTAATTTTACAGGTCTTTGATCTCTCTGAGTTTTCACTCTCCTCCCATGAACTTCAAGGAAACAGCTCTGAAATGAACAAGTGTCTTTTTTTAAAAATGGTGTTCTTCAAAATGCTCCCAGATCATTTCCTCCTCCTCCTTCTTGCTAACATCACATACAAAATGAGCAAGAGGGAAGGCTATTCAGAAGTGTGTAATATTGTTTCACTTCCAATAATTTATTCTGAGCAGCCCTTTCTCCTCCAGGAAAGACATTGTTTCTCTTCAACAAGATTTCCCACACTGCACTGGAACTTTCATTGCAGGCCCGATGTTATTGCCGTTGAAGTAGATGACAAAAAGTAATTGGCTTATACTGGAATAGGAAAGGGCCACCTTTTACATCTACCACCTATTACAAGTACAGTATCTCATTAATGACATAAAACCCAGCAACTGATCTAATCTAGTTAGGAGCATACGTTAAGATCCTGTCCATGATGTATGAATAGAAAAATTGTGTTATCTTTTTGGGGTGGAGGGGTTGCATAAAACTGTCAGGCCCAGTTCCTGGTGCTCTCTGGGGGTTGCTGTCTCTATACTGGCCCAGTGCAGAGGGAAGGCCAGAGGAGAAGGGGTTGGAGAGTGTTGCACTCACCCCAAAGCAGCAGCTCCTGTACTGAGAGGCTGGGCTGTCTCCACGCTCTGGCCTGTTGGCTCTCACTGCTTGCACATATGGAGGAATCTACTACAGCAAATGGGGGGGGGGGGGGGGTGACGCTAGTCATCTGACCATCTCAAGAAGACAAGGAAGGGGAGATGGGGGCGAGGTGGCGGGAAGTCACTAGCCTCTCATAACACTCCAAAATGAAGATGGGATACTGATGCCAGGGCTAAAGAGATGAGGGGCTCTGTGGGGGGATCCTGGGTGAGCCATAGGGGACTGGAGCAATTGAAGAAGGGAGAGGGAGGTGGTGCAGCCAGGAGTTGGGAGCATTAGGATTGATCTGTAGGGTAGATTGACATGGGTGCTGGGGTCAGCAGAAGGGCCTTAGCGGGAATAAGGGGCTGTGGAGTAAGGGGGACTCTCCTGCTCCTCCTGCTGCTGGATCAGGGGTGAAGAGGGAGGGAAGTGTTTTGGGGATGATGGGGATGGGGCAGAGGGGAGGTTTTAAAAAGTGGGTTTATTGAGGCCTGGGGAATAGGACTTGGGGGGATAGTGATCAGTGGCAGAGGAGGAATATGGAGCTTTGGGCAGAGGAGAGAGAGTTTGGGGGAAGGTTCTGGCAGGGTGAAGTTTTATGGAGTGTTAATTTGGGGGGTTGTGCAATAGAGGTGGGTTTATGTGAGGACATGAGGGTTGGTGCGGTGGGGAGGTGGGATGAGTGGGGGGCTGTTGCAGGAGGAGGTTTTGTGAGGGTTGGGTTTATTTGGGAGAACAGAACGGAGTTGGGATGCGTTTATTTGGGGATGGGTTTAAGTGGGGGCTTTGGGAGAGGCTTAAGGGGAGGGTTGGTGGGAGCAACAGGTTGGGGGGCTAAGAGGGGTTGGGGGGCTGTGGGAGAGGGTTATTTTGTGTCTATGGCAGGGGTGTTGAGTGAGGGGTTGTGAGACGGGTGGTAAGGTGGGCTGGGAACATAGAGAGTTGTGAGGTACTGCAGTGGCTGCAGATGGCTGTGTCTGGCTTCTTCCTCTACAGCCCCCTGCCTCTCCTCTCCTCCCTGTGCCCTTCCCTCACTGGCACGAGCACTGGTGCGGGGAAGAGGACTTACTCACCACCACCACCCCAGAGACAGAGCTAGTTTGCTAGGTGCTGGCTGCACTCGTAGAATCATAGAATATCAGGGTTGGAAGGGACCTCAGGAAGTCATCTAGTCCAACCCCCTGGTCAAAGCAGGACCAATCCCCAACTAAATCATCCCAGCCAGGGCTTTGTCAAGCCTGACCTTAAAAACCTCTAAGGAAGGACACCGCCTGCAACACCATGCCTGGGCCGCATGGACTCGACTCACCACCACCACCCGAGCTCCAGAGACTCTCCCTGCTCATCTACTGCTGAACACCGGGCACGTCAGCGCAAGGCTGGCCTTGGCACCACCAGAAGAAGAGCTTCACCTGCCGAGCTGGACTGTGCACATGGGCAGTGGCTTAGAGTGTGGGGGCTGAGACCCTTCTAGCCCTACCCACCTGTGACGTTATTGACATAAACTGGGACCATATAGATCATTGTTGCAACCAAGGTCCTGTAGTGGCACCCAAATCTTGTATAAAGGGGGTCGAATGGGGTGTCTAAGACAAGGTTATGGTTTACTGGTTATTATTATGCTGTCTATATGTGTGTATCAGTTTTGTAGTTGAAGTTACGAATATTGGCTCTATACTGTCTGTATGGCAAGCTTATGCTATGCTTCTGGGTGACATCCCAGACAAGCTGGGATTAGCTCTGCCTAGCCTGCTTGATGGCCCATTAAGGACCATCAGCTATACAATGGACCCACTGAGAGAAGGCCAATATGCCTTCAGACTCAGCAAAGTATGCAGGGACTGGCCCATGTGACTCCAGGCTCCATTTTGCTGTAATTTTCCACAGTAAGAACAAAGAGGTGTTCTTACATCTGGAAAAGACTATATAAGGCTGATGCCTCATCTCCATTGGGTCTTCAATCCTGCTTCATACCTCTGGAGGAACTTTGCTACAAGCTGAAGCTTTGAACAAAGGACTGAGGACCCATCCCAGCGGGGGATGTATTCCAGAGACTTGATTTGAACCTGCAGTTTATTCTATCACTGCTGCAAGCCTGAACCAAGAACTTTGCCATTACTGTATGTAATTGATTCCATTTAACCAATTCTAACTCTCATCTCTATCTTTTTCCTTTTATGAATAAACCTTTAGATTTTAGATTCTAAAGGATTGGCTACAGCGTGATTTATGGGTAAGATCTGATTTGTATATTGACCTGGGTCTGGGGCTTGGTCCTTTGGGATCAGGAGAACCTTTTTCTTTTACTTGGGTATTGGTTTTCATAACCATTTGTCCCCATAACGAGTGGCACTGGTGGTAATACTGGGAAACTGGAGTGTCTAAGGAGATTGCTTGTGAGACTTGCGGTTAGCCAGTGGGGTGAGACCGAAGTCCTCTTAGTCTGGCTGGTTTGATTTGCCTTAGAGGTGGAAAAAACCCCAGCCTTGGGCTGTAACTGCCCTGTTTGAGCAATTTGTCCTGAGTTGGCACTCTCAGTTGGGTTCCGCCAGAACCGCATTGTCACACCACCCACCAAGTATATTTGGGGGACCTATGCTGGAGGTCTCCTGCAGCCAATAGTAAAACATTATTAGAGTTTTTAAAAGGTTAATTTTCTAACACAAAAGACATTACACCCAACGTGAGGTAACTCTATTTTGGACTTCATTATGATGAATAAAGATGAAATAATCACTGCACTGAAATTTGGTGAACATGACCCGATTGCCTTCAATATGGACAAACAGAACAGTCCTCAGCTAGTGCTTCAAAAGGGTTATATTTCTCCAAACTGAGGAACATTATTAGGAAAATTGTTTGGAAGGGAAAATGTAGACAGAAAATGAAAACAAAAATCGGGAATTCATTAAGAAGAGTTTAATAGATGGCCAAAAACCAAAATTCCACAATAAAGAAAGAGGACTACTTTAGCTAAAAGCCCATCTTGATTCAATGGAAATAAAGGTAGCAATTAGAAATAGAAATAAAAACAATTTAAAAAGGGGAAATGTATAGCAATCAATATACATTAAAAGTTCTGAAGTGTAGAAAACTGATAAGCGACGCTAAAGAAGTCAGAGGAAAATCCAGGACTGGTAAGGCTAAAGACAAGAAGAAGGAGTTTATGTATATTAGGAACAATAGGAGTCCTAGAAATGCTACAAGCCCGTTACTAGATGGAGATAGTAAAACTATTAGTAATGATGCAGAAGTGTTCAATAAATATTTGTTCTGTATTTGGAATGGAGCAAGATGATGTACTCTTATCACCTGAGGAAGATGAAGTACTTTTCAGCCCATTAGTAATTAAGGAGGATTTTAATCATCATGTACTACTGATAAACATTTTTAAATCATCACACCCAGATAACTTGCACCCAAGAATCTTAAAAGAATTGTTTAAGGAGATTTCTGACCTTCTGATATTAATTTTTAAATAAATCTTGGAATACCCAGGAAGTTAATGTTGTGTCAATATTTAAAAAGGGCAAGTGGTATGAGCCAGCAAATTATAGGCTGGTTAACCTTATATCAGTCCTGGGCAAAATAATGGAAAAGCTGCTATGGGGTTCAGATAATAGAACATTAAATGATGGGAATGTAATTAATGCCAGTCAACATGATTTTATGGAAAATAGGTCTTGTAATCTCAATGATAACAGGTTTATTTGACAAGTTTGGTTGATAAAGGCAACTAAGTAGATGCAAGATACTTAGACTTTTGAAAGATATTTGATTTAATACTGCACATTCTGATTTAAAAATTGGCTCTATACAATATCAACAAAGCAAACATTAAATAGGTTAAGAACTGCCTAACTGACTGATCTCAAAAAGTAGTTGTCAATGGAGAATCATCGTAAAATGGGGGCGTTCTATAGTGGTTCCAGAGGGATCAGTACTAGGCCCAACACTATTCAACATTTTCATCAATGTTCTGAACATTTTCATCTGTGTCCTGGAAAGCAGTGACTCTGAAAAGAATTTAGCATTCACAATGGATAGACAACTCAACAGGAGCTCCCAGTGCAATGCTGTGGCAAAAAGGGGTAAAGTGACTCTTTGATGTTGAAAAAGCATAGAGCAGTGAGTAGGAGTAGCGAGTAGGGAGGTGATTTTATCTCTGTATACAGCATTGGTAAAACCGATACTGGAATACTATGTCCAGTTCTGTGTCCACATTTTTAAAATGATGTCGAAAAATTGGAAAGGATCCAGAAGAGGGCCACAAAAATGAGGTGAGGTCTGGAGTAGATGCCTTACAGTGAGGGATGACAACACTGGAAAAGTAACTTGAGCTTTTACTTTGGTGTTGCTTCTAAACCCCTCTCCTATCCACATACAAAACTCTCTTACCCAAGTTTAGTGGTGCTTTCAATCTGAGCTCACTGGTTTTCCTGGGATATCAGATAAAGCCCAAGTGATGCTTACACTCAGGCTGGTAACACACCCACTTTGTAATGAAGATGCTGGTGACACCACTTGAGTGGTGATAGTCTCCCAACACCTTCTCACAATCCCCCACACATGCCCAGAAGGACAGACAAGTCCATTTATTGCAGCACAAAGAACCAGAGAATACAATCCCAGAAGTTCTAGCGCCCCACCTGGGTGAGTGCAGCACCAGTGAGGACACACTGGCTCGGATAGGTCTTTGCAGTGTGACTGTACACACCCTGGCACTGATGATTCTGTAGTGAAGATGTACCCTGGAAGGTCTAAAGAGCTCGATCTGTTTAGTGTATCAAAAAGAAAACAGAAGTGACTTGGTCACCTTCACTGGGATAAAATCCCAGGTACTAAAGGGATCTTCAGGCTAGCAGAGAAAGGCATAACAGGAACCAATGTCTTGAATTTAAAGCCAGAAAATTCACATTAGAAATAAGGCACAATGTTTTAACAGGGAGAGTAACTAACCATTATAACAAATCACCAAGGGAAGTGGTGGATTCTCCATATTTTGATGGCTTTGGATCAAGACTGGATGCTTTTCTGGAAGATATGCTTTAGTCAAACAGAAATTATTGGGCAATGTTTCCACTGCACCACACCCCCGGTGCATGTATGTGGCATTGCAACAGCTATGCCTCAGTTTCCCCCAGACCTTCTTTGCCTATTTCAGCCATTGCATGACCTAGCCCTAAATGCAAGCCAGGTAAAAGAGTTCAATCCTTTGCAGGGCCTCAAACGCATTCAGTCAAACTCCAACAGAAAATAACAATCTTCAGCCCAGTTGGACTCGGTTACTAGCCTTCTTCCTTGCAGGCTAGTCCCAGCTTAGAAGCATCCCGACACTGGCCCAAGTTCCTGAGTTTCATTCCCACTACTCAGGGACTGTCACATTCTCCCTCTTTGCAAGGTTCCAGGCAGGCTGCTATCCCTGATTGACCCTTGTCTCCAATCAGGCTTCCAGTTCAGCTCAAGAGAAAAAGCCCCTCTCACCTGAGTCTCCTTTCTGGCCCCTTCACCAGCAGCCCTTTGCTTCTTCCTTTATGAAGATCTGGCTCCTCCCTCACTGAATTTTATCACTAATTAGACACTAATACCCCACCAGGTGCATCACAGGGTGACTGAGTGAAATGTAATGGCCTGTGATATATCTTCTCATCGTCCCTTTTGATTTTAAAATCTATTACATCTATGACTACGCTACGGTAAAGATAGCAGGAGAGAAAGGAAATGGTAACTGATAAAGGAAAAATCCCAATAAATTATCTTTCGTACAAATCATAGTACAAGATGAGGCTTTGAGATCTTGTCTTAGAAATCTGGGGCAGAATTATTCTGAGATGGACTTCTCAAAAAGCTGTTTTCACTCAGCTTCAGTCCAGAATGACCATGAAAAAAATAAATGGAAAAGAGTGAATCAGAAAGATGCTGCCAGGGTAGGCTGGGAAATAAAGTAAAAGAAAAAGAAAAGAAAATGATAAGAGAACTTGGAGTAGTAAATCAGACAATACTAAATCATAAAAATGGAAGTGAATCAAAAAGAAGAAAAAAGATGCAGAGTAACTAAGGCAGATGGAAAAAGAAAATGAACTTGGCAGAAAAGGTAAATCAAAAAGAGTGATTCATGGAGGGACAGATCTAAAGACAATGAATTTATCAGTCACAGATAGGAAAATCATAACTGAGACAATTTTCAAAGGTCCATACTAAGGGCTTGTCTACACTTAAAACACCCCAGTGGAACAGCTGCACTGATGCAGTGGCGCTTCAGTGAACACGCTATGTACGCCAATGGGAGGGGTTCTCCCGTTGGCGTAGGTAATCCACTTTCCTGATAGTCAGTAGCTAGGTCGACGGGAGAATTTTCCCATTGACCTAGCATTGTCTACACTGGGTTTAGGTCAGTTTAATTGTGTCCCTTAGGGGTGTGGATTATTCACAACTCTGAGCAATGTAGTTATACTGATCTAGTTTCCTAATGTAGGCCAGGCCTAAGATAGGAAGAGTCACTTTTGTCAGGAGGATAGCAAAGGTGAAAGTTAAGATGGAGAAGAGAGGACAGAATGCTATGAAAGTTAAAGGCAAACTTTGTTGTTGGTTTTCACTTTTGGAAATCTTGTCATTTAAAAAGGGCATTTTCCCCGCTTTGAACATGAAGAAGGTGGGGGCTCTACCTCCCCCCCCCAAAAAAATTCTCTCCTTTTGGTAAGTTATGGATAAGGCTATTGGAAATATGTGCTGCAGTTGCTCATCCTGTTATGCAGACTTTGCAAAAAATATCCATGGACTTGGCAAAATTTTCTGCAGATTTATAATGGATCTAATATTAAGTTCGCTTCTTGGCTCTCTATGAGCTGAGGGGTGAAAACGTTATCTAGTATTTAATGTCAGCCAGAGGAAATCCCTTTCATTGTATAAAAGGGAAAGTTGCTCTTCTTCCATTTCTGGAAACTCACATTGTGACTATATCATGGCCCTGGGTTACGCTGTCCTTAAAAGGATGCAGCCCACATCTGCTGTGGTTTCTAGAAGCAATGCAAGACTCTCTTGAACTGTTCTCAAGTTAACTTTCAAATTATGTGTATAACCCCCAAGCTGCCCCCACCCCCCAGAATGTTTGGCAATAAAACAAAAATGCCTGGTCACCCAGGGAAGAGTTACTCAACATCCAGGAGTCACTAAATGAATCACAGGATCACTTGTGTTGGAAAAAACCTCTGAGTCATTGAACTTGTGCCTCTGAATCACAACAGAAAAGACCTCTAAAGTATCATTATGCACTCTCTTATGACAACATGTTCCAATGTTTATTTTTACAGCTTTATGTTCCCTGACCAACCAATATTTAATCTAACTATTCCCTGCTGTGGCTTAAGTATTATTACTTGTTTTGACCTTAATGAGGATTATTGTGGCCCCTTCTCTCTGTTATAGACTGCTAGATATCTAGTCAACAATTTCTCAATCAGCCTTATTTTTCTCTAGTTTGTATGTGTGCAGTTCCTTTCACCTCCTCCTAGACTATATTTTCTAAACCCCTTATTACCTTCCCCCAATACTATTAAACTTGCCAGTCTTTTTTAATGTATTTTTGTTGTTGTCCATTTATTATTTGTGCAAGGTGCTTCAGAGATTTTTTTTTGTACCTATTTATCCCTGTGCCTAAATAGAAACGTACAGGTCTACTTACTTTATGATGCTCAAAACTGAATGCAGTGCTCTAATTGTAAGGGATAGAGAGGAAGAGTACTGATTGCTTACCCTGAAAAACCACTGATGATCTAATCCACAATTATTCCCTTCATTGATTAGAAATCACTTCTTCTTTCATACCTATTTCATTGTTTGTGAAACAACCTTAACTCAGGATTCTTTTTCTCTTTAGTGTTTGTGGCATTTAGGAATGAGCATTAGCAATTTTAACTTCATGTTAATATGGGCTTTTTATGGGTGTCTGACCCTTAGGTATTCTTTGAAACAGAAATGAAAAATTAACACAATGAATTCACAAGCAAATATCAAATGAGGTTGATGAATAAATTGGAATAAATTGCATAGGGAGGTTGTGGAATCTCTATCTCTGGAGATATTTAAGAGTAGGTTAGATAAATGTCTATCAGGGATGGTCTAGACAGTATTTGGTCCTGCCATGAGGGCAGGGGACTGGACTCGGTGACCTCTTGAGGTCCCTTCTAGTCCTAGAATCTATGAATCTATGAAAGATTTTTATTAAGTTAATCATGGCATTTGTTATATTTTTACTTATGGAAGAGCTGAAAAAAAAACAAAAAACAAAAACCCCTACTTGAAATGCTAAAAACATTGATTTTTACCAGCTGGTGTGGAGATAAGTTCCTCTTGGTTTCCTACAGAGAGTAGGAAAACTTCCGTTACAAGACTTCCTAGTCCACCACCCATTTCTGTAGACGATCTTCACAATCATCTTTATTTGCAGTCATGGATAATTTACGACCCAGTCCTGCCACTGACATTGTACAGATGGACCCCAGGGATGTCAAAGAGGTTCTGCTTCTGCCTGGACCAGAACCTTGGACAGTACATAGGCACAACCAATGGAAGGGTGAAGGAGGACAATGGTGGAAACGCCCTGTGAGTAAATCCCAAGCCAGAGAAATATGTGTATGTCTCTTTGTGAGCAGAGACCTTGTCTAATGACAACAGTTTTTAGTCTTATTTTGCTGATTTTCCAATGATTTCTAGAAAACAGAATTGAAGTTTTCACAGTTTAAAAAACTTCTTGATTGCAGCACTAACTCTATGAAATGATTGGTAAACCTTTACCACGAGCTTCTTGTCAAAAGTTGAAGCATGTTAAGCCAGACAAATCCCAGCTCCTGCATTAATTTTCTTTAGCCTATAGCTCACATACTTCACATTAAGCAGGCTTTAGTTATCCATTTTAATTATATCATATTAAAGGATGGCCTCTTCAGAATTCACTGACAGAACTGGAGGGGTAGTTCCAGATACTAACAGCTTTCAATCTTAACGGACTATAGAAGGAAACTTAGATAATGCTCAAAATCATTTTGGATTACTATTTTCATCAGTTTTATTGCTCCCAGAGAATAATGATATCAAAATTAA
The DNA here is from genome assembly GCF_028017835.1 of Emys orbicularis. Lineage (NCBI taxonomy): Eukaryota > Metazoa > Chordata > Testudines > Emydidae > Emys > Emys orbicularis. Next base: position 216,097,338 of record NC_088683.1, read on the forward strand.
CATTAGGCTGTCTGATTTTACCTCAGAAAGCGTACATCATAAGTATAAGTGTCAACACAACATTCTTTCTAACATCTGCTATCTTCTTGTAAAACACTTCTGGTGCATTAAGAGATACCATAAGGTGTTGGTATTTGCTAGAGGACATGGAAATATTGTGTGCTCAAAACTATCCTCAACCAGAAGTGTTTGTTTAAATCCTGCAGCTATTTTTTTTAAGCTCTGGTTTTAGAAATAATTTAGCCACCTTTGACTCTGTTTCTATTTCTTAGTTCAGCACAAAAATAATTGCAGCATTGCTGACAAAATTCTTAAAGAATGTTTGAAAATTGAAAAAGTAACAATGAGGATACAGATCAAAGGTAGTGTGTGTAGAAGATAGGAAAATATTTTGCTTCCAAGGGAACCAATGTTAAGTACAAAAGATGGTGGAAACACTCACATGGGGTATGTCTACACTACAGGATTAATCCGAATTTATATAATTCGAATTTAGGAAACCGATTTTATAAATTCGAATGTATTCGGCCACACTAGGCACCATTAATTCGGTGGTGTGCGTCCAAGCTACCGTAGTAGCATCGATTTCCAGAGCGTTGCATTGTGGGTAGCTTTTCCATAGCTATCCCATAGTTCCCGCAGTCTCCACCCCCCTTGGAATTCTGGGTTGAGACCCCAGTGCATGATGGGGCAAAAAACATTGTCGCAGGTGGTTCTGGGTACAGCCTCCCCCTCCCTCCCTGAAAGCAACGGCAGACAACCATTTCGCGCCTTTTTTCCTGAGTGAACTCTGCAGACTCCATTCCGCAGCAAGCATGGATCCCGTTGTGCTCCAGAACGCAGTCTTGAACATTGTAAACACCTCGCGCGTTCTTGTGGAGTTTATGCTTACCCAGGACCAGAAAAAAGAGGCGAGGAGGAGGAGGCGGCGATTGCAGCGCAGCGACAAGCGTGATGAGGACATGGACACGGACACAGAATTCTCTGAGACCGCGGGCCCCGGTGCTTTGGAGATTATGATGTTAATGGGCCAGGTTATAGGCTTGGAACGCCGATTCTGGGCCCGGGAAACAAGCACAGACTGGTGGGACCGCATAGTGTTGCGGGTGTGGGACGATTCCCAGTGGCTGAGAAATTTTCGCATGCGTAAGGGCACTTTCATGGAACTTTGTGACTTGCTTTCCCCTGCCCTGAAGCGCCAGAATACCAAGATGAGAGCAGCCCTCACAGTTGAGAAGTGAGTGGCGATAGCCCTGTGGAAGCTTGCAACGCCAGACAGCTACCGGTCAGTCGGGAATCAATTTGGAGTGGGCAAATCTACTGTGGGGGCTGCTGTGATGCAAGTAGCCAAAGCAATCACAGAGGTGCTGCTACGAAAGGTAGTGACTCTGGGAAATGTGCAGGTCATAGTGGATGGCTTTGCTGCAATGGGATTCCCTAACTGTGGTGGGGCGATAGATGGAACCCATATTCCTATCTTGGCACCGGAGCACCAGGGTACCCAGTACATAAACCGCAAGGGGTACTTTTCAATGGTGCTGCAAGCACTTGTGGATCACAAGGGACGTTTCACCAACATCCATGTGGGCTGGCCGGGAAGGGTTCATGACACTCGCGTCTTCAGGAACACCAATCTGTTTAAACGGCTGCAGCAAGGGACTTACTTTCCGGACCAGAAAATAACCGTGGGGGATGTTGAAATGCCAATTGTTATTCTTGGGGACCCAGCCTACCCCTTAATGCCATGGCTCATGAAGCCATACACAGGCAGCCTGGACAGGAGTCAGGAGTTGTTCAACTACAGGCTGAGCAAGGGCAGAATGGTGGTAGAATGTGCATTTGGCCGTTTAAAAGGTCGCTGGCGATCCTTACTGACTCGCTCAGACCTCAGCCAAACCAATATCCCCATTGTTATTACTGCTTGCTGTGTGCTTCACAATCTCTGTGAGAGCAAGGGGGAGACCTTTATGGCAGGATGGGAGGCTGAGGCAAATCGCCTGGCTGCTGATTACTCGCAGCCAGACACCAGGGCGATTAGAAGAGCACACGATGAAGCGCTGCGCATTAGGGAAGCTTTGAAAACCAGTTTCATGACTGGCCAGGCTACAGTGTGAAATTTATGTTTGTTTATCCTTCCTGAAAACCCGCCCCCTTTATTGACTCATTCTCTGTAAGGAACCCACCCTCCCCCTTCCCCCAGCTTGCTTTCAAAGGAAATAAAGTCACCATTGTTTAAAAATCATTTATTCTTTATTAATTGATTATAAAAAGAGGGAGAGAACCTGAGTGGGGTTTGGGAGGAGGATCAGCGGGAAGGAAAAGCCCAGTAAAAAAAGGTTAAAAAAATGGCAGCCTTTTGCTTGGGCTGTCCACTGGGGTGGAATGGGAGGGTGTACGGAGCCTCCCCCCCCGTGTTCTTAAACGTCTGGGTGAGGAGGCTATGGAACATGGTGAGGAGGTAGGGGGGTTATACAGGGGCTGTAGCGGCACTCTGTTCTCCAGCAGCCGTTCCTGAAGCTCCACCAGACGCCGGAGCATGTCTGTTTGCTCACGCAGCAGCCCCAGCGTTGCTTCCCGACTCCTCTGATCTTCCTGCCGCCACCTCTCATCTCGAGCGTCTCTCCTCTCCTCACGTTGGTCCCTTCTGTCCTCACGTTGGTCCCTCATGTCCTCACGTTGGTCCCTCATGTCCTCACGGTCACTGGCTTCTTTCCTATACTTGCAAACCGTCTCCTTCCACTCATTCAGATGAGCTCTTTCACTCCTGGTGGATTGCATGATTTCGGCAAACATCTCTTCTCTCGTCTTTTTTTTACGACGCCTTATCTGGGATAGCCTTCGGGAAGGAGGAGGGAGGCTTGAAACATTTGCACCTGCTGGAGGGAGTGAAAAAAGGAGGGAATTTTTTTAAAAGATACATTTTTCAGAACAATGCTTATACTCTTTCACGGTGTATACTATTCACATTACATAGCACATGTGATTTCTGTGCAAGGTCGCATTTTGCCTCTTAATATTGAGTGCCTGTGGCTTTGCTGCTAGAGATCACAGAGGCAGGTCCGGGCAACAGAATTCACCTTGCATGCTGCCATGGTAAGCCACTGTCTTTAGGCTTCTGCGCCCTGCTTTCCCACATACCAAGCAAAGCCCGTTGTGCTGCAGTTTCCCTGTTAGCTTGTTTTCTGCTGCTGAAGGTTAACACCCCCCCACCATCCAATTCTCTGGGATGAGTGCTTTCTCCCTCCCCCCACCGCGTGGCTGGTATCAGGGAAGATCCCTGCAGGAACCAAACTAACACCCCCCCCCCACCCGCCATGAATTCTCTGGGATGAGTGCTTTCTCCCTCCCCCCACCGCGTGGCTGGTATCAGGGAAGATCCCTGCAGGAACCAAACTAACAACCCCCCCCCCCACCCGCCATAAATTCTCTGGGATGAGTGCTTTCTCCCTCCCCCCACCGCGTGGCTGGTATCAGGGAAGATCCCTGCAGGAACCAAACTAACAACCCCCCCCCCACCCGCCATGAATTCTCTGGGATGAGTGCTTTCTCCCTCCCCCCACCGCGTGGCTGGTATCAGGGAAGATCCCTGCTAGCAAAACGCGAAAAGCTCTGGGCCAATCCTCCCCCCGCCCCCCCCTTTGCACTTGGCTAAATGCAGGGAAGGATTTCTTTTCAGCCACAGGCAAACAGCCCAGTAGGAACGGCCACCTCTGTCCCCTTAATTAAATTCCCTTATTTCAACCAGGTTACCCTAAGCGATATCACTCTCCTGAGGATTACACAGCAAGATAAAGAACGGATGTTGCTTGAATGCCAGCAAACACCGGGACCATACGCTGCCAGGCTCTGTCAGGCAATGATACCAGATTACTTGCTACTAGCATGGCGTGGTCAAGTGTCCTACCATGGAGGACGGAATAAGGCTGCACTGCCCAGAAACCTTGTGGCAAGGCTTTTGGAGTACCTCCAGGAGAGCTTCATGGAGATGTCCCTGGAGGATTTCCGCTCCATCCCCAGACATGTTAACAGACTTTTCCAGTAGCTGTACTGGCTGCGAATGCATCCCAAGTGCTCAGGGCAAATTAATCATTAAAAATGCTTGCTTTTAAAACATGTTTTATATTTTAAAAGGTAAACTCACCTGAGGTCCCTTCCATGGGGTCATGGTCTTGGCTACTGGCTTGGGAGGCTTGGGAGGGTACTTCAGTCAGGCTGAGAAAAAGATCCTGGCTGTTGGGGAGAACGGAGTGCTGGGTGCTCTCTGCAAGCTCGTCCTCCTCCTCCTCCTCTTCCCCATCCGCAGAATCCTCAGGTGTACCTGATGAGACTATCCCCGACCCGGAATCCACGGTCAGAGGTTGGGTAGTGGTGGCGGCCCCCCCTAGAATTGCATGCAGCTCGGCGTAGAAGCGGCATGTCCGCGGCTCTGACCCGGAGCGACCGTTTGCCTCCTTTGTTTTTTGATAGGCTTGTCTGAGCTCCTTGACTTTCACGCGGCACTGATCTGAGTCCCTATTGTGGCCTCTCTCCATCATGCCCTTGGAGATTTTTTCAAAAGTTTTGGCATTTCGTCTTTTCGAATGAAGTTCTGCTAGCACTGAATCCTCTCCCCATATAGCGATCAGATCCAGTACCTCCCATGCGGTCCATGCTGGTGCTCTTTTTCGATTATCAGCCTGCATGGTTACCTGTGCTGATGAGCTGAGGTATCTGTGGTATCTGTGTCACCTGTGCTCTCCACGCTGGGCAAACAGGAAATGAAATTCAAATTTTCCTGGGGCTTTTCCTGTCTACCTGGCCAGTGCATGCGAGTTCAGATTGCTGTCCAGAGCGGTCACAATGGTGCACTCTGGGACAGCTCCCGGAGGCCAATACCATCGAATTGCAGCCACACTAACCCTAATTCGAATTGACAAAATCGATTTTGGCGCTACTCCGCTCGTCGAGGAGGAGTACAGAAATCGAATTAAAGGGCCCTTTAATTCGAATTAAATGGCTTCGTTGTGTGGACGGGTCAAACGTTAATTCGAATTAAGGCAGCTAAATCCGAATTAAAGTCGTAGTGTAGACCAGGCCATGGTCACTACCCAGCAAACTTGACTTGGGGCTTGAGCATATATGCAGACTGACTGAAAATGTATTTATTCTATCTGTTGTCTACAGGCTGTTACTCATCAAGTTGTACAGAGTGATGGGGAGTTGTACAAGGGTTTTCCTACACCTACTAGGAAGGAGTAATCTGTGGCTAGCAGGGTAAAGGACAATAAGAAGTTTTTAAAGTATATGAGGAAAAATAGGAGACCTAACAATGGTATGGGTCCCTTAATAGATGGAAATGGTAGAATTGTCAGTAATAATGCAGAAAATGCCGAGTTCAATTGTTCTGTAGTTGGGAAAAAGTCAGATGATGAAATATTTCCCATTTCCAACAGAATCTCTGCAGGATGTTAAACAGTAGTTACTTAAGTCAGACATTTTAAAATCAGCAGCTCTGGATAACTTGCACCCAAGAGTTTTTAAAAAGCTGTCTGAGGAGCATCCTAGACTGTTAATATTGATTTTCAATAAGTCTTGGAACACTGAGGAAGTTACAGAAGACTGGAAGAAAGCAAATGTTGTGGCAGTATTTAAAGAGGGAAAACTGGATGATACAAGTAACTATAGGCCATCGGTCTGACATCTAGCTTAGGCAAGATAATGGAGCATCTGAAACAAGACACAATTAATAAAGAATTAAAGAAGGGTAATATAATTAATGCCAATCAGCATGGGTTTATGGAAAACAGATCTTGTCAAACTAACTTGATAACATTTGTTGATGAGATTAAAAGTATAGCAGCCCTTCTGCAAGGTGATTAATGGCAGCAATAAGGACTGGGTTCCATGTATCTGGGATCCCTCTTGACAAATAAGTAACACCCAGAAACCTGGGGAAACTAAAAACACCCTCCTAGGTGCTCTAAATAAGTGGAACTTCCCCCCGCTCAAGCATTCTGGGACTGTGCAAACAACAAAATCTTTATTAGAGGAAAGGGAACACAGTCATACATTTGGGAAAACAAAGCAACAGAATATATATGCAAATAAAGAGTGAAATACAGACCCCCATTCCGGTAACCTTGGCAGTAGTCTGTCTAACTCCCTTCCCACCTGCTGGTGAGAATGTTCCACAGGTGGTAGCCCCTTTACTGCACCACCTCACTCATCAACCAAACCTCACTCACAGTTGGGATCAGCAAATAGCCCATGTGTCGCTTTGCATGAGTGTCTCCAGTCTCAAGGGAGCTGCTTGCCTACTCCTGTCTCAAGGTGTCATCACCTACTCTAGCTTTGTGATTTGGTTTTATTAAAAGTGCTGGATAGGCAGGGCTTCACCAGAGTCTACTCAGCTCTGCTAACGTTCCCCACCTCCTGTTTCACTGCAAAGCCTTTTGTGATGGCTCTTGCAGCAACATCTCACACTGCAGAGTCCTCTGCACAATTCCTTGCAGTGAAATCCTTCATCTGCATCATCTCTGACTATGAGCTCCCATGGATGGGGAGCCAAGAATAGTTAGAACCCTCCAGCAGAGTCCTGACTGCTATTCTTATGGATGACTCAGGGCTTGTCTACCCTGCCAGTTAGCATGGAGCAAGCCAGGATGCACTAACTTGCCATGCACTAACTGGGCATGTGGACCCTGCTACCATGGACTAAAAATTCCATAGTGCACTTTGACATACTCCTGTCATCCTCCGTTACCTCTAGCAGGGTCAAAACTCTACAAAATGAGCATGAGGATCCATGGGACTAAAACCTGGGTCTGTGGATCACTGAGCAACTACTGTATCTACACCGACATCCAACAACTCTGACAAGGTGATGATTAATGGGCTGTGAGCCTTGTGGGACCAAGTACCACTGGATGTCCTGCCCACAGAGGCCCTGACTTGTGGAACCTATCGTGTTCCGTGATTGCTATTTAAGGCCTAGGGGAAACACCTGGAGGTTGTCTCTATAACAAGGTAGATCCTTGACTTGCTCCAGGCCTCAGCCCTGTCCCATCCTGGCTTCTGCCTTCCCTGACTCCAGATAACCCAGTTCGGACTCTTGGCTCTGATTCCTGGAACTGACTGGTTTGAACCTAGGCTCAGGCATTCTGCCTCTGACTCCAGTTCTGACCCTCGACTCTGATTCTTGACTCTGGTATGACACTTGCTTCTAGCTCTGGTTCTGACGCTGGGTTTCCTGACTCCTGCTCTGCCTGCTAGGTCTGACTGCCTATGGCCCAGTTCCTGACAGAGGCTGTTGAACTCATCCTTTTTAGCAGAAGATTTCTCATAAAATTTCCCACCCACAATAATCAAAATCATCCTCGTCATTCAAAATAACCCCATTTAATTCTCATACGCTGTAAGTAGACCAGGTAACTCACTGTCACCTTTACACAAAAATTCCCACAGTAAAACCACATTTTCTGAGGACACCAAGAAGGAGTGTAAAAAGATGGCCACCCAACAGATAAACTACATTTCCCAAAAGGCCATATGCTAAATTCGTACTCTCTTTCCAGGTATGAGATGCCCCAACTTGTGGCCATGCCTATATTACAGGGAGCTCTGACCTGTAAGAAAGATAGTCTTGGTTAACTAGCAGCTTCCTGTCTCATGGGCCACTATTTGAAAATAACCATAAGCACAATAAGGCAACTTTAAGAACTTTGCACTGTGAGGACCCAACCATGCAAAGACTAACGCAAGTAGATAACTACTCATGAGTGGTTCCATAGAAGTATATGGGAATATTCACTTGAGCAAGGTTCGTCCTGTGCATAAGTCTTTGCAGGATAACCCCCATCTTTCTTTGAAATCTGACATTTATAATCAACATCTTACTTATTTACTCTGCCCCCAAAAGAACAAATCACTTCTAAGTTCAAAGTCCTTTTAGAGCTAAGTACATCTCTTAAGTAGCCCTTTTACCCAATATTTACCCTCTCAGGATAACATGTAAATACACCAAAATGAAAAGATCTGCTGGCAAGCAAAAGAGCAAACAAAAGTCATTCAAACCTATTTGTCCACCACACCCAGACTGGCAGTTTGTTGCCCTTCCTGATTCATGCATTTCTACCCCCTTATCCAGTCTGCTATCGGACACAGTATTGAAGGCAAGCATTTCAAACACAAAGAGTTATTTGGTTGGAGCCTTTGAGTGTTGGGACAAATCTCTTGCTGGTGTATATTGTCAGTTTACACCAGCTGAGGATGTACTCCTCTACCTTTTATTTTGTTGGCTTGTTTGTCTCTTGACAATAGTCGATGTTGATCTTTGCTTTAGATATGGATCATATTGGCTAGTTTAGTAAACAGTTAATTATAGCTATTAAAACAAGCTCATATGGGAATTTTTCCCAATGGGCAAGCTGGGTTCAAAGTGGGGAAGGGGGGAGGGAAGAAAGCAATGAAAATCTGCTCACTTGAGAATACCTGGAAAAATAGGCAAGGGGAGGTGATGGGGAGGCAGAAATGAGAGAAAGTTTAACTTCTAGAGAAAAGTTACTAATGGAGAAAAAAGGCTGGGAGGGAGTTGTGGGTTTTTTTTGTTTTTTGTTTTTATTTTTTTTTTTAAGAGGGGGGGAAATCCCGCCTGAAAAGTTAATGAAAACATTTGAAACACTTTTATTTATTGAGATTTTTGTTGAAATTATAAAAATTCCATGAAGAACGTCAAGCAAAATGGACAAGCATTTTTAAATAAAATTTCACACACAAAAGTTTGACTAGATGTTACAGACAGTGAACAATGTGAGTCTTTTCTTAACCTAATGAGTCTTTTCATTTCTACAAAGAGTTTTTTTCCCCACCCTTTGCTTGATTTTTACCTTAGAAATATCCAGTCTTCAGTTCCCTGATTTTGCAGGAGAATTTCTTTGAGGAGCAAATGGTTGGGTGGGAGTTTTGTCAGTTCTAAAGTGAAAAGGTAGCAAATCTTTAACAAAGTGATATTTGTATGCATTTAAATGTAATACAGTAAGTTACCAAAAACAAAGAGTTTTGAGCAGTCTGTCCAAAGAACATTTCCCCTTTCAAGTGGTCAGGTTTCATTCTTGACATTTTTGATGTCATCACTCCCATTCATTGTTCCATCCTCTACAGATGGATAGATAAGACTTGAATTTCTAATGTTAATAAAATAAAACAAACAAATACTCCTTCTTTCAAAAAAACCCAAAGGCTTTCTCCTCTTCCATTCCCACTAAAAAATATAAAAATAAAGTAAAAAACAAAATGAACTTCTGCCCCACATTTAAAAAAAAAATATTTGTGCCCTTTTTGTTCTATGCAGTTTACCTTTAAAGAAGATCTGTCAATCTAGGCTGTCCAATGTGCAACTCCTCACATTCCCCATAAAAATGTGAGTACTCTGGGGCCTCCAATTTTGTGATTTCACATATTTCCAGAGGGTGAATAAGTCTGAGGCTCCAAATTTTTGGTTAATTGAAATTGTGTTTAGCCTTAAAGTTTTGTATGCATGTAATGTAAGCTACTTTCCCCCATTGCCCCAGTCTGTTTTATTGAAGCAGTAAAGTGAAATTGACCATAATCTTGTTAGAAATCTGGCTAGGAGCAGGAATCTTGTCAATTTCATGTTTATCACTTACATGCAGAGTAGGAAGGCAAAGCAAGCAGGAGCACCTTGTCTTATGAACACATCTGGCTTCCACCACTGAGTAAATACATACAACGATACGTTAGTGTAGAGTGGGGGCCCACAAGGATTCTAAAAGTTAATACTTGCCACTCCAGGCTTGTATTAAACTCCCAAGGTTACAGCTTTTCTCTGACCTTGGCTTGGTAAACGCTGCCACCACCCAAGTGAAAAACTGCCTCTTGCAAATCCTGGAAAAACTCACTTAGGGAAAACTTCCCAAGGCCCCTTGGCTTTTCCACCCCTCCCTTGGGAAGCCAAGAATGAAAACAAACAAAAGGGAAACCCAGCTGTTGTCACTAGCTAATTGAAAAACATATGCACAGACCTTTTAAGACACAAAACCAATCAGGTTTTTTAAAAAAGGTAAATTTTATTTTAAAAAAAGAAGAAAGGCATCACATCTGGAAAATCAGGCTATTGCCAGATTTTATAGAGCAACTGAAAAGGGGTTAAACACCAGGAATGGCTCCTTGGGGTCCAGCTTAACCTTACAAAAGAAAACAAAAATACCTGAGCTTAGCACAGAGGAAATCCACAAGCCAAAATAAAGAAATAAACCTGATCGCATCTATCTAAACGTTCCCTGTCCCAGTGAATCCTTCTAGATATGCAAGATAATTGTTCATACCTGGTTCAAACTTTACACAGCATTTCTGCTGCCCCTGTCTCTTCAGCCAAGAGAGAACAACCAAGAGACAAAAGGAAAGCTTTTTTCCCATTTTTAAAAAGTTCTAGCCTTCCCATTGGCTCTTTTGGTCAGGTGCCCACTCCCTTTCCTTTACCTGGGAGACTTTGTTAACCCTTTACAGGTAAGGCAAGCAGAGAACAGCCAACAAGGGTGGCTTTATAGTTAACCGGCTGGCTGAGTGTCCATAAAAGGGAGCTCCCTCCCCACTTCATTTATCACAGGGCTTTTCAACAATAAATGCAGTCATTAGAGTCCTGGTTTGGTTCTCCCATTACTTGTGTTAAATATGTACATGAATAATACACATTAAGAATACAAATATAAGATCAAACAATTCCATAATGTTCAGTTTTATTATGGTCCCAACAAGGTAGCATGGTGCCCACATTCATGACATGAGGGCACCATTTTTCCAGATGTGGTAAGAATGCACTTAATTTGCATAAAAAGGAGGATATTGGAACATCCCTCACCTTTAATATGAAGATTCAGGCTTGCATGGTGTGGCAACCAGTGTGACGGGTTGAATCACAGAAACCCCCTTGGGAGCTGCCACCCAATGTGCAAAGACTACCCCTGCTTCTGTTTTCCCTGCCAGCTCAGGACTCCAGCACCCTGTCTTGCTGAGTTAGACACTCCCGTCTGGCTCCAGACACAGACCCAGGGTCTGAATCACTTGTCCCAAAGCTGCAAGTTTACCTGAAAACAGCTCACAGTAGTGTGCTTGTCTTTAGCACTCAGATGCCCAACTCCCAATGGGGTCTAAACCCAAATAAATCCGTTTTACCCTGCATAAAGCTTATGCTGGGCAAACTCATAAATTGTTCGCCCTCTATAACACTGATAGAGAGATATGCACAGTTGTTTGCTCCCCCAGGTATTAATACATACTCTGAGTAAATTACTAAATAAAAAGTGATTTTATTAAATACAGACAGTAGGATTTAAGTGGTTCCAAGTAGTAACAGACAGAGCAAAGTAAGTCACAAGCAAAATAAAATAAAATGCACAAATCTATGCCTAATCAAACTGAATACAGATAATCTCACCCTCAGAGATGCTTCAGTAAGTTTTTCTCAGACTGGACATCTTCCAGGCCTGGGCACAAGTCTTTCCCCTGGTACAGCTCTTGTTCCAGCTCAGGTGATAGCTAGGGGATTCTTCATGATGGCTCCTCCCTCCCTCTGTTCTCTTCCACCCCTTTATATATCTTTTGCATAAGGCGGGAACCCTTTGTCCCTCTGGGTTTCCACCCCCCCTCACTGGAAAAGCACCAGGTTAAAGATGGATTCCAGTTCAGGTGACATGATCACATGTCACTGCAAGACTTCATTGCCCACTTGCCAGCACACACATATACAGGAAGACTAACAGGTAAACACAACCATGTGCAGACAATGGTCCTGGTTAATGGGAGTCATCAAGATTCCAAACCATCATTAATGGCCCACACTTTACATAATTACAATAGGCCCTCAGAGTTACATTTTATATTTCTAGTTTTAGATACAAGAGTGGTACATTTATACAAATCAGATGATCATACTCAGTAGATTATAAGCTTTGTAATGATACCTTACAAGAGACCTTTTGCATGAAGCATATCCGAGTTACGTTATATTCACTTATTACCATATTTTCTCTAAAACTATCCCAGTTACATTATATTGACTTATTATCAAGTTTTTATAAAACCATATAGACTGCACAACGTCACAACCAGACACTTGTGTGAGATACAACACCTCTTTATTGAAAGGTAAGGGTGACTGTGAGCTACAGGCAAGGGAATTAGTCTGACCACTGTAGCCAGAAAGAAACAAGGTTAATACATTGTTCTTAATGAATCTGTAGCCTTTTTTTAATTTAAATTGAATTTAGTAATTTTGCATTACACTACCATGGGTTCAGCTCCTGTTGCTACAGTTTCAAGCTCAACAGAGTGAATATCATGTCTGGTGCTTTTCTCAAATTTGGAGGGACACACAAAGACCAAGGATAGTGGCCACAGATACATTCCCAAATACAAAGTCTTGTCTGTACTACAAGTTTTATTAAAGCAATAAGTAAAGTTACAATTATCCAAAAATCCTACAAAAAACATGCAATGACTAAGACTGTAGTCATACACACATACCCAAAGATATTCTAGGGTCTGAAGGCAGGAGTGGTGGAAGCTTCCTAAAAGTGGAGGGGCCACTGGCACCCGAACCATGGCCCCGTCCCCATGCTGCCCCATCTCCCCGAGGCTCCACCCTCGCGCCACCCCTTCCCTGCAAGACCCTGCTCCTGTGCTGCCCATTCTCTCTGAGGCCTCGCCCCTGTGCAGCCAATTTCCTCTGAGGCCCCTCCCCCACACTTCCCATTCTCCCGAAGCCCCGCCCTCACACCATGCAATCTCCATGAGCCCCCGGCCTCGCACCGCACTTCTCCAGAGGCCCCGCTCACATGCCGCCTCTTCCCCCCTAGACCCCACCCCCAGATCGCTACTCTCCGCCTCCTCTCCACCATCCCTCGCCCCTTCGGCCAGTAAAAAGTGGTGGGGCCAAGGCCCCCTGCAACTTCTCCCCCTGTTCCAGTGCCCCGTTCGATGGACTTCGCAACAGACAATTATCAATAGAGGGATGATTCCTGCTGGGGTTTCCCATGGGCTCTTCCCACTTTTACCCAATCAGGCAACCTCTTTTATATTGTTGTTCTGACCACACCTAACACCTTATGCATATACCTGAGGGTTTCAACTCTCTTTTCCTTATCTTTACTTCCACACCCAGTGTATATTGGGATGCCCCATTTTTCATAGGTGGTTTCTTAGTTCCTCTTATTCTTATTAGCATCTACATACAACATGTAACATGCAGTCAGGACATTCCATGATGTTGCAATTAGGTATCTCATGGTCTTGGACAATACATTGTGGTTTTCCGTAATATCACCTATTGACACATCTTTTATAGTAATCTTGTGACCTTACTGGCACAGAGTTATTCCTAGGTCAGCCATTCTTGTCAAGAATTCTTAAACCTATGGTGTAGTATGGCTAAGCTAAAATCTAACAGGCCTCCGCCTGTAGGCCTTGCATTCCAGCCCTACTTTACTTATATGCCTAATACCGATTTATCACTCCTGAGTGCTTATCAATCTTATACTTCTATAATCCTACAATTTAAATCTATTTATCATACATTGATTATATATGAAATAGCATCTAAATAGACCATAACACCAAATAACACATTCATAAATGGATGATAAAATGAACTAATTGGCTAAAAATAAAAAAGACAGGAAGAAAAATCCAAATCAGTATCATTTCACTAGTTCTCCAGTCGTAATATTCAAGACCTGGATTTTCAGTGTAAAAAAAAAAAACAATCAGGAAAAAAGTTTCAGGCCTTTTTTTGTATATTACAAAGAATCAAAACAGGGCACAACCCCAATGTTATTTTCCTTTGCAAGTCCCTTTAAGAAATGTCACATATTGGGTACCTAACTAGACAGTCCTCTAGCATAGAGCTGCTATGTCACAACTGTGTCACTCAATGACAATGTAAATCTCTTGGAAATAAATGCAACGAATCATAGGCGCAAACTCCGTGGGTGCCCCCTCCTATCAGCTCCCCTCCTGCCCCCCAGTGTTTGCTGCCTGCCAGCAGACCCCTGCTGATCAGCACCTCTCCCTCCCTTCCTGAGCCTCCTGCCCACTGTGATCAGCTGTTTCATGGCATGCAGGAGGCTTTTGGAGGGAGGGGGAGGAGCAAGGACACGGCGCGCTGGGGGGAGGGGCGGGAAAGGGCAGGAAGAGGAGGGACAGGAGTGGAGTGGGAAGAGGCAGGGTGGGGGTGGAGTCTTGGAGGAAGAGGTTGAGTGGGGCAGGGCATGGGGCAGAGACAGAGGTTGAGCACCCCCTGGCACATTACAAAGTCAGCACCTGTGCAACAAATCCATCTTCAAACATTTTTTCTAGACTTGTATTGAAGGGTGTGATATTAACACATGCTAATATCATGTCCTTCAATCTTAGTCTAGAGGAGGCCAAAGAGAGGAAGAGACTGTTCCATTCCATCTTTAAACTATGGTTTTACTTTGAAAAAAGGATGTAAAAATGCCACTTCATTTCATAACAGGCCGTGCTCCTTATATGTAAGTCAGACAAGCTTTTTAACTTAGTCAGTTTTGCAGAGACAATCATACTAATTGTGGGAGCTGGCTTCTCCTCTGGTTTGAATGTCAACAGAGATCTTAACTGAATTCCACCTGCAGACTCTGACTGAGGCTGATATTGGCGATATAAATAACCCAGCTTCACTTTAAGATCCCAGTTTAGATTTGCAGGTCTAGCCGTTAGAAAAACAAAATAATTTTTTCTTGTAAAGGAGGCACAATGAACACAGGACCCCTTAATGCTCTGTTTTAGTTATATCTTTCTGACCGGAGTCACATTTTAAACCCCATCTGCTGCCCCAAGGAGGCGAACAAGGAATCAAGACTCATACAAAACTCCCCACAGGATCCATCATCCCTGAGAGGGAGAAATGATAAAACTGGAGGGAAGGGAATCCTTCCCAGTTCCCAAGGCAGGGGCTCAAGTCAGGTGTGCCACATACCCCCAGCCTGGGCATGCAGGGTTGGGCTTTAAGGCTGGTACTAGGGTGACCAGATGTCTCAATTTTATAGGGACAGTCCTGATATTTGAGGCTTTTTCTTATATAGGTTCCTATTACCGCCCCTCCTGATTTTTCACACTTGCTGTCTGATCACCCCAGCTGGTACTTTCCCCCCAACCCCTGGGACTCCTATGGCTGGTTCAGTAGCTAATAAGCAAGGGGGCGGGGCCAAGATAGACTCAGCCCCGGAGCCTCTCGCCCTATTGGTTGAATTGGAAGTTCCGCTCATAATCTCGTCCAATCAGGGTTCTGTTTTCGTTGCCCGGCGACCGTTTCCAAGCGGTGCCGGCTCCTTCCTTCTTCCCAGCTGCGGGCTGCGTGTCCAGGCGCCCGGGACGCGGGCGCTGTGCGGGACAATGGCGGGGCCGCGGGACGTGGCCGGGCTGCGCCTCTGCCCGGCCGAGCTGCGCTTCGTGGACGCGGTGCCCGGGGGCCGGTACCGGGCGCTGCTGAGCGTCCAGAACCTGCAGCCGGGGAGCCGCCGCCTCCAGCTGCTGCCGCCGCGCCGCGCCCAGGTGAGAGGCTGCCCCCGCCCAGCGAGCCCCTGGGACATGGGAGAGCCGGGGCCGGGGCTGGGGCTGCCCGGGGCGGGTCCCCGCATTCGCTTCGGCCAGGCCGCCGGGATGGGTAGGGGCGGGCTCTGGGGCTTGCGCGCGGGTTGCCACTCGAGGTGTAATGCTGCAAACTGCTGCCCTGATACAATGGGCTACCTTGGCCTTTCCCCATCCTCTGGTCCAAGGGTAGCTCTGTGTGTGTGTTGCTACACGTGTCACAATTTGCTGGCTCTCCCCTTCTCCCATCTCCTGCACCTGGGGGTGGGAGGAGGTAGCAAGTTGTGATGGTTGTGGGCACTCCCCTCACGATTTACTACCATGGTGAAATTTCTGTTTTAAATGTATGTGGACACAAATACATTATATTTTTGTAATTTGAAAAAACATTCTACAGAGGTAAACTTAAGGGCTATTGCATAAGACCTGAAGGTTTTGTTTTTTTCTTCTTCTTTGCTTCTTTCCATTGCAGATGATGGGCTATAATAACATTTTAATGTTCCCAAAACACTGAAACTAGTGTAAAGTACTGTAAACAGTTTTTGAAATATGTTTATTATTATTCCATTTTAAACACAAGCTATTAAGCAGAAAATCTACCATTCTTCATTATAAACACCCCTCCCCCTGCCCAAATCCCTTGTCACTGTTACGCATATTGATCAAGTTTTCAAAACTAAATTTGTACTTCTGAACTTTGGCACAACCGTATGTGTATATTGTCCTCTGATCTTATTCCAGAGATGTTTTTTCAGGCTTTTTCCTCACTGCTAAAGCCGAAGTGACCTCTCACTGTGGTTTTTATGTCAGAATAGCTTCTGCATGTTAGCTACCAAATAAAACAAAAATCACCTTTTTTATCAGTGAGGAAAAGGCCTAAGTCCTATGTTCACAAAGGGACTTAAGCATTGCAGTGCTCCTGCCTAGATTTTAGGCACCAAGATAGTCAGAGGAACACAACTGCAGTTCACAAATCCTGGGTTAGGTGATTATGCTCCCCATATAATGCATGGGGGGAGGGGAGAGGTAACACAGAGTCGGTACTACAAAAACCAGCTCTCTAGACAGGCAGCTGCCAAAGACAGCTTCTGGGAGATGCCAGTCAGAGGGATGTATGCTAAACCCCATCCCCTCACAGAGTTCAGTGCCTAAATCCCCACTGCATGCAGGCACCTCGCTGTTCAAATTCTTTATCCCATTCTGCCTGAGTGGGGATTGAACCTGTCTCTCCCACATCCCCGCTAAGTGTTTTCACCCATTGATCTAGAACAGGGATAGACAACCTTTGGCACGCGGCTCGCCAGGGTAAGCTCCTGGCGGGCTGGGCCGGTTTGTTTACCTGCCGCGTCCACAGGTTCGGCCGATTGCGGCTCCCACTGGCCGCAGTTCGCCACTCCAGGCCAATGGGGGCTGCGGGAAGTGGCGTGGGCCGAGGGATGTGCTGCTCAGTGTCACCCCCGTCCTGCCAGTAGGCAGGACTTGACCCCAGATACACAGGCACAGCCCCTACTGCAGCCCTGTGAGGAGATGCATGGGGGAAAGTACCGGAAAGCGGCCTTTTGTTTTTCCCAACTCTTGAATGAATGGGAACTCTTGGCCAAAGCTGTTCCTAGCTGGGTGGGTGCAGGTGCCAGGGGAAGCCAACAGTGGGATGCACTACACATGGAGCCTGCATGGTTGGATGCTGCAGGCATAAAGGAGGAGGCCTCCCAACCGGGGGGAGCATTGGCAGCTCGTGGAACTGAATAAAGTTGTCCATGGAGAAAGGAGACTCTTAATGAAAATCCATGAGTCCTCAGCTGGATGATTGTGGGAAGATGAACCAATTCTGAAAATATAGGGAGTTCTTGGGGTCTTTATATGCTGTTCTTGAGAAACTGCAGGTGGCGTCTATGGGACATTGGGAAAATTGACTGTTTTCATTAGATTTTAAGTGATAGATCCACAGTTAGCATTAGAAGTGCTTTTGGGGAAAAGAAGCCTCCGTGTGTTTGAGACCCTTATGGGAGTTGCATATCAGATTAATCTTTGCTGGTGAATCTTGCTTACCCTCTCCTGGGTGAAATAACTCAAGTAGGGAGTTTGATTTACCCCCCTATCCTCCCCAACTGTTTCCTTTCAAGAACTCTGTGACATCCTCTTTCTTTGCCAAATGGTGTCATCCAGATGTGAATCTCTTTGCCACAGGAATGAACACCATGTAAGTGAGGTAGTGTTCCAGAGCAGGCAGGGACTCAAGTTCTGTTAGAATGCTTTTCTTTCTTAATGGTTGGTGGGGCTTATGTATACCCGCTCTTTCCCCAGTTTTCAATCTTTTTCCTTTGCTTCTCGAGGTCCTCGAAAATTTGGCAGGACTCAGCTTGAATAGTCATACTTGCTTCAGTATGGACTTGAGAGATCTTTGCTTCTTTCAAAGAAGCTCCCATTCTTTCTTCTTTATGTCCTGGATCTCTCTTCTTTGGAGAGAGGATGGGTACTGCATCAGTATATCAGTTAAAAGAACAGGAGTACTTGTGGCACCTTAGAGACTAACAAATGTATTTGAGCATAAGCTTTCGTGGGCTACATCCCACTTCTTCGGATGCATAGAATGGAATATATATATATATATATATATATATACACACACACACACACACAGAGAGCATGAACAGGTGGGAGTTGTCTTACCAACTCTGAGAGGCCAATTAAGTAAGAGGAAAAAAAACTTTTGAAGTGATAATCAAGATGGCTCAGTACAGACAGGTTGATAAGAAGTGTGAGAGTACTTACATGGGGAAATAGATTCAATGTTTGTAATGGCTCAGCCATTCCCAGTCTTTATTCAAACCTAAATTGATTGTGTCTAATTTGCATATCAATTCGAGTTCAGCAGTTTCTCGTTGGAGTTTGTTTTTGAAGCTTTTCTGTTGTAAAATAGCCACCCGCAGGTCTGTCATTGAATGACCAGACAGGTTAAAGTGTTCTCCCACTGGTTTTTGAGTATTATGATTCCTGATGTCAGATTTGTGTCCATTAATTCTTTTGCGTAGAGACTGTCCGGTTTGGCCAATGTACATGGCAGAGGGGCATTGCTGGCACATGATGGCATATATCACATTGGTAGATGTGCAGGTGAACGAGCCCCTGATGGTATGGCTGATGCGATTAGGTCCTATGATGATGTCACTTGAATAGATATGTGGACAGAGTTGGCATCGGGCTTTGTTGCAAGGATAGGTTCCTGGGTCAGTGTTTTTGTTCAGTGATGTGTGGTTGCTGGTGAGTATTTGCTTCAGGTTGGGGGGTTGTCTGTAAGCGAGGACAGGTCTGTCTCCCAAGATCTGTGAGAGTGAGGGATCATCTTTCAGGATAGGTTGTAGATCTTTGATGATGCGCTGGAGAGGTTTTAGTTGGGGGCTGAAGGTGACAGCTAGTGGTATTCTGTTATTTTCTTTGTTGGGCCTGTCTTGTAGGAGGTGACTTCTGGGTACTCATCTGGCTCTGTCAATCTGTTTTTTCACTTCAGCAGGTGGGTATTGTAGTTTTAAGAATGCTTGATAGAGATCTTGTAGGTGCTTGTCTCTGTCTGAGGGATTGGAGCAAATGCGGTTGTATTTTAGAGCTTGGCTGTAGACAGTGGATCTTGTGGTGTGTCCTGGATGGAAGCTAGAGGCATGTAGGTAAGTATAGCGGTCAGTAGGTTTCCGGTATAGGGTGGTATTTATGTGACCATCACTTATTAGCACAGTAGTGTCCAGGAAATGGACCGCTTGTGTAGATTGATCTAGGCTGAGGTTAATGGTGGGATGGAAATTATTGAAATCATGGTAGAATTCCTCAAGGGCTTCCTTTCCATGGGTCCAGATGATGAAGATGTCATCAATGTAGCGCAAGTAGAGTAGGGGCGTTAGGGGACGAGAGCTAAGGAAGCGTTGTTCTAAGTCAGCCATAAAAATGTTGGCATACTGTAGGGCCATGCGGGTACCCATAGCAGTGCCGCTGACTTGAAGGTATATATTGTCCCCAAATGTGAAATAGTTGTGGGTGAGGACAAAGTCACAAAGTTCAGCCACCAGGTTAGCTGTGACATTATCAGGGATACTGTTCCTGATAGCTTGAGGTCCATCTTTGTGTGGAATATTGGTGTAGAGGGCTTCTACATCCATAGTGGCCAGGATGGTGTTTTCTAGAGGATCATCGATGGATTGTAGTTTCCTCAGGAAATCAGTGGTGTCTCGAAGATAGCTGGGAGTGCTGGTAGCGTAGGGCCTGAGGAGAGATGATGGGGCATCCAGGATTTCCAGGTTTATGGATCTTGGGTAGCAAATAGAATACCCCTGGTCGGGGTTCTAGACATGTGTCTGTACAGATTTGTTCCTGTGCTCTGTCAGGGAGTTTTTTTAGCAGATGGTGTAGTTTCTTTAGGTAATCCTCAGTGGGATCAGAGGATATGATTCTATGATAATGGCTTGTAGAATGTGGTGTTAGAGAGCTGTCTAGCAGCCTCTTGGTCGTAATCCAACTTATTCATGATGACGACAGCACCTCCTTTGTCAGCCTTTTTAATTATGTCAGAGTTGTTCCTGGGGCTGTAGATGGCATTGTGTTCAGCATGGCTGAGGTTGTGGGGCAAGTGATGTTGCTTTTCCACAATTTCAGCCTTTGCTTCCGTCAACGTGCAATCTATCAGTTGTTTCAGTTGTTTTATCCTTCCTCATCACCATTGTATCCAAACACCTCAGTTATTAAGGTATTTATCCTCACAACACCACAGTGAGTCAGGGAAGTGCAATCATCGCCATTTTACAGATGGGAAACTGAGTCACAGAGATTAAGTGACTTGGCCAAGATCACACAGTAAGTTTGAAGCAGAACAGGAATTGAATTAGTTATCCAGTTTCCTGTTTCACAACCTTAACTACAAGCCTCCCCTCCCCTTCATCTGCTAACATGGTTTCCTCTTGTGTTATGGGGGTGAGGGGGTCTATTCAGTTCTTGAGTAACTTATCTTTTCATCATCATTCTGTGAGGTTACAGATAACATTGTCTATAGTGGATGCCTAAATTAAGTATCTAACTCCATGTTTAGGCATTTAAAGCACTTAAATAAGTGGACTGATTTTTTTCCCCCCGGCGATTCTGAGCACCTACCCCGCCATTGAAAATTAGTTACCATCACTTGAGCTAGGAGAATTGGTGACATCCATAATGCTGGCTTTCCTTATATCATCTTTCACAACAATTTGTTTGTTTTCCAACCATAGTCTAATTTTTTCCATAGAGTATTCATACTATTCCACTTTCACCAATTTTATTTTGCTTCAAGTCTTCACTCCTCTAACCTCTTGATTTACTGAGGAGGCCAGATTACATGGGCTACTCAGTTATTACCTGACTGGAATCAAAGCTGTTCCATAAATAAATTTAGTGGATTTCTGGTTTTTGGAGAGCAAAGCCCAAGACAATTCTGTTCAAAGACTGCCAAAATGGATAAAGTATATTCCAATTTAGCTTTCTTAGAGTTTTATACTGCCTCTCATAACTATAGTATCTGAGTGCCTTCCACATAAATCTATAGAATAGTGAAGCTTCTAGTGGATTTCATGGAAACGTTGGCACTTCTCAGGGTATGTCTAAACTACGAAATTAGGTTGAATTAATAGAAGCCGGTTTTATAGAAATCGGTTGTATATAGCCGATTGTGTGTGTCCCCACATAAAATGCTCTAAGTGTCTAGTCGGCGGACCGCGTCCACAGTACCGAGGCTAGCGTCGACTTCCGGAGCATTGCACTATGGGTAGCTATCCCACAGTTCCCGCAGTCTCCGTCGCCCATTGGAATTCTGGGTTGAGATCCCAATGCCCGAATGATGCAAAACAGTGTCGCGGGGGGTTCTGGGTACATGTCGTCAGGCCCCTCCCCCTCCATCAGAGCAACGGCAGACAATAGATTCGCGCCTTTTTACCTGGGTTACCTGTGGAGACAACATACCACGGCAAGCATGGAGCCCGCTCAGCTCAGCTCACCGTCACCATATGTCATCTGGGTGCCGGCAGACGTGGGACTGCATTGCTACACAGCAGCAGCAGCTAACTGCCTTTTGGCGGTAGACGGTGCAGCATGATTGGTAGCTTTCATCGGCGATCTGGGTGCTGGCAGCCGTGGGGCTGGCAGCCATAGGGCTGCATTGCACCAGCCCTTCCTTTTGCCTTTTGGCAGTAGATGGTTTATTACAACTGGTAACCGTCGTCATCGTACTGCAGTGGCTGTCGATCATGGGCACCTGGGCAGACATGTTCAGTCCAGCAGTGGCTGGAACTCCGTATGTCCCCCAGTCCCCCATCCCCCCCAGTCATATTCTGCTGCCTTGACAATGATGATGATGGCTATCAGTCGTAGTATGCCATTTTCTGCCAAGCGCCCTGTTGGATCATCGCACATTAGCAGAGTCTTCCCTGAGCAGCAGATCGTGCAATAGGCCTGAAGGCTACTGCCAAGCGGCCAGTATTTGCTGCCAAGCACCCAGAAGATGCCGAGGGCTATCAGTCATGCTGCACCGTCGTCTTAAGATGTAAAAAATAATTTGTTCTGTATTCATTTGCTTCCCCCCTCCATCTGTCAAATCAACGGCCTGCTAAACCCAGGCTTTTGAGTTCAATCTTTGGGGGGGGGGGCATTCTGTGTGACAGTTGTTTGTGTTTCTCCCTGATGCACAGCCACCTTTGTTGATTTTAATTCCCTGTACCTGTACGCCATGTCGTCACTCGCCCCTCCCTCCCTCCCTCCCCTGGTCCGTCAGATACTAGTTTCGCGCCTTTTTTCAGACCAGACGCCATAGCTAGCACTGGGATCATGGAGCCCGCTCAGATCACCGCGGCAATTATGAGCACTATGAACACCACGCGCATTGTCCTGGAGTATATGCAGAGCCAGGACATGCCAAAGCAAAACCAGGACCAGCCGAGGAGGCGATTGCAGCGCGGCGACGAGAGTGATGAGGAAATTGACATGGACATAGACTTCTCACAAGGCACAGGCCCCAGCAATGTGGAAATCATGGTGTTACTGGGGCAGGTTCATGCCGTGGAACGCCGATTCTGGGCCCGGGAAACAAGCACAGACTGGTGGGACCGCATCGTGCTGCAGGTGTGGGACGATTCCCAGTGGCTGCGAAACTTTCGCATGCGTAAGGGCACTTTCATGGAACTTTGTGACTTGCTTTCCCCTGCCCTGAAGCGCCAGAATACCAGGATGAGAGCAGCCCTCACAGTTGAGAAGCGAGTGGCGATAGCCCTGTGGAAGCTTGCAACGCCAGACAGCTACCGGTCAGTCGGGAATCAATTTGGAGTGGGCAAATCTACTGTGGGGGCTGCTGTGATCCAAGTTGCCAGGGCAATGAAAGACCTGGTGATATCAAGGGTAGTGACTCTGGTAAACATGCAGGCCATAGTGGATGGCTTTGCTGCAATGGGATTCCCAAACTGTGGTGGGGCGATAGACGGAACCCATATCCCTATCTTGGCACCGGAGCACCAAGCCACCGAGTACATAAACCGCAAGGGGTACTTTTCAATGCTGCTGCAAGCCCTGGTGGATCACAAGGGACGTTTCACCAACATCAACGTGGGATGGCCGGGAAGGGTACATGATACTCGCGTCTTCAGGCACTCTGCTCTGTTTCGAAAGCTGGAGGAAGGGACTTTCTTCCCGGACCAGAAAATAACCGTTGGGGATGTTGAAATGCCTATAGTGATCCTTGGGGACCCAGCCTACCCCTTAATGCCATGGCTCATGAAGCCGTACACAGGCAGCCTGGACAGTAGTCAGGACCTGTTCAACTACAGGCTGAGCAAGTGCCGAATGGTGGTGGAATGTGCATTTGGGCATTTAAAAGCGCGCTGGCGCAGCTTACTGACTTGCTCAGACCTTAGCGAAAAGAATATCCCCATTGTTATTGCTGCTTGCTGTGCGCTCCACAATATCTGTGAGAGTAAGGGGGAGACATTTATGGCGGGGTGGGAGGTTGAGGCAAATCGCCTGGCCGCTGATTACGCACAGCCAGACACCAGGGCGGTTAGAGGAGCACAGCATGGTGCGGTGCGCATCAGAGAAGCTTTGAAAACGAGTTTTGTGACTGGCCAGGCTACGGTGTGAAACTTCTGTTTGTTTCTCCTTGATGAACCCTCCGCCCCTCCCCCCCCCGGTTAACTCTACTTCCCTGTAAACCAACCACCCCACCCTCCCCTACCCTCCCCCCTTCGAGCACCACTTGCAGAGGCAATAAAGTCATTGTTACTTCACATTCATGCATTCTTTATTAATTCATCACACAACTAGGGGGATAATTGCAAAGGTAGCCCGGGATGGGTGAGGGAGGAGGGAAGGAAAAGGACACACTGCAGTTTAAAACTTTAACTCTTATTGAAGGCCAGCCTTCTGATGCTAGGGCAATCATCTGGGGTGGAGTGACTGGGTGGCCGGAGGCCCCCCCACCGTGTTCTTGGGCGTCTGGGTGAGGAGGCTATGGAACTTGGGGAGGAGGGCTGTTGGTTACACAGGGGCTGTAGTGGCGGTCTCTGCTCCTGCTGCCTTTCCTGCAGCTCAACCATACGCTGGAGCATATCAGTTTGATGCTCCAGCAGCCGGAGCATCGACTCTTGCCTTCTGTCTGCAAGCTGACGCCACCTATCATCTTCAGCCCGCCACTTGCTCTGTTCATCCCGCGATTCAGCACGCCACCTCTCCTCTCGTTCATATTGGGCTTTTCTATAATCAGTCATTGACTGCCTCCACGCATTCTGCTGTGCTCTGTCAGCGTGGGAGGACATGTGTAGTTCTGTAAACATGTCATCACGTGTCCTTCGCTTTCTCTTTCTAACCTTCACTAGCCTCTGTGAAGGAGAAACATTTGCAGTTGGTGGAGGAGAAGGGAGAGGTGGTTAAAAAAGACACATTTTAGAGAACAATGGGTACACTCTTTCACGTTAAATTTTGCTGTTCACATTACACAGCACATGTGCTTTCGTTACAAGGTCGCATTTTTCCTCTTATATTGAGGGCCTGCCGGTTTGGTGTGACAGATCACTCACGCAGTGCCAGGCCACAGATTTCAGCTTGCAGGCAGCCATGGTAAGACACAGTCTTTTGGCTTTTTTAACCTTCTTAACATGTGGGAATGGTTTAAAACAGTAGTGCTCTCATTTCCCATACCAAGCACCCGTTGGGTTGGCCATTTAAAATGGGTTTGCAATGTAAAAGGAGGGGCTGCAGTTTCAGGGTTAACATGCAGCACAAACCCAACTAATTCCCCTCCCCCACACCCAATTCTCTGGGATGATCACTTCACCCCTCCCCCCACCGCGTGGCTAACAGCGGGGAATATTTCTGTTCAGAGCAGGAACGGGCACCTCTGAATGTCCCCTTAATAAAATTGCCCCATTTCAACCAGGTGAACGTGAATGATATCACTCTCCTGAGGATAACAAAGAGCGATCAGGAATGGATGTTGTCTGCATGCCAGCAAACACCGGGACCATACGCTGCCATGCTTTGTTATGCAATGATTCCAGACTACGTGCTACTGGCCTGGTGTGGTAAAGTGTCCTACCACGGCGGACGGGATAAGGCAGCCCTCCCCAGAAACCTTTTGCAAAGGCTTTGGGAGTACATGAAGGAGAGCTTTCTGGAGATGTCCCTGGAGGATTTCCGCTCCATCCCCATACACGTTAACAGACTTTTCCAGTAGCTGTACTGGCTGCGATTGCCAGGGCAAATTAATCATTAATCATTAAACACGCTTGCTTTTAAACCATGTGTAATATTTACAAAGGTACACTCACCAGAGGTCCCCTGTGTGCCCTCAGGGTCTTCGGTGAGTTCGGGGGTTACTGGTTCCAGGTCCAGGGTGACAAACATATCCTGGCTGTTGGGGAAACCGGTTTCTCCGCTTCCTTGCGGCTGTGAGCTATCTACATTTCCTCCATCCTCCTCTTCCGAACCCTCTTCCCTGTGTGTTTCTCCAGTGAGGGAGTCATAGCACACGGTTGGGGTAGTGGTGGCTGCACCCCCTAGAATGGCATGCAGCTCCGCGTAGAAGCGGCATGTTTGCGGCTCAGCCCCGGACCTTCCGTTTGCTTCTCTGGCTTTGTGGTAGGCTTGCCTTAGCTCCTTAATTTTCACGCGGCACTGCTGTGCGTCCCTGTTATGGCCTCTTTCCTTCATGGCCTTGGAGACCTTTTCTAATATTTTGCCATTTCGTTTACTGCTTCGGAGTTCGGCCAGCACTGATTCATCTCCCCATATGGCGAGCAGATCCCGTACCTCCCGTTCGGTCCATGCTGGAGCTCTTTTGCGATCCTGGGACTCCATCATGGTTACCTGTGCTGATGAGCTCTGCATGGTCACCTGTGCTCTCCACGCTGAGCAAACAGGAAATGAAATTCAAACGTTCGCGGGGCTTTTCCTGTCTACCTGGCCAGTGCATCTGAGTTGAGAGTGCTGTCCAGAGCGGTCACAATGAAGCACTGTGGGATAGCTCCCAAAACCAATAACGTCGAATTCTGTCCACACTACCCCAATTCCGACCCCCTAAGGCCGATTTTATCGCTAATCCCCTCGTCGGAGGTGGAGTAAAGAAACCGGTTTAAAGGGCCCTTTAAGTCGAAAGAAAGGGCTTCGTCGTGTGAACGTGTCCAGGCTTAATTCGATTTAACGCGGCTAAAGTCGACCTAAACTCGTAGTGTAGACCAGGCCTCACTTTACAGGGTCAGAAACTCTCTGCTTGATGTAGTTTGTTTTTGGGAGATGAGGTTCGGAATAAAAGTGGTGGTCAAACTGTGAGTATCACTTATAGATGAAAGGCTTTCTCAAAGAGGAAGGCTTTTTAATGTTTCATGAAGATGTTCAGACTCTGGATTTGCCAGATCACCTCTAGAAAATTGTTCCATAGCCAATTCCCTTCAACAGAAAATGGTTTGTCCTTAGTTCTCATAGGCGTTGTACTGCGCTTAGTGATCTGCATTGTCCCAGAGGAGCACAGCTGTTGCAGTGGTTCGTATATCAAAGCGGGACCTATGATGTAGTCAAGGTTTATGTGACGGGTTACCCCTGGGGTGCCACCTGGAACTGGGGTACCACTGAGCCCCCTGATCCACCAGCCTGGGCTCCCTCTCACACTGTACTGCTGTGACAAGTTGCAAAGCCCTCCAGCCTGCACTTTCACCAACATACATACAGGAAGGGACACACCCAGCTGCAGTCACATGCAAGCTCTCTGACCAGCCACGGAATAGGAAGGCTACACAGCTAATGCAACTCCCAGCTCCCCA
Organism: Emys orbicularis; assembly: GCF_028017835.1. NCBI lineage: Eukaryota > Metazoa > Chordata > Testudines > Emydidae > Emys > Emys orbicularis. The sequence continues at coordinate 216,124,247 of NC_088683.1, forward strand.
GGCGCACACCCCCTCTGGAATATAAACCCGAAATTATACAGTCTTGTACTGCACAGGGAACTGTACAGCATAAGTTCATAAAGTTCGCCCCCTCCCTCAATGTGGAGAGGAATATGCCACGGCTTTTACCCCTTGAGTGAAGATTCCCATACACTTAACTCCAACTCACTGATTTAGATAAAGCAAAAACAAGTTTATTAAAAACATAAGATAAATTTTAAGTGATTATAAGTGATAAATAGATCAAAGCAGATTATCTAGCAAATAAACAAAAATGCAAACTAAGCTTAATATACTAAATAAATTGGATATGAATTAGCAGATTCTCACCCTAAGAGATGATACAAGCAGGCTGAAGATTCTTAAGGGGCAAGCTGCACTTGCTTTACAGCTTGGAATCCTCAGGAGTTTCATTTATAGGCTAGAAATTCCTTTAGCCTGGGTCCAGCACTTCCCCCAGTTCAGTCTTTATTCCTCAGGTGTTTCCAGGAGTCTTGTTGTGTGGGGAGTGAAGAACACCAGATGATGTCACTCCCCACCTTATATATGTTTTGCATATGGCGGGAACCCTTTTTTTTTTTTCTTTTTCTTTTTTCTTTTTTCCTCAAAGCTTGGTTTCCAGACAAGTCTTTTTAAAAAAAATACTAACATCCCAAGATGGAGTCCAGCATAATGTGGTTTGATCATATGTCCTTATAGAGTCATAGCAGCCATTACTCACAGGCTGTTTGGAGTGTTCTCAGGAAGGCTCATCACCAGGTGGAGATAAGCTTCTCCTCAGTCCTATTGTTTTTTCCTAATGTCCTATTGCACTAAAGAGGCCCTTCGCCACCTGCTATCTAGACCAGGGGTTCTCAAACTTCATTGCACCGCGACCCCCTTCTGACAACAAAAATTACTACACGACCCCAGAAGCGGGACCGAAGCCTGAGCCCCATTACCCCAGGTGGGGGGGCCAAATCCAAAGCCCAAGTGCTTCAGCCCCAGGCAGGGGGCCTGTAATCTACTCTGCTGTCCAGGGTTGAAGCCGCTTTGGCCCCGGGTGGTGGGGCTCAGACTTTGGCTTTGGCTCCAGGCCCCAGCAGCTCCCCATTAAAATGGGGTCGTGACCCGTTTTGGGGTCCCGACCCACAGTTTGAGAACCGCTGATCTAGACTGAAAGCATCTGGTCTAGGGGGCACTATCTAGGTGTAACTACATTTGAAATACATATACGTAGTTAATATTCATGACTTCAGATACAAAAAGATGTATGTATACAAACAGGATCATCATATTCAGCAAATCATAACTTTTCCAAAGACACCTCACATGACTTATCTTGCATAAAATACATCATCATTACCTCATAATCATATCATAATATCACTATGAAGAATATGGGGTGCAGTGTCACAGCATGATCCATTCATTACTTTGACAATTGGGACTAAGGTGTTAAACAGGCATCAGAAGCTGACTAGGAGCTAGTGGAGGGACTTGAGCCCAGGCCTGATGTGCTTACAGTGACCTAAGCTGTGAAGAAGGCAGACAGCTTCACTCTGTCCCAGCTGCAGCCCGTGCATCATTTTCACATTCAACCAGAGGTAGATTAAGGTTTCCTGGGGCCCTGGGCCAGAGCAAGTGGGGGGCCCTCTTCTCCCCTTCCACCTGTGGTCCTGCCCCTGTTCCTCCCCTTCCACCTGTGCCCCCCCCCCCCCCCCCACCATTGGCCACGGTCCCTGGGCACAGGCCCCTTCGGCCAAGTGGCTAATCCGTCACTGCATTCATTTTAAGAATTTTGCTGATCTAGCTGACCAGAAAAGCCAAGACCCCATTCTCTGAGAGGAAGAGTGGCCACTCTTGCTTGCATATGTAATATATCATTCCCTGAAATTGGCAAAGCTACTATCGGAGCTCAGTTCACTCTTTCACTAGGAAATATTGGCTTGACTTGGAGGCTAATACCTTGGTCAACATCCTAGGTCCCCATCCCTACTTCCTGAGAATTCCTGCTGGGATTCCTACTAGGTTGCTCAACATGTCCCCTACTCAGGGGAGCATGTGTAGAGGGAGGGGAGGTAGGGGGAGGTCTCTCCAACTCTTTATATTGGCTTCTGGTCAATACACATGTGACAAGTTTGCAGCCCAAGGAAGAGAGACGTGCAAAAGAAAAAAAAGATGTACTCCCTCAATATTGATATTTTTGGGTCCCTCTCCCTTCTCAGGGTCTAATCTGACTCTCACTGAAGTCAGTGGGAGACTTTCCATTGAGCTGAATCATCTCCTCATTGAATAACTGTACTGTGTGCCTTTACAATTGTGCATGTTTTCCCCAAGGAAAACTAGAGTTAAACTGCTCTGATTCTTGGCACTTTAACTGCTACTCATAAGGTTCTGAATCGTAACAAGGAAACTGAGTAAAGTCTTTATAATTTTGCCTTTGTTGTTTGGGAAAGCTAATAGCAGCAGCAGAGGCAATGGAGGTGTCTGTCTGTAGAGTTAGGAAGATAACAGTGCATTGGTTCACATTTGGTAGCTTATCTTCTTAACCATCAAGAGTAGAAATAACACACTGTTAAATGAAAGTTAATTTTTGCAGAAATTGACGTATCAGTATCCTAGCTTACTATATTATCAGGAAACTACTTCTTCTTGCCAGTGGTGAATAGTGAGTGGAATTTTAAAGCTGTTGATCATAATGTTAATTACACAGGTAAACCCCAACATATTATGCTGAAAATGGGCCACTTGTATACAGAGGTTTATATAGAAATATTTAAAAATTAATTTAAATATTGCTGGTTTTTTCATTGTAGTTTAAATTGATTGTGGAAAATCCAGATAAACCTGTTGCATCTGGTCTTCAAGTTACAGCTACTGTGGAATATCATCCTGACAGTGAGGAGGACCTTCGAGACAGACTACTCCTTTTGGTAGAAGAAGATGTAATTGAGATCCCTCTGATAGGGTATGGTATTTAAAAGTACATAAACTGCTAATTATATTTTCATTGTACTTGAAAGGGAAGTATGCTAATACATATAGCCATGTATAATGATGTAACTAATTTGTTATCTGAATTTTGAAAACAAATGGTGAATTTCTTTGTAAAGGTAAGTTTCTTTTCTTTTTGTTGTTGTTAAAGAATGTCACACAGGTAGGATGTTCATTTTAGTGATGTCACTTGATGTTAACAAAGGATTTAAATTTTGATCAAGTGTACTCAGTCTTCATATTTAAGAACCTGAAGTGGTTTGGGCTCATATCTGTGCTCTATATTTTTAGCCTATGATGGTTTTCATGATAAATGGCTTTCTCTGGGTCAATTCCAATTATACAATAGGAAAGTATGGGATGGCCTTTTTCTTCCCTGCATATACTCACTATTGAGTCAGTGATATGTAACTCCTTATAATTATTGCACATATAGTTATGACTGCATTATAGTGAAGCATTTCTTCCTCAATTTTGTAAATATTTTAAAAATTTATAATGGGGTCTCAGATTATAGCATAATCTATATCAAATTGGAACCTATGCTTTTGTAAAAAATTGCATCCATGGTCATAAACAACTGAAAACAATAGTTTTTATAAAATGATTACTAACATAAAAAATGACCTGAACAGGCAGTAATGGATTCCCTTTCAGAATAAGCAGTATTCAAACCATTAGATAAAAACCTTACTCTTTGAGATTTCTGTCAAGAAGTAGGCAGGATATTTGGATGCTTCATCCAGGCTATGCTTATCCCAGCACTTCTTCCTCTTTGCTTATCTGTCACTTCTCTCTACTCTTCAGATTTGCTTCTCTTCCATTTAAAAATGTTTTCAATTTGATGTTATACGAGTATTAAAGCATGATAGAAATTGATTAATAGTCTTGTCATAACTATAAAGGGAAGGGTGACAGCCATACTGTGTACAGTACTAAAGTCCCTCCTGGTCAGAGACTCTAAAATCCTTTTACCTGTAAAGGGTTAAGAAGCTCGGGTAACCTGGCTGACACCTGACCCAGAGGACCAATAAGGGGACAAGATACTTTCAAATCTTGGGGGGGGAAAGGCTTTTGTGTGTGTCCTTTGTTTAAGGGGTTGTTCGCTCTTGGGACTGAGAGGGACCAGACATCAATCCAGGTTCTCCCCATCTTTCTAAACAAGTCTCTCTTATTTCAAAATTGTAAGTAAAAGCCATGCAAGGCGTCTTAGATTTACTTTGTTTTCTCAACTTGTAAATGTACCTTTTACCAGAGTGCTTATCTTGTTTGCTATACTTTGAACCTAAGACAGAGGGGATTCCTCTGAGCTCTTTAAGTTTGATTACCCTGTAAAGTTATTTTCCATACTGATTTTGCAGAGATGATTTTTACCTTTTGCTTTAATTAAAAGCCTTCTTTTTAAGAACCTGATTGATTTCTCCTTGTTTTAAGATCCAAAGGGGGTTTGGATCTGTATTCACCAGGAGTTGGTGAAAGGAAGGAGGGGGGAAGGGTCAATCTCTCCTTGTTTAAGATCCAAGCAGTTTGGATCTGTATTCACCAGGAAATTGGTGAAAGGTTTCTCAAGGCTTCCCAGGGAGGGAATCCATTGAGAATGGTGGCAGCGGGACCAGAGCTAAGCTGGTAGATAAGCTTAGCAGTTTTCATGCAGGCCCCTACATTTGTACCCTAAAGTTCAAAGTAGGGATACAGCCTTGACAAGTCTCCCTTCAGGCTTCCAAATTCAGTGTAAATAAAGTTGTCACTTTTAGCAAGATGGTAGCCACCAAGAGGCGACTCAGAAATGGCAATTTAAGTTAGGAATTGTAGTTTCATTTGTAGTTGTAAGTACTTTATGAGCAATGTTCCCAAAATTTAAAACTATTCATTAAAGAAATGGCCGCAGTTTTTTCTGAACTTACTCATGCATTCTATCTTTAACCATATGAAACAGTTTGGCCAAGTTTTTGCTTGTGAATAGGAAAAGCTTCAGCTAAAGCATCCATATGCTAAATGAGGGCAAAATTCTTGAGTATAGCACATCTCCCAGAATGGTCTCAAGATCTTACAGTTCATTTATTCAGACTAAGCAGGTAATTTTAGTTTCACATCTGCATCTGATCCAAAAATTGCTTTGCTGTTACAGAACAGACTAAGAGCTAAATTATTGTTCTATTATACTGCTCTACAGCCAAAATGCTTCTGAAATAAATGTAGTCAAACTTTACTAATTCTGGGTCACTGAGAACGAAAATGATGCTTAAAATTGTTGATTGGCTCTAGTTTTCAAGATATGCTATTGGATCAGTATATACAACCCTTGACTTGGGAATGGCGGAGGATAAGTGAGTTATAAAGGGAAGCAATCTCAATTTAAACCAGAAATGACTAAAATACATCTTTGACTGGATCTATGAATAAATCTATGACTGGGTTTGGACAGTACTTGCTTTTTAGGCAAAACAATGAATGATGCAATCTGAAGCTGGTATTGCGTCATACATGATATGAATTGCATCATGTTATTCCTAGAAGTCATGGATGATGCAATCATAACGAAGCTTACATCACTCTGCTGAACAAATTGCCCTATATCAGCTCTAGAAATCATACAGTGTTGTGCTCTCTTATTTGTCAGTGTTTGATTTTTCAAAGGGACACATTTCTGTTTAGCCAAAGTGAGCAGAGATGCCTCGTACTTGTGTGAACAGTGCAGATAACTTCTGCTATGTTTGTGGTGAAGTGACTTTTGCATCCCAAAAGCGCAGTATAACCACTATGGTTAAAAAAGCCTATCACCTTTATTTTGGCTGCAAAATTGGAGATCAGGACAAGAGGTGGGCCCCACACATATGCTGCAACACTTGTGCAACAAATCTTCGCCAGTGGTTGAACAAGAAAAGGAAATCTATGCCTTTTGCAGTGCCAATGATTTGGAGAGAGCCAACAGATCATACCAGCAATTGTTACTTCTGCATGGTGCCTCCAGTTGGGAAAGGTGTGTCAAAGAAGAAAAAGTGGACTGTGCATTATCCAAACATTCCATCAGCTATACACCCAGTACCCCACGGAGAAGGACTGCTGGTTCCTGATGCACCAGAATCATTCTCACTTGAGTCAGATGAGGAAGAGGAAGAGAATGAAACTTCTGGTCCTGAACCAACAATGTCACAGGACCCACATTTTCTCCCATCCTCCTCCTCTGAACCACACCTCATAACACAAGGTGAACTGAATGACCTTGTCAGGGATTTGGAACTACCCAAGAGTAAGGCAGAGCTGTTGGGCTCCAGACTACAGCAGTGGAATCTCCTGGCAGGTGATGTTAGGGTTTCCATGTTCCGTGACCGTCAAAAGGATCTTGTCCCATTCTTCTTCATGGAAGGTGATCTTGTAGCCTGCAACAACATCGATGGTGTGATGGCAGCCCTCAACATCGTTCACGATCCAGATGAGTGGAGACTGTTCATTGATTCATCGAAGACGAGTCTTAAAGCTGTTTTACTGCATAATGGCAATGTTTTGCCATCAATTCCAGTTTGTCATGCAGTCCATGTGAAGGAAACCTATGACAACATGAAACAACTTTTGAGGTGCATAAACTATGACCAACATCAGTGGCAGCTTTGTGGCGATTTCAAGGTTGTTGCTCTCTTGCTTGGTCTGCAGACTGGATATACAAAGTACTGCTGTTTTCTCTGCGAATGGGATAGTCGTGCAAGAGATTCCCACTATATCAAGAAAGATTGGCCACTCCGACAGTCATTGGAGCCTGGGAGGAAAAGTGTTCAGCATCCACCACTTGTTGAATCAAGGAAGATTTTGTTACCACCCTTACACATCAAGCTGGGTCTGATGAAGAACTTTGTCAAGGCCATTGACAAAACACAAGAAGCTTTCAAGTACCTCCGTGGAAAATTTCCAAGGTTAAGTGAAGCTAAGATAAAGGAAGGTGTCTTTGTTGGTCCTCAGATTCGTGAACTTCTTCGAGGTGATGCATTTGACCATGCACTGCGTGGCAAGGAAAAGACGGCATGGAAAGCTTTCCAGTTAGTGGCAATAAATTTTCTCGGAAACAACAAGGCAGACAACTACAGGTTGTTGGTGGAAAACCTCCTCAAGGCATACAAAAGCCTTGGTTGCAACATGTCACTAAAGATACATTTTTTGCACTCTCATCTAGATTTTTTCCCACCGAACTGCGGAGCAGTGAGCGACGAGCACGGTGAGCGGTTTCACCAGGACATTGCAACAATGGAGAAACGCTATCAGGGCAAATGGAGCCCATCAATGCTTGCAGACTATTGCTGGACAGTGACAAGAGATGCTCCATTTAATGACTACAAGAGACAAGCCAAGAAGCGCCGAGTAGACACTGAATAGGACTAAACTATGTACATAATAGTTTTTTGCCTTTTGTTTCATAATAAATTTTACTTATATAACCCTTTTGCTGATTTTTAAAGTGTTACATAAACAGGACAGGTGAAATATTATCATGTAAAGCAACCATAAACACATGAAAAGACCTAGGTTTACAATTTATGATTAAAACTCTACTATCTACACAATATACATAGACCTAAAATGTAAAAACTTAAATATCTTAGAAACAGTAGCCAATCCGTTGTTTTAATTGTCATATTTGAATTCAGCACATCAAAATACATAATAAATAGCACATTTTATCTCTGAAGCAGACGACTTCTCAAAAATTGTAGACCAGTGTTATCTGTTCCCAGACTCAGGAAATCTACTGCTTGTTCTGTAATCAAGAACTGTTCAATGTTGACCAAATTAAACGTGAACGCCAAAAATGCCATTCTTTGGCTAATGTTTCTTGCCTGAATATAAAATATAAACATTTCAAAGAGATGATAATTTCTGGATGAGTCATGTATTTTAAATCCTGTTTTTAAATTGTAGCAGTCTGAACTTTGAGTTGCAAGTCAAGGAGTGACTAAGGTATTACGTGGTAGATGCTGAAACTACTATTTCTATTTGTCCCACATAAAATGAAGGAACATCTGGATATCTTTTAAGTCTGTGTGAACCATTCACTATAGTGGTTGCAGAATGGTTTCTATGCACATTCTTCTAAAGTAGGAAACAGTAAATTGGATTTTTTTCACCTGGCTGTGATTTTTCTTGCAGGTAAAACCTCTTCCTGCTTGAAGTTCTAGATATCCTTTTGCAAGGCAATACTACTACAGTAAAAGCTGTGTTATCTGACACTTTACCAACTGGAAAGCTCTAGAAACCGGCATTTCTGATATCTCCCAATACAAATCTTCAACAGGGTTGCCAGATGTCCAGTTTTTGACTGGGATGCCCAGCAGGCTCTCTACCTGGCTCTATGTGGCTCCCCGGAAGCGGCAACATGTCCCTGCTGCTCCTAGGCAGAAGAACGACCGTGGGGGCTCCGTGCGCTGCCTCCGCCCTGCCCTTTGTGCTGGCTCCGCAGCTCCCATTGGCTGGGAACAGCGACCAATAGGAGCTGCAAGGGTGGCGCCTGTGGGCAGAGGCAGTGTGCAGAGCCACGCCTCCACCTAGGAGCAGCAGGGACATGTTGCTGCGTGCTGCAACCTGCTGAGGTGAGCGCCACCTGTATCCAGCACCCGAAAGCCCTCCCATGCCCCTCCCGTACCCAAACTCCCTCCCAGAGCCTGCACACCTGTGACAGTGTACCCCATAAGGCTTTATGGGGAGGGGGTGCTTATAAATGTATGTATGACATAACTGGAATATGTTTTGTGCTGCCTGTGCCAGGTAACATATCTCCGTAAAGGTTATGGTCTACTATATCTATTCATCCTATTTGTACATATATATATCATTTTCTACTTAAGGTTAAGAATATGGGCTGTATGCTTGCTTGGTTTCTAAGTAAGCTTTGGGAGGCATTTGGTCAGCTTCTTTAGGAAGGAATTCGCCAGGTTAAGTACCTGATCAGGAAACACTTGGGGAACAATGCATCTTGGAATGCTCCAATCCACATAAGAAGTCTTCCTGGAGACATGCAAGATACCATGTGGACAATGGCTTCAGCCTGTAAAGACTGAGTCATGCAGTGACATGTGACTTGTCCAGGTGACTCCAGAACTCCATCTTGGAGCTGGACTTTGCATAGGAGGGAGGAGGGGGGTCTCCTCCCACAAGAGAGAGTCTATTTAAGCCTGGGGGAGACCCCTCCATCTTGTCTTCAGCTGGCTAAAGAAGGAGCCTCTCCACCCCCCCAGGATACTTGAAAGAAACTGAAACAAAAGACAGTGACTACAGGGGTTGTGAGAGATTGCTGGACCCAGGCTAAAGGGAGATTAGCCTGTAAAAGGGAGCATTCTGGAACTGGTGAGGAACTTATCTGTATTTAGTTTGATTAGACATAGATTTGCGCATTTTATTTTATTTTGCTTGTGACTTACTTTGTTCTGTCTGTTACTACTTGGAACCACTTAAATCCTACTGTCTGTATTTAATAAAATCACTTTTTATTTAGTAATTTACTCAGAGTATGTATTAATACCTGGGGGAGCAAACAACTGTGCATATCTCTCTATCAGTGTTATAGAGGGCGAACAATTTATGAGTTTTCCCTGCATAAACTTTATGCAGGGTAAAACGGATTTATCTGGGTTTAGACCCCATTGGGAGTTGGGCATCTGAGTGCTAGAGACAAGCACATTTCTGGGAGCTGTTTTCAGATAAACTTGCAGCTTTGGGACAAGTGATTCAGACCCTGGGTCTGGAGCCAGACTGGAGTGTCTCGCTCAGCAAGACAGGGTGCTGGAGTCCTGAGCTGGCAGGGAAAACAGAAGCAGGGGTAGTCTTTGCACATTGGGTGGCAGCTCCCAAGGGGGTTTCTGTGATCCAACCTGCTGAGGTGAGCGCCGCCTGTATCCAGCACCCGAAAGCCCTCCCATGCCCCTCCCGTACCCAAACTCCCTCCCAGAGCCTGCACACCCTCCTTCACCCCAGCCCTGAGCCCTCTCCCGCACTCAAACTCTCTCCCTCCATTGGTAAATATAACTCTTAGTTAACCAGAATTTTTGACTAACCGACATCTCCCACACGCCAGATAACAAAGCTTTTACTGTACTAACTTCTGGAAAGGAATCCGAGTATCGTATATAAAACCCAGAGAATTTTTGTAATTTTTTTCATTTTGAAGTTAAAAATTTAACTACCTGCAGAAAAAAATTACAGAATAATGTATACTACTGAGTGAATGTGTCCCGGAAGAAGGAATAAACTTTGTGGCCTTTATTTTGAAAAAGTCTGTTTCTTCCCAAGGGTAATGTTGGTTGCTCTGGTGTCTTGTTCTTTTGTTGACAAGGGATTTTTTTTTTAATTGTTTCATTCAGCACTGCTGTATACTTTGTAAACGTATTGACGCAAATCTAGTCTGTAGTACGTCATAAAGCAGAATGTGAGAGAATACTATATAGAGAGTTTATTTTCATTGTCTGCTTAGCAGAGCTAAAATTGTAAATATGAATGTGGCCCTGAGTAACATCCCATAGGACTGCTCCTGCTTCAAAATTTTCAGCATTTCAGAGCATTAAAAGAAACATTCTAATGGAATCTCAGGTAACTAGACTTTAAATATTTTGCATAAGATCGTGAAAAGGACCTGGCAGTTGCTGAAGTACTTGATCTGTCAGAGTTAAATGCCTATTACCTGCCTTTAATATTTTATTTCCTTTGGTGGTTGTTGAGTGAGAAACACCTTCCCCATTGGTTTATCCCTGAACTGCTATATCTGAAGCAATTGTCTGTACAGATATCTACATTGAAATTTTACTACTTGTGGTGTGATTTGAAAAAGATTGATACAAGCACCAAATCTAAACTGAGGGTTTTGGAGAAAAATTCTAATCTGGAACAACCTTAAAAATTAATTTATGAAGAGAGGATTTTGGATAATAAAATAGGAAAAATATGGGCTGGTTCAGATCATCTCCCTGGAGCCCTGCCCTTCATGGCTGGCTAAATTTCTTAATAAAACAGTTTTAGTAAAGATTAGAATCTTCTAAAATATCACTCCTGGAAGCTTTTTTAATATACATTTATTTCAGGCAAACATTTAGTAAGGAAAATGTACATATGACTAAATCTTAAAATAATTTTTCTTACATCTGAAGTTAAATATGAATGGGAGAGTGAACTTAGAAAGGAATGAAATTTCTGGTATTGTGTCAAAGAAACATCTAAATCAGAGGGTCCTGTGGCACCTTTAAGACTAACAGAAGTATTGGGAGCATAAGCTTTCGTGGGTAAGAACCTCACTTCTTCAGATGCAAGACTTGCATCTGAAGAAGTGAGGTTCTTACCCACGAAAGCTTATGCTCCCAATACTTCTGTTAGTCTTAAAGGTGCCACAGGACCCTCTGTTGCTTTTTACAGACTCAGACTAACACGGCTACCCCTCTGATATCTAAATCAGAGATTTTACTGGCCCTTCGATAAGGACCTTAAAGTTGTATTTTCTAAATACCAGTCCTCCAAATGTGACTTGAGCTGTGCCAATCAAACTGGGTAATGTTCATCTCACATATTGCCATAGGGGTTTTGCAGGCCAAACTATGTGCTTGGCTACATCTGTGCAGCACCACAATCTCCAGATTATGTCCTCCACGACACATGTATAATACTGCGAGTGCTTGTCAGGGAGTGGGGTTTTTTTGTTCTCACATGTGAAAATATTTTTGGATTTTGTTGCAATTTTTTTATTAAGTTTTCAGGTTTTCTTAAAAACAAACGAACAAACCATCCCTTCTCCCCAAATTTTTTTGAAGAAAACAATTCCCCCCCCCCCTCCAAGTTTTTGGCCAAAAATAAAATCTTCTTTTTTATAATGAAAACCTGAAAAAAATTCTTGGAAATTGGATAGTTCCTATGGAAATGCCCAATTTGACAAAACAATTTTTTTGGGGGAAAAAATGTTTTGTTCAAAACATTTTGACCAGATCTGCCAATTACCTTTACGTGAGTTTGGTCAGGTGGCACTGGAAGCATAATCTGCAGCCTCATATGAGCAAAGTTGCAGACACGTTCTTAACTGCTTTGTAGAATCCAGGCCTAAATATTTCTCTTTCTACACCATATATATTATTCTTTTAGCTTTTGGAATTTTCTCATTGCCAGTTCCATGCAGATAACTTAAATTGTATTTAAATAAACCTAGATGCTAACATAGCATGAAAACTTCTGTCTAATACAATAAATGTGTAAAGATAAATAAGCATGAGACTGAAATTTACTTAATCTCCCTAGACCATTAACCTTCTCTTATTGAACTGTGTCCAACACTACCATTCCCCCAACTCATGTGTTGTCTTTATACCATTGTATTATGGGACTATACATGTGCTTAAATGCATTACAGGGTTGAGGTCTTCAGCTATGTTAGAGTGCATATTCTCAGGTAGTGTCAACAGTCCAAAGAAAGAAACTTTCCTAAATTGGAATTAATTACATTACCCTTTTGCTGTTACCCTAATCATCAACTTTAACTGTTGGTGATATGGTGCATTCAGTTTTTACAATGATAAACATAAACAATTTATTAGATGGTGGTGGTCCAAATTTATCCCTGATGTAACTCCATTTTTTTTCTAATGGAGTTAAAGCAGGAGTGAATTTGGCCTAATAGGTCTTAATCAAATTTAAATGATTGGACTAGAAACCTTATGCCCTAAACCAGACAAAGATGCGGGGCTTGTCTACACTTACATTTTATAGTGCTCTAACTTGCTGGCTCAGGGAGGTGAAAAATCACCCCCTGAGCGCAGCAAGTCTGAGCGCTTTAAAGCGCTAGTGTAGACAGGCTCCAAGTGCTGGGAGCTAATCCCCTCGTGGAGGTGGATTAACAGGAGCGCTGGGAGAACTCTCTCCCAGCACTCACGCGCAACCACACTCGCACTTCACTTCAAAGCGCTGCCGTGGGAGCGTTCCCATGGCAGCACTTTGAAGTTTCCAGTGTAGACCTATCCGAAGCAGATGAACAGAAATTTGATTTGTTGTAAAACATTAAGCACTTATGTGAATGGTGCAAAGTCCTTTAGGAAATCAAATAAACTATTCCTATCTTTTCAACAACTTGACCTTTCCATCATAAAACACACAGGAATTAATAGTCTTATCCCTTAAAGAATCTCTTCAGTGTCACAAAATATCTTCTGATTCATATGCGTTCCAGAAGTGTAGCTGGTTCCTGAGTGGAATTGGACAAGATTCTAATGTCTTTCATATTTCTGAAGCAACTTCTTGGAAGAAATGTAGAATACTTAAAATGTATTATAGGTGTACTTTAAAGTTGTAAACAAGCTAACTGTCTCCCTGTACTTATTTCATGTCCTAATAGTCAGTTTATCACCTCCTAGAATTTACTACTTTGACAGTTCATCATGTTGCTAGGGAACAAGATATTAAAAAATAAAAAGGTTTTGCAACATCCGTGAGAGCATTTTCTCAGGATGGATTTCCTGTCTTTCTCCAATCTGTACTAGCCTATACTTTTGTCTCTGTTTCCTTTAACTCAAAAAGTATAAGGCGCAGACCACATTACATTTGCGACTTGATGTAGCATGAGACGTAGCAAAGCAAAGTCCTCATTTTCTTGATATTGGTATGAAATTCTCTCTAATGCTATGCTGAGAATGAAAACAGAATTATTCCTAAAAATGGCTTTCTCACCTGCCAATAGATGGGGAGAAACAACATGGTAACAGAAACTATGAAAGGTAGTATTGGGACAAGGACTAATCTCTTTCAGTTGTGTTGAATACCTTACCAATTAAGAAGCTACTTGGGGAGGAATCATCATTCTCAAAACATCAGACCTCCAGATTCATGTAAGTGAACATGATTATTCTCAAAACAGTGATTAAGCTGGTACCTCTCCATGCCACTGGTTAGAGCAGCAATGAAGAGATCATGTTGGTGCAGAACTGGTATCCATAAAACAAGTGACATTGCTGCTGGGATTTTGTTTGAGTAGTGGAATTATGAGAAATTTTACAGATATATAGTTCTTCAAGTAGACGCAACCCTGTATTCCACTTAGGGTATATACGTGTGCCGGGACCGGAGAGTTTTGCCTAGAAGTACACAAGGAGGGATGAGATTCACACCTCGTGGCCATAGCCCCTCTCCTGGCTATAAGAGTCAACACCACCCCGATCTCCTTCAGGCACAAGCGGTATGAGGGAACTGGAGTTTGAGCTCTGTGTAGTCTTAACCTCACATTCTCTCATTAGTTCATTTTTCCCCCCCTAGTTATATATAATTAACAGTACCCATAGTGTAGTTAGATTAGTGTTTAGTTGTATTTAGTTAAGTATTTCTGTATGATGCCCTTACTGGGTTTAAATATTGTCCGTCTTGTGGGGGAACAATCCCTAGCAACAATCTGCACGCACAGTGCTTGTTGTGCTTGGGCGAGCTCCATGTCAAGGAACTGTGATTGATCTGTAGATCATTCAGGAAACAGACTCAAATGGCTAGGGACCTTCACCTAAAACATCACTTGCTCGAATAGGCCACGTGACCTGTTTTGGCAACACTGCCCTTGTCGAACTGGCAGTCTCCCTCAGGTTCCAAGAGAGTGGCCACCTCATGCTCTGGGCAGGCACCTCTCCGAAGAGATGGATGATTCTTTCCCCATTAAGTGCACTGAGGAAAAGGTTGCATAAGTCCAATCGAGCCCATTCTAGGTCTCGTGGGGACTGTCCCGCCTCCCTCAGGAAGAGGGTGGAACAGCACACAGTTAGTGTGACCACGTGGGATGGCATGGGTGCCTCTGACTGCTCCCCTATGCAGAGTAGGGGGGTTAGAAACCCTGTACCGTCAACTCTGGTTCTGGCCCTTGGGTATCCATTGTGTCCCGTAGTGACAACGGTGATGCCAGTACTGACTGTTTCTACATTGGCGGCATACCAAGAGGCTACATACCTCCTCTGCCGTTCTGTTCCAACCTCTCCTTTGCTCCAGGACTTGGCCAGGGCTTTGTCATTTATAGCCCCATTGGCTGGACAGGCCGCTGAACCCTTGGGTCTGTTGGCACCGCTCCCTGATGCTCCCCTTCTGCAGTCTGTTGAAGCAGGCCCAGTACCAGGCGCAGTGCAAGGGACCTCAGCACTGGGAATCTCCTCAACACTGTTTCAGTCAGCATTGTAGATGTTACCGTGGTGGCTTTTCAGTGCCCTCCAGTTGCTTCAGCACTGTCAACTATTTTGGTACCTCTGCCGACTTTGGGGTTGACACCATTTCCGGCACTAGAAAATTCTGTGTCGGCAGTACTGTTTCCATCATTGGCACTGGTCCCTGCCTCATTTTGGACAACTGGTGAGTCTGACCATTTACTCCCTCCCTTAGGATTTTATCCCCTTTATCCACAGAAACCTGTGGCTTCTCTGTGTCGAGGTTGGGATCTTCCTCGTCTCGTTCTCCATGCTCAACCTTCATCAGGGACCGTTCACGGAGCACCATGGGCACCAGGATTGGCAGTCATGGTCAGGTTGGAGGCATTTCACCTGGCACCTACTGGCTACCAATGCCCTATCCTTATCAGTGGCCTTCATGGAATCTGTGGGACACTCCTTGGTTGCGGAGGCGGCACACCCGGCAGATCACTGGCAGGAACTGTGGACTGCAGGTTCAGGCATCAGTGAGCCTTTCCTGTGTGGAGCCTATGGAGCTGCCCCTTCCAGCTCCACCACTCCAGGAATGGGAGCCAGCAATTCAGCAGTGTCTGGCTCTTCCTCTCCACTAATACCATAAGATTTCAAGGCCTAATGGATCTTTTGCGGTGCGCAGCTGCTTCTCTGGGCTTTCAGGCAGAGTTCTTGCAGGAGAACATCAATAAGTTAGTGGACATCCTACAGCTGTCTGCTCCTGGGAGTGTACCACTCCCTATCAACGACATGCTCCTAGAGCCTGCAGTGGTCCTCTGGAGCATTCTGGCTTCAGTACCACCTACTGCAGGGGTCTCAAACTCAAATGACCACAAGGGCCACATGAGGAGGCCCTTGTTTTCCCACATCCACTGAAGGCAGGTTAAGAAATAATGGGCTTAATCTGCAGCCATGGAGATTAAGGTTACATATTAGGAAAAACTTTCTAACTATAAGCATAGTTTAACCCTGGAATAGACTTCCAAGGGAGGTTTTTTTAACAACATGGAATCTCCACCACTGGAGGTTTTTTAAGAATATGTTGGACAGACACCTCTCAGGGATGGTGTAGGTTTACTTTGTCCTGCAACAGTGCAGGGGGCTAGACTTGGTGACTTCTTGAAGTCCCTTCCACCCTACTTTTCTATGATTCTATGACTCCCCAACCAAAGTGAATGGGGCTTCACTTGAGCACAACAGTCTGCCAATGCACAGTCCATTACTGGATCGGAGTTTAACTATATTACAAGAGACAACAAGTGGATCCAATGAACAGACAGGAGAGAGCACAAAGGTATCAGTGAGACTATTATGTTTAGCATAATGAGCAGTGGTCACAGTTATGTGAAGAATGGAAGGGGAATCTTCTGAAATGGACACATTCTGTAAATACAATATTTTAAAATCAATTAACTGTTAGTTTTTATATCCCCACCTCCAAAAAAGGTAATTTACCAGTGATACAGTTGTGTGGGGACCAGCGTTGACCTTCCTGTGTTTAGAATGAGACCTAGACAGTTGTGTAAGTGCAGTGTGATATTATGTGAGAAAGGACTTCTTCCCTTGGACCTGCACCTGAGCAGCAAGGCATCCAGATAGAAGACATGAATTCCCTTCTTCCTGAAGTATGCTGTCAACTTTGACCATACATTTGGTAAAAATCCTGGGGGCAGAAGACAGCGCAAAGGGAAGAACTGTGTACTGAAAATGGTGGTTTGCCATGACGAACCAGAGAAATCTTCCGTAGCTTGGGAAATTTCCACATGGAAGTAAGCGTCCTGAAGGTTCAGAGCAGTCATTCTGAGTCAACACAGGGAGAATAGTTGACAAGATAACCATACAGAACCTCATGTATCTGATGTATATGAGGAGGCTGTGGAGGTTGAGAACAAGTCTTACCCTCCCTTTGGTTTGTGAACACAAAGTACTGGGAAGAGAAGCCCTGACATTGGTGTTCCAGAAGAACTTCCTCCACCACTCCCAAGGCCAGCAAGGAGCAGTCCTGCTCAAGGAGCAATAACTCATGAAGAGGGATAGGGGGAGAAGAGTGGAGAGGAGCTAGATAGTATAGCCTGATCTGACGGTGCTTGGGACCCAGCTATCGTCAAGTCCCAGATATCGTAGAAGTGAGCTAACCTGTCCCCAAATGGAGGCAGGGTAAGGGGAGTGATGACCAGACAACTACTCTGGACCAAGGAGTGAAAGTTGTTGCTTGGAGGTGCCGGGGGAGGCCATATCAATTGGCTGAACTCCAGACCCGACTGCCTCCTCCCCTCTGGGACCTATGCCCCTTTGTGGGGCTATCCCTCTGTCACAAGGGAGGAAAAGGCTGCCCAAAGGTGCATTGTGGACAGTATTGTTGTTGCTGTTGGTCACCTAAGTAGCACTGCTGCACTGACCATGTATGCACTGCCAAAGAACGTAGAATGGCCCTAGAAGCCACAAAGATATGCAGGATCTCATCCGTCTTATCTGAAAACAATACCTGGTCATCAAAGGGCAAATCTTGTATGGCCTGCTGCACACTGGGAGCAATGCCCAAATTCTGCAACCAGGATGCCCTTCTCCTGGTCACCACAGAAGACATAACTCTGGTTGAAATGTCCAAACATCCAGCGCAGACTGCAACGACGTCTTTGTCAACAAACGCTGTTTAGTGGCAAACACCCACGTTCCTCTCTGGAGTTTTTAAGGCAGCTGGTTCACAAACTTAGACATAGCTCTCCAATTTACAAAATTGTATTTGCACAACAGTGCCTGCTGGTTCGTGATCCACATTTGCAGGGAGGAGATGTAAATCTTCCTGCCCATTAAGTCCATCCTTTTGAGGTCTTTGTCCTTAGAAGTGGACTTCAGCCTTCCCTGCTGACCTCTATTGTTCACTGCGGTTACGACTAGGGAGTTTGGGGCCAAATTGAAGTAAAAGCACTCAAATCCCTGCACTGAGACAAAATAGTGTTTCTCCATGCATATTGCAGTAGGTCAGGGGTCTCAAACACATGGCTCGCGGCCTCCCCGCCCTCCCCCAGCGTTTACCTAGAGCGGCTCCGGCCCGACGCGCACCGGGGGCAGAGCAGGCGCCCTGCCCCCGCACTGCTCCAGGAAGCAGGGCACAGGGGTGTGTGTGTGTGTTGCTGTTGCTTCAGGCACCGCTCCCAGCAGCTCCCATTGGCCGCGATTCCCCACTCCTGGCCAATGGGAGCTGCTGGGGGCGGTGCCTGAAGCAACAGCAACACCCACACCTCTGTGTCCCTGCTTCCCTAGGTTCCGGCTGCTTCCTGGAGCGGCGCGGGGGCAGGGCAGGGCGCCTGCCCTGCCCCCAGTGCACGTTGGGCCGGAGCCCGCCTCCCGAACCCCTCCTGCAGCCGAACCCCCTGCCCTGAGCCCCCTGCTGTACCCCGCACCCCTCCTGCACCCCAACCCCCTGCCCTGAGCCCCCTGCCCTGAGCCCTGCACCGACCCCCTGCCCTGAACCCCCCGCCGCACCCTGCACTCCTCCTGCACCCCACCCCCTGCCCTGAGCCCCCTGCCGCACCCTGCATCCTGACTCCCGCCGCACCAGGATTTCGGGGAAGGGGTTGGAATGGGGGCAGGGAAGGGGTGGGAACAGGCAGGGAAGGGCCTCATGGAAGGGGTGGAGTGGGGGCAGGGCCGAAGGTGGCGGGGGGGAGGTGTCAAATAAAGACAAGGGCAAAGTACTTAGTCAGAGGTGAAAGTGGGCCGGTACGGCATACTGGTAAGAAGTGGCCGCCAGTACCGGCCCATACACAGCCCACGTTAAAGCGCTGTTGCGGCAGCACTTTAACGTCACTGCCCCTTCCCCCCCAGCCCGCATCCAGGGCTGCCGATGGCGGGGGCAAAAGGGTCAGCTGCCCGGGGCCCCGGGAATTTAAAAGGGCCCGGGGCTCCCAGCCGCTGCTACCATGGCAGCCGCCGGAGCCCCGGGTGGTGTGGACCGGGCAGCGTGTAAGGGCAGGCTGGGGGAGGCTGACCCCTGGCCGCGCCCCTTCCAGGGACCTGGAGCTTGGCCCCCATACTGGTAAGTATTTTATCTTTCTTTCACCCTTGGCTCTCCTTCATTAAGTAGAGGACCTAAGTTTCCTGTGTCTTTCTATTGTTCCTAATATATTTAAAGAACTACTACTGCTTGCCTTTTATGTCCCTTGCTAGGTGTAACTCACTTGGGGCCTTAACCTTTCTTACTTTGTTCCTACATGCTTGTGCTATTCTTTTGTACTCATTCTTCGCAAATTGTCCACATTTCCACTTTTTGTAGGGTTCCTTTTTGATATTTAGGTCATTATATGGCTCAATTAGGAGTCTTTTGGCCTCTTACTATTTTTTCTTATCTTTCCTTCACCTTGAGATAGTTTGCTGTTGAATGCAGCAGTCTGCCTGCACGTAATCCATTCAAGGATTTGGAACCTTAAACTGAAAGCTCTTTGGGTTAGGGTTGGTGCAGTGCCTAGTTCAATGGAGCCCTGATCTTGATTGAGGCCTCTTAGCAAAAAAAAAAAAAAAAAAAAAATAGCTTTAACTCGATTTCACCAGCGTCTTTTATTACAACTAATATTGTTGAAACTACATGATGCATGCTCATAAATAAAGAACACTGAGTGCCATAAGTTTTGTTGCACTAGGGTGTGAACATCTGGATAAATATTAGTTTGGTCAGCTACTATTGAAATGTGGTGTATGTTTATCTTTGTCATTTTAGTCAATTTTATGCTGGAATTAACCCAAAATGAGCGAAAGCTTTTCTGAGAATTTATATTAGGGTCTTGTGCCATAACACAGGAATTTGAAACATAATATATAGTTGCATTCCATTTCAGCTCATTGACTGGAATTAAATTGTTTTAAAGTTACAGTAATTTAAAAATAAATAAACAGATGAGTAGTTTAATAAGTAGGCATTTTTATGTCTTCCATGTATTCATAATACTGCTGAAGTGAGTTGCATAAATAATTGTGTTAATGGAATTAGGAGGAAAGCAGATTTTTTTTTCCATTGCATTGTTCAAATATATTCCTTTTAAAAACCACAAAATAGCTTGAAGTTCTGGGAAAAAATAATTTAAAATATCTTTTTCTCTGCAGATTAATTCCATGCTGTTATCTGGAAATTGAGCCGGAGATTAATTTTGGCACAGTGATTGCAAACAGTAAAGTAATTAGTAGAGAGATTAGTATTACTAACCATGGATCATCTCCAGGTAAATGTCACTATGCAGTAAATTACCAAAAAGTTTTATTTTTCTTTGAAAATGTAGTTTTTGTGCAAGTTAACACTTCAGCCATAAAGGAATTTAAGATCTTATGCAGGAGAAAATAAGGCTTTGATTTGAACAGGACTGTGAGTGCACAATTGCTGGTTTTGTAAAAGTCCCCCCAGACTCTTAAACTCAATAGTGAGTTGTTGTGAAACTGCTCAGAGAAGGAGAGCTCATGTAAAACTCCTGGCAGCTGTAAGACTTCCGATTATTCAAAAATACATTTGTAGTAGTGCGCTATTCTTGAGTCTAGGCAGAGGCCTGGTCTACATTATACAGTTAGGTCGATGTAAGGCAGCTTACATTGACCTAATTATTCAGTGTAGTCACTACAGCCTTGTCCCACTGATGTATGTGCCCTACTACACTGACATAATAACTCCCCCTTACGAGAGGCGTAGGGCTTATGTCGTTGTAGTTAGGGTGACACAGTGTCTCCGAAGACACTGCGTTACTTACATTCGCTGTTGGCTGTCTTGTCAATTTCATGGAGTCTCAAAATTGACAAGAAAGCCCAACTCTCCAGCCAGGCTCCTGCTGGGTCTCCGCTCCAAGCTGGGCTGCCACCCAGGCTCCTGGCTTGGGCTGCTGCCCGAACTCCCCACTCCGCGCTGGAAGCCCGGCTCCACGCTTCCTGCTGGGAGCACGGCAGCTGACCAGACTCCGTGCGTGGATCTCCCTGCTGGAGGTAAGCCCTAGATGGCTGCCTTGCGGCTGGCAGCAGGGAGGCAAGAAGCCTGGGGGGCAGCTGGGCTTCCTGCCGGGATCTGCACGGAGCTGAGTCATACCTCTCAACCCTCCACACTGCCCATCTTCAGTCAGTGGAAGCACTCCTGGTGAGGATGTGCACCATCGACCCAAGGAGGTTAGTGTGTAGACATCCAGTCATCTCAGTAATTACTGTGGTGGCTGTAAGTCAACCTAACATAGGTCTATTTAGATTGTAGCATAGACATGCCCTGAGGGACTGCATTAGATATCACAAGATGTCGTCTCCTTTCATTAGGCAGAATAGCTCACATATAACTGCTTTTATTATCTTTACTGAAGTCTGTGATCCCAATACCTTCCCATTGGCAAGACATGTTGCTCTGAAACTTGGTAGGAATTGCAGTGGCAAAATCCATCAGGATGAGGGACAGGCCATGCCTGTTACCACAGAATAAGTAGGGCAACTGTCTGTTCCAACTAGAGAGCTTTCACCTGGTCGGCATAGCTCTTGAGATCACACAAATTGAGAAGTTTGGTGTTTCTGAGCAGGTGTCTCAAGTCCCTCAGCTTCTTGGAAGGAACCTTCTTAAGTGTATATACCCTTCAGGAGAAAATTCTGTTGATCTGGTATGAAAAGGCTTGTGTGGAATCTTTTAAGTGATCCCATATAAATAGGGTTGGCAGAACTGAATTTTTATTTATTTATTTTTTATAGTTTGGACACATACTATAGATGTTTATTTTTAAGCTTTTTTCAACTTTTATCAGTTTAAATTTTCACAGTTAAGGGAAATTGCGTGGGGCTAAGTCTGGGGGTATGCGTCAGATAATTATTTAATGACTGTAGTTGAGATGCAAAAAGTTAAAGCTTTATAATTGTTAAAACAAATTTGTCAACATCACATGTTCAAATATACAAAGTAAATGTCCTTATATCAACCTCTAATAAGCAACATTTTCTTACTTTGACTATGTGTACATTTTTATTATTATTGATGGAAATATTTGTTTTTGTTTTTGTGTGCACAGTGAAATTGACATTCACCAACATTTACCAATACAAATCTAATCCTTCCAAGCCTACATATAAATTATTTGACTACATTTTTCACTTGTCAGGGTTGTAGGCATTTTCTTCCAGAAATTGTTTGGCATCTATTCTGGGTTTCAGGGAACAAACTTAAGGCATATAATTTTTCTCTGGCCCTTGGTCATGTGCAACTTAATACATTTGGAAATGCTCACTAAAAACTCCCTGGTTTGTAGCATATTAAGGTGGCCCTGACTAAGCTGATGGAATCTCCTTTTGAGCCATTTGATACCCGTGAGCTCAAGTTTCTTACGTAGAAGGTCATTTTCTTATGGCAGTAACTTGAGCTCATAAAATGAATAACTTTCAGGTTCCAGTGAACGATCCACTTTTATATTCTCTTTTTTTTTAAGGATAAGGTGATATGAGTATGTATACTAAATTCCTTCCAAATTTCTTCCTTCAAAATTCAACTTTAGTTAATCATCCTACCATCATTTTATCCCAGGCCTTTAAGCCCATCCTGGTGAAGCTGTTCTTCATAACAGTGTCAAATTTTCTATAGATGTTTATCTGATATGGATTAAAATCCATCTGGTTTTTGTTGTTCTTGTCTTACACAAAAATAACAGGGAATGTTGTTGCCAAGAGAGCCATATGAGAATGGCTATTTAATTGCAGGTCTCATTGTTTAAAATCTGGCAGGCCTACAACTCAATGATCACATCAACACCCTGTTTGGGATGAGGGAAGCTTGCTGTGGCTGAAAACTTCTGATACATCTACAGGAGATTTGTGAGGCAGCCATGTTCACATACATGCAGACATCTAGTCCTGCTTTGAGCAGGGAGTTGGACTAGATGACCTCCTGAGGTCCCTTCCAACCCTGATATTCTATATTCTATGATTCTATCTACTAAGCACTAGTGCTCAGATTTTGTTTGTGTTATAAAAAATCTTTTTTGTTATAAGGTATCAAAACTGTTGCACACTTCAGTAATTTTAGAATTTTTTGTCTTTGCTTTTTATTCCAGATGTTAGATGAGGGGTGTGTGTGTGTGTGTGTGTGTGTGTAATATATATATATAAATTATATAATTTAGTGTCTATATTATATAAAGTATAAAAGGAAAGGTATTAACAAAGAGGACAAAAATATTTGTATATACTATTTGTTTTGTGAAAAGTTTCAGTTATAATCTTCTGTTTTCCATAGGATCTAATGCTCAACTCTATGGGGAGAAAAAAGTCAGTGGTGATCTATGGAACAGTATAAATCTTCTATTCTACAAAGCAGTTTGTTATATTATATAACAAAAATGCTTTGTGACAGGCATATTCAACTTGTTCTAAGTGTCTACTGAAATTTGTATTTGGCTCTGTGTTTTTGTAGAGATGTCTCTGCAGCAGTTTAGTCTTCTAAAGTGGGAAATCTACCACTGCTGTAAATTGCTTACCTGTTTTACATATCATTTTTTTTGGCTGAGGTAACTTCCAATTAGGGGTAAATAGCCTTTCCTTTATACTTCTCACTACAACTTTGTCAAACACTCTTTAGGGGAGAAAATATTGATGTTAGTGTCTTCCTTTCCTGTTAACATTCTACTTAGTAATGATGCTTAGTGTTAGCAGCTGTTCACCGGACACTTTGAGTGTACACAGATTTCATATTTTTTTTTTATTTCTTCTACGAGGTTGGAACTTGATGTGTAATGTGTGGTTTTTGAAATCAGCCATTACTAATAAATGATAATTTATCTCCTAGAACAGAAGTAGTTGTGTGAGAAGTACTGATCCTTTACCTGTTTTAAGCATATGTATAATTCACCTGGAGTGAAGCTGAGCCTGGTGCAGAAGAACCCTATATAGCCTTCTTCACCATTTAAGCCCTATGATGAAGGATGGGCTGCTGATGCAGGATTGGGCATATGGAGGTGGCTTTGTATACACTGGTGCAAAGGATAGTATTGAGGGCAGACAAGGGATGGACCGCTGAATCCATGACTGTGGGCCCAGTGGACCTAATACTCCCTGCAAGTAATGTTGAGGGGCAGTATCCAGACACTGGAGTTATGTCAGTAGGAGAGGGGCTGCATCCTGGCCTCTGAATGAGGGAGTAGGTTACATGTGTCCTGACTCCATGCTGTTAATCAACATAATACTTGAGTACTCAAGCTTTATTTTGAGTCAGCATCTTGTTAAAAATCATAGAATCGCAGGACTGGACAGAACCTCAAGAGGTCATTTCGTCCAGTTCCCTGCACTCCTGGCAGGACTGTGTTATCTAGACCAGGGGTAGGCAACCTATGGCACGGGTGCCGAAGGCGGCATGCGAGCTGATTTTCAGTGGCACTCACACTGCCTGGGTCCTGGCCACCGGTCCGGGGGGCTCTGCATTTTAATTTAATTTTAAATGAAGCTTCTTAAACATTTTAAAAATCTTATTTACTTTACATACAACGATAGTTTAGTTACATATTATAGACTTACAGAAAGAGCCCTTCTAAAAACGTTCAAATGTATTACGGGCATGCAAAACCTTAAATTAGAGTGAATAAATGAAGACTCGGCACACCACTTCTGAAAGGTTGCCAACCCCGATCTAGACCATTTGATGTGGAAGCTCCTGTGGTAACTACAGTACATGGCTTTATATAACAGCAGTTTTAATAGTTTATTGATACTTCTTGGCTGTCAGCAGGTAATACGATGCCACACGTGGAATACATCCATTTATCTATTCTGTTGTTCAAATTGTTTGTTAATTTTTAAAAAATGTATCCTACACTTGTGCTTAGATTTTTCTCATTTGCGGTGTACTACACTGCATACATACGCAGTTGTCAATTGCATGGAAGGAGACAATAGACTTCTCTTTGGTTAAGCTCTTAAACATTTGGCTACTACCGCTACATAAAGCTATGTCTCAAATTTGCCGGACATACAAAGTGTTACTAGCAACTGTTTTATGATACAATCAGTTGGGTTCTGAATGTAATTACATTGTCTATTACAACAGTAACTTTGCACAATGGCATTGTATATGGGCATCTGATGTTTGAGGAAAGCCAGAAAAACACAAATCTTAAATGTTAGATTAGGATTTTTTGCAATATGTGTGTTACGATACCATAATTTTATTTTTATAAGTTACTTTATTTTATGTACTATTTATGAAACTTTACTGTGTTTTAGTTTATTCTAAGTGTTGAATGCTAGATAATCTTCCATTTAAATGTCATATGTAACATACAATATTATATTCGTCTTAGGTGCATTTAAAATAGACTACAACGGAAGTGTCCCTGTTAACATAGTACCTACCAGTGGAGTGGTGGAACCCAAAACATTACAGTTGGTTAAAGTGGATATCTGTACAGATATACCCAGAGTCATTAGGGAAGTGGCAAAGTAAGTGCAGAATGTGACTGCATAAAGTCTGCTTGTTTTGGATGATTTTTTAATATCCTGTATTATTTCTAAAATCTCTTCAGTACAGCTATATTTATCCAAATACTGAATAATTGGAACCACAATGTGACAAGAAGAAGTTAAGTTACCAGACATCAATTGCTGCCCCCAATTGTCCAAAGCTTTACTTCATTAAATAGTTTTGCTGATGACATTAGCTCTATAGAGCAATGCTGTAGGAATTGTGTGCCTGGCAACACTAAAACAGTATTGACAGGCAGTGGATGCATGTCTCTTGAGCTCAACATTCTTCTGACCAAGGGCGTACATACTCTTGCACTGTTGGTTCCTGTCTCTCTGCCAGCTGATGTGATTTGGGGAACCTTGTCCTTTCTCTTTTAGTGGAATAGTTAGAGGGTGTATTTAAAAAAAAACCTTTATAGATTTGAGAGGCATTACAGGTTCCATTGGTATTCTCACTTCAAGTACACTGAGTCTCTCTCAGATCAGTAGAATCTTTCAAAATATAAATATTTTTAAATGCAACCATAATAGCTCTTTCCTTTTGTAAAGAGTTTTAAAAAGTTATTTAAAGTTAGGACTTGATTAGTACAAAGAATCTAATTAGCCAAAAAAATCTTGTGGACCTGGGACAAATAGTGCTGCATTTATTCAGACAAATGTTATTGTTAATAGGCATGACGCTTCTCCAGTGCTTTGAAGGGTTGTAAAACACGCAACACCTTTTCTCTTCAAGAGCTTGAAGGACAGGAGCAATTGATTATAAATTCTTCTGTTAGTTCAAGAGTCCAGGAAAAGCTCTCTTGAGGAGGCAGTTTTCTGGCCCAAGTAAATCAGTTTATCACATTCCTTGGCACTGAAGCCAGGATCATCTGACAAGTCCTATCCTGTTAAAGGACGTCAAAAGCAGAGGACTCCTAGAGATGATCCATCTAAGATGGTTCAATTATTGAAGGGTTTAAAATCTTCAGATCCAGCAACAGGGGAGTCTGGCTTCTCTAGTTACAGGGGAATTGAGAGATTTTTTTAGACGGAGCTAGGTTTTTATATGCTCAGATGAAGTGGGCTGTAGCCCACGAAAGCTTATGCCCAAATAAATTTGTTAGTCTCTAAGGTGCCACAAGTGCTCCTCGTTCTTTTTGCTGATACAGACTAACACGGCTACCACTCTGAAGTGAGTAGAATGTAAGGCTCCAAGGATATGGTTGTCACCCACCTCCTAACTGCCGGTACTGCTCAAAAAACCCCCAGTGTCCCATGTGTGATTCTTCCACTATGACTCTGCAGAGACAACACACTCAGAGAACACAATTTATAATGGTACATAATCTCTTCGTACTGTAGAATGTGTTTATTTTTGTGCAGTGTGATTAGTTTAAATTCTCTGATATAGTTGACTAAATCAAAGGCGTATAGTAAACAAACTAAAGCTCCAATAAAATTCATAGATTATTCTTGTATGAATTTTAGATGTGTACATCTCATTTTTTCTGTTACTCTTTCCAACAGAGTGGAATTGCAAGGTCGTGGTATTACAAACTTAAGGATAGAAGCTCATGTAGTTGAACAAGTTCTTGAATTATTAGGTGTGTCTCATGAAAACACACTAGAATGTATTCATTTTGGATCTGTCTATTTTGGAACCTCAAATACTGAACAAGTGGTTCTGTACAATAAAAGCCCAGAGACCATGAACTGGGTGGCAGTACTGGAGGACGATGCTGTTGGAGGAGAGATGGTAAGGAAACAATGTTGAATTTTTTAAAATTTCAGTGCAAAGTTGTTTTGACTGTTTTTCAGTCTCTTTTTTTTTTTTTTTTTTTTTTTTTTTTTTTACAGCCTCCCTCTATTAGTGTCCCTTACCTCGCTCTTTTTTCAGTCAGTACAGTTGCTGAAAGATCTGTCCAACAGCAGGACTATCATTATAGGTTTCATTGAGAGTAAAGTGTTCATACCAGCAAGAAATCAAGTTAACTTTTTTTAAAAGAGTCCATTTCATATCCCCCTGCTAATATTGTGGGTTTTACAGTATAAATTGAGAGATTGGTGGTAGTGTTAAATTTTCCTACTTCTTAAACCTTTTTTGCTTCTGTCTCTTGTTGCTGTGTGAAAGAGCCACACTAAAAGGGGAAATTGACTGACATAACTATATTTCACATTTTGGTGTTGTCTTACAGGGCACACATCTTCAGAAGAGTACTGATGCTGTTTTACAAGAATTGAGCTTCATAAATAGAACCAAAGAACTAGATGTTTCAACTTTGATCTCCTGCATTCCCAACCAAGGAACCTTGCTACCTTATCAGAAAACTGTGGTTACACTGTGCTTTAGTCCAAAGTAAGTACACAGTGCAACCTTAAGAGGCTGACACAATAAAAGATGTAATTAATAAGTTCAGGCAAATCTATTTGCAGCTGTGTTAGATGTATTAAATTAACCCTGATGTCTCAAATTATTTCCTCTCAATGGGCACAGATCAATGCTAGTTTACTGCTTATGGACAGTTTAAAATAAATTAGAAACCTAATTTCTTATATAATTTACTTAAAAGTAAATTAATTAAAATAATACATTTTTGTTTGATAAACAAAGATGTATACATTTCCCCCAGATTAAATCTACAAATTTCCTTTTAGTTCATCCTCCAAAGTAATCACAGATCAATCCAGGCAAGGAGGTTTGATTTACTGTTCAAAAATAATTTTTAAACTCTTCTTGCTGGCTAAAAGTTTTGCTGAGAGGCTTTGACAACTGAGTTATGTCAGTTATAAGAACATTTCCTGGATGAAAAATTGTGTGCGGGGGAAATCTCTTGAATTAGGATAGTTTGTCACCTTCAAGTTAGCAGTTTCTGCTACATTCCCCATTGCAAATGCAGTGCACTACAGCAGTTGATAATATGGTGTTTTACACATTTGTTCTGTGCATGCCAGCATGTATGTACATGTTCCATAGTAACGTCTCATCCTGACACTAGTGACAAGAATAGAAAAAAGACCTACCTCACTGTAAAGTAGTTAATAATTCACTAAGATTTACTTCAGCAACCAGAAAGTTGGATAACAACATTTTTTTTTCATGTTTCTGGGCAACAAGAAGGGTATTAAATTCTCCAGAGGAACTGATTTCCCTCCCCCGCCTGTTGAATATGCAGAAATGGCTGTGCGACTCCCACTGTTCAAGTTTGGTAACTTCTTTTAACTTGAATGTCACTAGAATAATGTCAACTTGGTGGTCTGAAAGAACAGAAACATCATCACCATCAGGTTTATATAGGGCAGCTACAGGGCTTCTTTGTATACTTGTGTATGTATGTCATTAGAGTTGATGTGGCTATACCCTCTGCTGCTTTTGGGACGTGGGAGCTGCAGACTACTATATCTGAGTAGTCCCTTCCGTTTCAGTACTGTGTTCAATTTAAAGTCTCATTTGTCTGAGCTGTAACAGGATTGTAGAAATCAAATGAACTGATTAAAAAATTACCATTGATTAATAATATGAATGGTATTTAAAGACTGTGAATTTTACAGGCAATTTAAAAGAGACATTGGACTTACTGAATTTCCACCAAGACAAGATTATGCACTGTTTTTGAGGTTTGAGGCCATAGGAAGTAAAGATAGCTTTCTGCAGGCTCTGAATGGTGACAGCATACCAATCAAAGGTATGTTATCAGAAATATATAGTTGACGTGGAAAACGTTGACGTTTTTAAATTTTTCCACATCAGATTAGTAATTTTAAAGGGGACCTGTATATGTGTTGTGGGGACCTGCACATGTACATTAAGAGAACTGGTGCTGAAGGCTTCAAATAGTGAGGAAAAGGGCAGCCTTGACTTTTAAGATTCTAACTTGGGGGTGGAGGGGAAGGGGAAAATATATTTAGAATCATTTATGTCATGAATGCACCTTTTGGCTGCAAGAATTTAGTATTTAATTGTAGGTTTAACTAATTTTTAAAAAATAGATTTGTAAATCACCAAAGTTTATGGTTAGGTCAAAATGATTGTGTTTTTCCAATTTTAATAAACCAAGAGGGTTTTAAATGATGTGTTAGCCTATATAAATAAGCATGTACATCTTGCATTAAGTTTGTGGCCAATTATATTAAAATTCTGAAACACAGTATTAGAAAAGAAACCATGTTACTTCATAAATTTACCTATTCTGTGGTTGTAAGAGTCTAAAACTGTTTCATGTCTTTTTAATTCAATATCGTATTTTATACTTGTTTCTTACTCTCTCTTGTGCAGAGACTCATCCTCATCATGTGGAGTTAGCTTTGACAGGTTCAGGGCTTCCTGTCATGTTAACTTTCAGTCCAGGACCAGTTGTTAATTTTATGGACTGTTTCATGGGTGAACACACAGAGATTATCTGCACCCTCAAAAATGAATCTGAGTCACTTCCAGTAACATTCAGCTTCCACAAGATAGCGCATTTTAATATTTGTCCCGAAAAAGGGAAAGTAAAAGAAAAATGTACAAAGGTAATGTAAATATTCATCTTTTTCCCAGTAAATAGATACTTGGTTGGAAAAATGAGGACACCATTATGGTTTACAGTTGTTCGTGTTAGAACTGTAAATTGTTTTGTTTGCATATTTTCAGTGGTGAATACTAGATTCACTTAAGGAGAGGTTCCACATTTCCTTTTATATGAGCCAAGCTCATAATTTGTCAGTATAGAACCATACAGTGGACTCTGACAAGCACCAAATACTATCAATTTTCAAATGGGGAGGGATGGGAAAGTACATTTTGTAGTGACTCTGGCCTTCATCCTGCAAAGACATAGATACTTAAGTAAAATTGCTCATGTACCTAAATCTTTGCGAGATAAGGCCTTAGGTTTAATTGTTCCATTAAATCACATATTTTAGCTCTTTTCCTTTATGTAGCACAAAGGCATGTACAGTTAGAACAAATATATAAGTATAACTTTTATGAACAGATAAATTCAGGGCACCGTGGAAGATGTGTAAATATATTATTCTACAGAATTGAGCTTATAAAATTTTGTTAATGCCTAACAGTTCTATACTTTTTAATTGGCTCAATTACATGTAATAATTAGTACTATGAAAAAGCAAGTAGTACCCTTTTAAAATAAATTTGAATCAGTATGATGTAACTAATTTGTAATAAAGAAGAGTCTACATAATATCTCTGCTTTATTTTTAATAAAATGTTTCATAGCAATGTTCATTTTTTTTAGGATGTGATGTTTTCATTTGCTCCACGTCAAGCAGGAACCTTTAAAGTGAAGCAAGTCGTAGATATTTTCGGTTCAGTGGCAGAGGAAGATAACTTACTGTCTTTGAAGATCAAACCCTTTCATCAAATACATTTAAGTTTTACTGGTGTATGCAAACCGAAAACCAAGAAAATTATGTTTAAAATCAACCCTGGTATGTTACTAAACAAAAAATTGAGTGTTTTTTCATTTTTAGAAATATACTTCTTAACAGGTCTTAGGAATAGAGTCTGTTCATATTTTAGCCATTGTTTTAAAAAACATTTTTATTTGAAAGATGAAAGAATACTCACTTAATTAAAATATATCCATGGTAATTGTTTTTTTAATTTTTACATGATTTATCTAATCAGGGTTTAACTTTGTGCTGCTTTATATGATCCTAAGGATTTGCAGTCTTACGTTTTACATTAAGAATTATTGTACTGTACTTTTGTATTTAACTGTCTTGAACAATCCTGGTAATTTATCTTTCTTTGTAATGTATCTGTTAATACCCTCCACCTAACACTTGAGGGAAATATTTAGGAGCCTAACTCCCACTGAATTAGGTGCCTTAAAAACCTTTGAGGATCTGGACCAAAATGCCTGTTTACCAGAATAAATACATGGAGATGGTTATTTACTAGAAGGAACACTGTCAGGTTGAAAGTTGTTTATATTTATATATAAAATACACTTATATGTGGTGAACTGATAATATCTTGGATTATTGAAAATGAAAAATTTAAAAAAAAAATAAGTGTTTATCATTTATACTGTTTGTTCACTCTTTGCATTTCACTCACATCAAACATAATCATTTTCATTTTCTGGTAGTCGTGCACTTGCACAGTGCTGCTGTGTTTGGATTCCAAACAGTGACATGGACCATGCAGAATAAGTTAGGAGGGACAATATATACCACAGGTGTTTAATGTTTTTTGAGGCTACTATTACCCCATGATTTCACCACCACACCTGGTTCTTTGATCTTTTCCCAGATCTCTGTCCTGCAACTACCCCAGTCCTATGGATCTGTGATATCCATAGCATAAATGATATTCCAGAGCATAAAGCAACTCGCTCATATTCCCAGTTAGGTTACTTGTCCTTGTTTCTAATATCTTACAAGAGGTCCTACCCAACAGTGTTGATTTAGCCAAGACTACTGTTTGGTTTCAGAAACCCAGTTCTTGGCTAGTGTCCAAGATGCTGTGACACTTAAATCCTGAAGTTTTGCTACAGGGCTTGTCTTCATTATGAACCACCAAGCTTGTGGTTTGGAGGAATTGTTTTATTCTGTGGGACAGTCCAATAATTATTTTAAAGCCCATACACTTTGATTATGTTTTAAATTTACATAAATTGAAAGGTGACCGGCAATGAAAGAAAAGACATGGGCTACAGATGTATGTTTAAATGGTTATTCATTTTAGGTGTGATTTGATGGTTCAAATGGTGTGTGTGTGTGTGTGTGTGTGTGTGTGTGTGTAAACACATCCATTTCTTTCATGTCCAGGTTGCTTACTTTGCTGCCCATTTTAGCTCCCGTTTCTTACTACCTTCCCCAACCCTTAGGTTTCTGGTCAATCATATAGCATAAGGACAGGACTTCTGGAAAAACATTTCCATTTGGTTGCCTAGGAAGTACTGCAATATGAGACTTGGCCAGTTTGAGAGTCATCTGACAAAACAAATTCGAATGGGAGACTGCCTAATAACAAGCCTACCTTCTCAACAGAGAATTTTTTTTTTTTTTTTGGCAGGGGAATCTCCAGTAGCGTCACAAAGTTGGGATGGAGGAAAACATGTTCCCCTCCTCCCTCCCTGGTTATGCCAATGAATGCTGTTAGGAAATGGTTATATTCAAACAAACTATTTTAACTGGCTTAATTTTATACATGATAAACTTCTATTAATGTAGTTATGCAGAACTTTAAAAAAAATACTTCTCAATTTTGGATTTAACCGCCTGGCTGTGTTTCTCTAATTTAAAAAATATAGGAAAGCAGACCCATATGTGTTAGTAATAAATTAATTTCAAACTATATACTAGTAAAATCGAGAGAAACTGTGGAATATATAAATGTAGGCCTTGGCTACACTTGCGAGTTACAGCGCTGTAAAGGCTCCCCCAGCGCTGTAACTCACTCCCCATCCACACTGGCAAGGCATTTGCAGCGCTGTATCTCCGTGGTTGCAGCGCTGCATGTACTCCACCTCTCCGAGAGGAATAGCGAGTATTGCGCTGCCGCTGCAGCGCTGCGGCGCCAGTGTGGCCGCCCAATGCGCTGTGAATGGCCTCCAGAATTATTCGGCAGTATCCCACAATGCCTGTTCTAGCCACTCTGGTCATCAGTTCAAACTCTACTGCCCTGGCCTCAGGTAACCAACCATGTGACCCACCCTTTACATTCCCTGGGAATTTTAAAAATCCCCTTCCTGTTTGCTCAGCCCGGCGTGGCGTGAAGTGCTATCAGCGAATCTTTCCAGGTGACCATGCCTCCACGCGCCAAGCGAGCCCCAGCATGGAGCAATGGCGAGCTGCTGGACCTCAGTGTTTGGGGGAGGAAGCTGTACAGTCCCAGCTGCGCTCCAGCCGTAGGAATTACGATACCTTTGGGAAGGTATCAAAGGACATGATGGAAAGGGGCCATGACCAGGACGCCCTGCAGTGCAGGATTAAAGTGAAGGAGCTGCGGAGTGCCTACTGCAAAGCCCGCGACGCAAACGGCCGCTCGGGTGCTCCCCCCGCGACCTGCCGATTCTACAAAGAGCTGGATGCAATACTTGGGGTTAACCCCACCTCCACTCCGAGCACCACCATGGATACTTCAGAGCCGGTGTGGGGGGGGGGGAGGTGGAGGAGGAGGAAAACGGGAGTGATGGTGGTGGGCCAGATGGAGACACCCTGGAATCCCTGGAGCCATGCAGCCAGGAGCTCTTCTCGAGCCAGGAGGAAGGTAGCCAGTCGCAGCAGCCGGTACTTGGTGGAGGACAAACAGAAGAGCAGGTTCCCGGTAAGCGTTTTTTTTTTTTTTCGGGAAGGAATTTTTTCGGTGCGGGCTCTTTGGGAGAGGAGGGTTAGGCATGCATGCCTAGATGCAGAATAGTGCATTGATGTGGTTTATCACATCGCGGTAATCAGCCTCGGTAATCTCCTCAAATGTCTCATCCAGAACGTGTGCAATGCGCTTGCGCAGGTTTATCGGGAGAGCCACCGTGATCCTTGTCCCAGCCAGGCTAACATGTCCGCGCCACTGTGCCGCGAGGGGCGGGGGGACCATTGCTGCACACAGGCAAGCTGCATATGGGCCAGGGCGGAAGCCGCATTGCAGTAGAAGACCCTCCCTTGCTTCCCAGGTCACCCTCAGCAGCGAGATATCGTCCAGGACGAACTCCTGTGGAAAATGTTGGGACAGTGTTCAGTGTAGGTGCCACCTGAAGCTGTTGGCTCTCCCCAAGGCACAGAAACCCAGAGGACAGTGCAGCCCTGAAACAATCAGTCCCCCTTACTCACCATTTTGAGGCTCCCATGGGATATGTGTGCTCTGTTTTGGACGGGAAAATTATGCTATTGTGTAGACCCTGTGTGTTTTCTACTCCTTAAGTGCGGGGGGAATCCTTACTCTGTCTGGTATAAACAATGCTGCCTCTGTTAAATGTTGCATTTTGCCTATACAGCTGCATCAACCTTGAGACCTCAGCCGTCCCTCTTATCGCCTGCTCAGAGACTGCAAAGACTCAGGAAGAGACCGCGA
The DNA here is from genome assembly GCF_028017835.1 of Emys orbicularis. Lineage (NCBI taxonomy): Eukaryota > Metazoa > Chordata > Testudines > Emydidae > Emys > Emys orbicularis. The sequence goes on from NC_088683.1 coordinate 216,158,825, forward strand.
AAAAGCAAAGAAGACATGCCGCAAGAAGTGATGCGGCAATCTATTAAAGAGAATGAGAAAGCACAGGACTGGAGGGAGAGAGAAAGCAGGATCCGCCAGGAAAACGCAGCGCAGCGGCGGCAAAGCACCCTGCACCGGCAGCAAAGCACTGATAAGCTCATAAGCATCCTGGAGCGCCAAGCAGATGCTATCCTGGAGCTGGTAGCCATGCAGAAAGAGGAGCAGTACCGCAAATGCCACCCCCCCACACAGCCCTTGTCCCAAAACTCTTTCCGTTGTGCCCCACTGTCACCTCCAACCCACTTTCCCCAACTTCCGTGTTCTTCACGCCACCCGCTGCCTCCAACACCAGTATCTTCACCACCCAGCCCTGAAAACCACTACCCTTACCCTCTGCACTCAACCCCCCTCACCATGCAGTATAGCTGTCCTGAAGTGCAGCACTCACTGCACAGCACACCAGACAGGACATACGCGAATCTGTGATTGTACTGTTCCCCACTCCACCCCCTTGTTTCTTTTCAATAAATAATTTTTTTTTTCTTTTCAATAAATGGATTCTTTGGCTTTGAAAACATTCTTTATTATTGCATAAAGTAAAAGACTCCTTAGCCCAGGAATTACACAGGCACTGCAAGTCTGCTTGTCTGCTAAGCAGACACTGATTCCTAAAGATTGGAACTACTGCACTTCACTCCCGTGCAGGGCACCAGATATCACTGCTGGTTTTCAGCCTCAAATTGCTCCCTCAAGGCATCCCTAATCCTTGCAGCCCCGCGCTGGGCCCCTGTAATAGCCCTGCTCTCTGGCTGTGCAAATTCAGCCTCCAGGTGTTGAACCTCGGAAGTCCATGCCTGAGTGAAGCTTTCACCCTTCCCTTCACAAATATTATGGAGGGCACAGCACGCGGATATAACCGCGGGGATGCTGTTTTCGGCCAAGTCCAGCTTCCCATACAGAGATCGCCAGTGGCCCTTTAAACGGCCAAAGGCACACTCCACAGTCATTCGGCACCGGCTCAGCCTGTAGTTGAACCGTTCCTTGCTGCTGTCAAGGCTCCCTGTGTAGGGTTTCATGAGCTACAGCATTAACGGGTAAGCGGGATCTCCAAGGATCACAATGGGCATTTCAACTTCTCCTATCGTGATCTTCCGCTCTGGGAAAAAAGTCCCGGCCTGCATCTTCCTGAACAGCCAAGTGTTCTGAAAGATGCGTGCGTCATGCACCTTTCCGGGCCAGTCTGTGTTAATGTCAATGAAATGCCCACGGTGATCCACAAGCGCCTGGAGAACCATAGAGAAATACCCCTTCCGATTAAAGTAGTCGGATCCTAGGTGGGGTGGTGCCAGAATAGGAATGTGCGTCCCATCTATCGCCCCTCCACAGTTAGGGAACCCCATTTGTGCAAAGCCATCCACTAGTTCCTGCACGTTACCCAGTGTCACGGTTCTTCTGAGTAGGATGCGATTAATGGCCTTGCAAACTTGCATCAACACGATTCCAACAGTCGACTTTCCCACTCCAAACTGGTTTGCGACCGACTGGTAGCTGTCTGAAGTTGCCAGCTTCCAGATTGCAATAGCCACCCGCTTCTCCACTGGCAGGGCAGCTCTCAATCTCGTGTCCTTGCGCCGCACGGTGGGGGCAAGCTCCTCACACAGTCCCATGAAAGTGGCTTTTCTCATCCGAAAGTTCTGCAGCCACTGCTCGTCATCCCAGACTTCCATGACGATGTGATCCCACCACTCGGTGCTTGTTTCCCGAGCCCAAAAGCAGCGTTCCACGGTGCTGAGCATGTCCGTGAATGCCACAAGCAATTTCGTGTCGTATGCGTTATGCGGCTCGATAGCATCGTCGGACTCCTCACCCTCACTCTCACTTTGGATCTTAAGGAATAGTTCAACAGCGAAACGTGACGTGCTGGCGAGACTCGTCAGCATACGCCTCAGCAGTTTGGACTCCATTTCCCGCAGACTGATCGCGCTGCACAGAAACCGTTGAAAGATGGCGCCAAAGGTGGATGGAAACAAAGGGATTTCTGGGATGCGAAGCAATGCATCACGGGGCATTGGGACAGGACCCAGAATTCCCCGCACCCACGCCCCCTTCCCACAACCCACGGCGCCAGAATGGGAAAAGGTGCTCTGTGGGATAGCTGCCCACAATGCACCGCTTCCAATAGCGCTGCAGTTGCCGCAAATGTGGCCATGACAGTGCGCTGGGCAGCTGTCAGTGTGGACAGACTGCATCGCTTTTCCTACTCAGCTGCACAAAGTCAGGTTTAACTCACAGCGCTGTACATCTGCAAGTGTAGCCAAGGCTTTAGTGTCTGATTCTCTTCTCTTTTACACTAGTTCAAAATATACATTGTTGGTTGTATTATGGAAGCACCTAGAGCAGGGGCGGGCAAACTTTTTGGCTTGAGGGCTGCATCGGGTTTTGGAAATTGTATGTAGGGCCAGTTAGGGGAGGGGGGCTTGGCCTGGCCTCCCACCCCCCATCTGCCCCCCCCCCACTTCTCGCCCCCTGATGGTCCACCCCGGGACCCCTGCCCGATCCACCACCAGAACCCCCACCCCTGATTGCCCCCTGCCGCCCCATCCAACCCCCCTTCTTCCTGACTGTCCCCCCAGACCCCGGCCCCATCCAACCACCCCTTTTCCCTGACCCCTGACTGTCTCCGGAACCCCTGCCCCTGACTGTCCCCCGTCGCCCCATCCAACCTCCCCATTCCTGACTGCCCCCCCAGACTCCTGCCCCCATTCAACCCCCCTATTCCCCGCCCTCTGACCGCCCCGACCCCTACCACACCCCCGCCCCCGACCACCACCCTGAACTCCTCTGCCCTGTATCCAACTCCCGCTCCCTGCCCCCTTACCGCGCTGCCTGGAGTACCAGTGGCTGGCGGCGCTACAGTCACACACTGTGCAGCACAGAGACCGGGTCAGGCCGGGCTCTGCAGTGGCGCTGCCCCAGGAGCTCGCAGCCCCACCACCCAGAGCATTGCGCTGGCGGCGGGGCGAGCTGAGGCTGCGAGGGAGGCAGAACAGCAGGGGAGGGGCCGGGGGCCAGCCTCCCAGGGCAGGAGGGTCCCGCGGGCCGGATGTGGCCCACAGGCCGTAGTTTGCCCACCTCTGACCTAGAGGTCCCATCTGACATCAGGGCTACATTTTGCTTTTTGTTGCTCATACGTAGTAAGAGATAATCATTGCCCCAAAATCTTTATAATCTGAATATACAAGAGTGATAAGCACGAGAGAGAGGAAGTATTAGGAATTAAGTACTATGAGGAACTGATAGAGAGATTCAGGCCCCAATTCAGCAAAGCATTTTAAGCACATGTGTAATCCCACAGATTTTAATGAGGCTATTCAAGTGCTTAAGTTTAAGTGGTTTGGTGAATCAAGGCCTAGATGACTTGCTCTGGATCATGCAGGAAAGTTTGTGCCAGGAGCAGGAATTGAACACAAGTCTGAGTCTTAATCCCTTTCCACAATACCATAATTTCTTCTCTTGAATGAAGATAATGTAAATACACTTTTGTAAAAATGGTGTGAGAAAAGTCAGAACTCTCATTTTTAGATGTGATTTCATTGTAATACCTTTATTAAATGTATATTTTTTCTGAATTGAGATATTACTTTGTACCTCCCATTTGAAAATGGTAGCTTGATTGCAAGTAACTTGTTTTATTTAAATCCTAAGGCATAACACCAATGATTACCAATGCAACTGGACAGTTGGTAGCTGATGAGATTGGGCGATTTATTGATTTTGCACCAGTAGCAATGCTTCGATCAGCTCAAACACAGATGCATACTCACCAGATAAATAGGGACTGTAAAAGTGATGCACTTATAGCCTTTCCTAATGATCGCTCAGCCAGCATTAGGCCCAGTGAACGACATAAAAAATATAGGTAATGTACTATAGTATTTAAATAAGAAACTAGGATGTAGTATTAACAGTTGATTACTTATTTCAAAAGTAGATCACGATCCATCGCTTAAAATACTTGAGTATATTTTCAGACTGAATTTTTTTTATATATAGCAGTCTGTTTTGACAGAAGAATGTATGTACTACATTCTGAGTTGCTTCTCATAGGAAACTGCAGGTGTAACTACTAATTCTTGTATGTTTTATTTTTATTGTTGTCTTTGCAAAGTCAAATACTAATAATCACCTGTAACATAATAGGAGTTTGCAATAAATTATTTATGTAACAAAATCAGTAATATTTTCCAAGTCTAACAAAACCCTAAATCATTAATCTATATAATGAAGCTACATTTCTCTCTAAATATTTAGGACTATTTTTACGAAAGCTGACCGATATCATTATGTGGATCCAGATTTTGCTTATACTGACTATGAAGAACTGGAAAAGCAAGCACATAAGGAATACTATGCAGATTTTATTCAAAGTTTAAGACAGCGTCGCTTACAAAAAGAAGCTACTAGGTAAAATTTTATTTCTTAAAAGAAGAAATACCTAAGGCATTGCTACAGTAAATGTACATTCATATTCAAATTAACTTCAGTGGGACTACTCATGAACTTAAATTTAAGCCCATGCACAAGCATTTGTAGTGCGGGGGCTTTAGTTCTTAATGTATTTAAAAAAATTTCTCCTAGTAATTATTTATACGCTTAGGGCTGCTTCACTGGACAAAGCTCATGGACAGAGGCATAATGAGCCAGTGGCTCAAAGCTGAAGCTAGACAAACCCAGAGTAAAATTAAGAAGCATAATTTTAACAGTGAGGGTAACACTGCTCTACAGCCAAAATGCTTCTGAAATAAATGTAGTCAAACTTTACTAATTCTGGGTCACTGAGAATGAAAATGATGCTTAAAATTGTTGATTGGCTCTAGTTTTCAAGATATGCTATTGGGTCAGTATATACGACCCTTGACTTGGGAATGGCGGAGGATAAGTGAGTTATAAAGGGAAGGGACCTCAATTTAAACCAGAAATGACTAAAATACATCTTTGACTGGATCTATGAATAAATCTATGACTGGGTTTGGACAGTACTTGCTTTTTAGGCAAAACAATGAATGATGCAATCTGAAGCTGGTATTGCGTCATACATGATATGAATTGCATCATGTTATTCCTAGAAGTCATGGATGATGCAATCATAACGAAGCTTACATCACTCTGCTGAACAAATTGCCCTATATCAGCTCTAGAAATCAGACAGTGTCGTGCTCTCTTATTTGTCAGTGTTTGATTTTGCAAAGGGACACATTTCTGTTTAGCCAAAGTGAGCAGAGATGCCTCGTACTTGTGTGAACAGTGCAGATAACTTCTGCTATGTTTGTGGTGAAGTGACTTTTGCATCCCAAAAGCGCAGTATAACCACTATGGTTAAAAAAGCCTATCACCTTTATTTTGGCTGCAAAATTGGAGATCAGGACAAGAGGTGGGCCCCACACATATGCTGCAACACTTGTGCAACAAATCTTCGCCAGTGGTTGAACAGGAAAAGGAAATCTATGCCTTTTGCAGTGCCAATGATTTGGAGAGAGCCAACAGATCATACCAGCAATTGTTACTTCTGCATGATGTCTCCAGTTGGGAAAGGTGTGTCATAGAAGAAAAAGTGGACTGTGCTTTATCCAAACATTCCATCAGCTATACGCCCAGTACCCCACGGAGAAGGATTGCCGGTTCCTGATGCACCAGAATCATTCTCACTTGAGTCAGACGGGGAGGAGGATGAAACTTCTGGTCCTGAACCATCAATGTCACAGGACCCACATTTTTCTCCCATCCTCCTCCTCTGAACCACACCTCATAACACAAGGTGAACTGAATGACCTTGTCAGGGATTTGGAACTACCCAAGAGTAAAGTATCAGGGGGTAGCCGTGTTAGTCTGTATCTACAAAAACAACAAGGAGTCTGGTGGCACCTTAAAGACTAACAGATTTATTTGGGCATAAGCTTTCGTGGGTAAAAACGAAAGGTTTTTACCCATGAAAGCTTATGCCCAAATAAATCTGTTTGTTAGTCTTTAAGGTACCCAAGAGTAAGGCAGAGCTGTTGGGCTCCAGACTACAGCAGTGGAATCTCCTGGCAGGTGATGTTAGGGTTTCCATGTTCCATGACCGTCAAAAGGATCTTGTCCCATTCTTCTTCATGGAAGGTGATCTTGTAGCCTGCAACAACATCGATGGTGTGATGGCAGCCCTCAACATCGTTCACGATCCAGATGAGTGGAGACTGTTCATTGATTCATCGAAGATGAGTCTTAAAGCTGTATTACTGCATAATGGCAATGTTTTGCCATCAATTCCAGTTGGTCATGCAGTCCATATGAAGGAAACCTATGACAACATGAAACAACTTTTGAGGTGCATAAACTATGACCAACATCAGTGGCAGCTTTGTGGCGATTTGAAGGTTGTTGCTCTCTTGCTTGGTCTGCAGACTGGATACACAAAGTACTGCTGTTTTCTCTGCGAATGGGATAGTCGTGCAAGAGATTCCCACTACATCAAGAAAGATTGGCCACTCCGACAGTCATTGGAGCTTGGGAGGAAAAGTGTTCAGCATCCACCACTTGTTGAATCAAAGAAGATTTTGTTACCACCCTTACACATCAAGCTGGGTCTGATGAAGAACTTTGTCAAGGCCATTGACAAAACACAAGCAGCTTTCAAGTACCTCCGTGGAAAATTTCCAAGGTTAAGTGAAGCTAAGATAAAGGAAGGTGTCTTTGTTGGTCCTCAGATTTGTGAACTTCTTCGAGTTGATGCATTTGATCATGCACTGCGTGGCAAGGAAAAGACGGCATGGAAAGCCTTCCAGTTAGTGGCAATAAATTTTCTCGGAAACAACAAGGCAGTCAACTACAGGTTGTTGGTGGAAAACCTCCTCAAGGCATACAAAAGCCTTGGTTGCAACATGACACTAAAGATACATTTTTTTTTGTACTCTCATCTAGATTTTTTTCCCACCGAACTGCGGAGCAGTGAGCGACGAGCACGGCGAGCGATTTCACCAGGACATTGCAACAATGGAGAAACGCTATCAGGGCAAATGGAGCCCATCAATGCTTGCAGACTATTGCTGGACAGTGACAAGAGATGCTCCATTTAATGAATACAAGAGACAAGCCAAGAAGCGCCGAGTAGGCACTGAATAGGACTAAACTATGTACATAAGTTTTTTGCCTTTTGTTTCATAATAAATTTTATTTATATAACCCTTTTTTGCTGATTTTTAAAGTGTTACATAAACAGGACAGGTGAACTATTATCATGTAAAGCAACCATAAACACATGAAAAGACCTAGATTTACAATTTATGATTAAAACTCTATCTACACAATATACATAGACATAAAATGTAAAAACTTAAATATCTTAGAAACAGTAGCCAATCAGTTGTTTTAATTGTCATATTTGAATTCAGCACATCAAAATACATAATAAATAGCACATTTTATCTCTGAAGCAGACGACTTCTCAAAAATTGTAGACCAGTGTAATTGACCATTGGAACAATGGATTCTTTTACCTTGAAGTCTTTAAATCCACCCCCTTCCATGCCCTCCCATTCCCTCCCTCCCCCAAAAGGCATGGAGACTTTATTATTTATCTTTTTAAAGTTCTCTTTGGATGTCCTGATTTTGCTTAAGAATTCACAAAAATGCATGTGGATAAAATTGCAAGCGTGGGTCTATTACTTCATCTATCTGTTGTACCTGAATATTGCAAATTTGTTAGAATAGCGTTGGAAAAGTCTTTTATAAATCTTTATAGAGTAGCCTGATCAGACATAGTGTAATGATTTAAAAATGTCCATTTATTTAAAAAAAAAATTGGATTTAACTTCTAGTTAAATCTTTACCCCAGTTTTTTATAAATTGAAAATAAGGTTTATAATGTGAAGTAAGTCACCAAGTACTAGTGATTATTTTCGGTAACAAATACTGAAGTTAGTTGTTATAGGTGGTGCAGGGTAGTGATGCCTATAATTAAGGCTGCCTGACACTTCCCATTATAAGGCTCTATTTTCACTAGTTTATAACTTTGCCAGATTTTATCCATTTGGGTTGAAAATTTTCATGCGAGATGTCTTCGGGCTATTTTATTTTACTGAAAATTTCAGCTAAAATGGTTCACCTGCTTCGAAGATCCAGGCTAGGGGAAAACAGATTGTTTTACGCATGTTAAAAAATTCTTAACTGTTTCGTTGAGACACTAATGCCTCTGTGCTTTGGAGTAAGGGCTTGAAATTGGGCAGGAATATTGCCCTGTGTCAGCGTTTTGCCTCCCCATGAAAATTTCTTTCAAATTTGGCCAGGGTTTAAGCCCCTGAAAAAAATCTCAGTTCACACATGTTCAGTAGAGACTTGCATTAAATTCTCTGAACATTCTATCTGGACTGGGTATGCTCCAGTTCTGGGCTGCATGGGCTGAACAGGACTTTCCCTGCATTTGTGACTGTAGTTGCTCATGCTAGCTGCCAGGGGTTGCTGTGGAATCAATCAACTGAACTGAGAGCAGGGAGACTGCTTCCCCTTTGCTCTCAAAGCTCCCCCTGCTGGCATCCAGGACCTGACTTGACTGCAGAACAGTGAAGAGTTGGTGGATAGGACATGAGGAGAGGGTATAGTAATCAGAGGATGGTGAGAAACCATGGAGCAGGTTGTAAAAGGAGAGGGAGACAAGAAGTGGTGGGAGGGCTGCAGAGGGGAAGAGGGACAGGAGGTGGTGCGGGACAAGTGGATTAGGAGCAGAGAGCAGGATGTGAAAGGGAGTGTGGGGAGCATAGGTACAGAATGGGATAGGAGCCAGGCAGGTGGAGTTAGATGGAGGAACAGGGAGGGAACAGGAGGGGTTGAATAGTAGCAGATGGGGAGAGTGAGGCAGGAACTGCGGTGTGAGGGGTTTGCGTAGGAGTGGAGGAGGAAGGAGTCAGGAACTAGGATGGGGTAGGGGGCAGGAGCTGGGATGGTGGGGTGGATAAGTGATGGTGGGGCAGGAGATTGGGTATGGGGGATACATAGGAGAAGAGAGGGGCAGGAGCCAGGGTTTGTGTGGGGTGCATAGAAAAAGTGAGGGAGCGGGGTGGGAGCCAGTAGGTGAATAGGAGCAGAGTGGGAAGTGAGCTAGAACTGAGTGGTGAGCATACAGGAACAGAGGGGGACACAGGCTTATGGGGGATGGGGTGGAAGGGTCTAGAACTACTAGGGTACACTCTCCTCCAGAACCTGGAAATGAACCCAGGAGTTTCTATATTCTTCATCAGCAAATAGCTGTGAAACCCACTGGCAAAGTGTGTGTCTCATTCCCTGTGATGGCTTGTTCACATAGAGGATAACAGCTTACTATTGGTACCAGGTATTTGGTTAACTCAAATGAAAGAGATCTGTGCTGTGAAACTAAAGGTTCAAACCCAAGTTAGGGGTCAGTATGTTTCCACATAATAGAATTTCTGTTTTTTCAGTTTGTTCCCTAAAGAAAATTTAGGAAATCATGTTAAAAAAACAAACAAAAATCTATTTTAAAACATATTAATGTACCAAGTCAATCAGTAAAAAGTTAAGAAATGCAGAAGTTTGCTTCTGCAACCGTAATTCAGTCCCCTTATGTGTAGACACCATAATACAGTATTTATTTACATGATCACCTACAATTTTTACCACAGGACCTCTGCCTCAGTCAGCATACATGATGGAGAGTTCTCTGGGAATTAATCAGCGTTGTGTAATGGATGAGGCTGTTGTCTGTAGAACCCCTGTCTCATTTGTTGCAGAAGTTGGAAGGTGTCTAGTGAACGAGTAGGGAATTGCAGGAAGAGAAAGGATGGTCTCCTGGTTAAAGTTGAATGCTGCCCTGGAGAACTGGATTCTATCCACAGTTCCTATGTGATGCTGGGAAAGTCACTTAAGCCAAAATGTTCACAGTTGGTCATCAGTTGCATTGAACGTTTTCTGGATGTCCAACATAAGACACCTGTGGCCAGATTTGAAGGAGTTCTGAGTTCTTGTGACTGCAACTGAAGTCGATTAGCTGTGCTTTGAACATATGAAGTGCAGTAAAAAGCCAAAATATCTGGAAAAATTAGGCCTTAGGTGGCAGAATTAATGGACACTTCACTAGTTTGGCATTTCCTAACTTTTGAGTTCTTGACTTTGCAACCGTAACATTCTTAGATTTTGGATGTAATTTAACATTTTATATTGCAATAGCACCTAAATGTTCACAATCCAGGTTAGGCCCCATTGTTCTAGGCACTGTACAAACATAGAGTAAATGACAGTCTGTGACTCAGACACTACAGTAGGATTGCTCAAAGTATTTGACACAATTGAGGATTTTTTCTCTAGAGAAATATGCTACTCCAAAGAACTACTTGAAATATTTTAAAATCGTAGTTAATTTTTAATATGCATAACATGGAACATTTGTTAGGTTTCTAGAAATTTGGACTTTAACCTTTTTGTTTTTCTAAAGGAAATATAACAGTCTTAACAATCCTGTGAACATAGGCCTAAAACCAGCTTCAGGGCTCAGGTCACCAAAGATCACAATGACAGATTTACACAAGGAGAAGCCGAAACTAGAAACAACTCCTTTAAATGAGGACTGCCTGCTAAGTAGTCGAAAGCTGGCAGCAATTGAATCTGAATCCTTAGCCAAAGAGGTAAGTTAGGCATATTTACATTTAAATAAAAGAAAAACATAACACTGAGAATAATTGATAAAGCATTTGTTGGTGTTTTCCACAGGTTTATGACGGGCTTAATGCTGTACCATCTTCTCCACAAGAGAGAGAAGATTGTAATATAACTTTGACACCAAAACAGCTTTATCAGATAATCATTGGTAAGATATCACCGAGGTTACATCATTTCGTTTGGCTGGCATAAAAGTATTTATTAATAGTAATATAATCTATACAGCATAATTATTTGCCTTAAATAGTATGTGTTTAATGAAAAGGTGGCTTTAATATTCATGCTAGTGCTTGGTCATCAGTCCTGCACCTCTGCAGACAGTATAGAGGTGCAGAACACTTAGATTTGGAAGAACTTGTTTATGTCTCCCTTTGCAAAGTAGCTAAAGTGAGTCATACCACAGGTGTGATGAATATAGGTCATTCATTCTCTGAAGCCCTGATGTTGCATAATATGTGGAGAAGCATTAATATCAATAGAAGTACCCTGTCTATGGTTGTCTTCAAAGGAGAGGATTCTGGGAGGGAAGTATAGTGATATCACAATGGAGAAGGGTGATGTCTTAAAAACTCTTTTTAGACCAAATTTCAGTATGGTGTGGCGTGACAAAGAAGAACCTGTATTTGGAAACCTGAATGGAACACTTCTACTAATGAGACTTGGTACCATAAATATTTCTCTGATTGCATTGTAAATAGGTACAGTCCATAAAATGTTGTTTTCCTGAAAACTAATACAGCCTCATAGATATTTGTTGTTGTTTTAAAAAAACAACAACATTGTTTGAGGTTGGAATAACTCAAACTGGGCCTGTACATTTATGTGTAAAGGGGAAGGTAGTCTTTGGGTGTGCAAACTTCCCTTGTGACTGCTTGACTTTCACTCTCCCCACCTGCAGCCCCTTGGGTTTTATTGTTGTTGTACAGCTCCTCAACAAACGAGACCTCCTGCTACCTAGAGGTTAATCTTCAGGCACTGCAGCTACTCATGGAATTCCAGCTATGTGGCTAACGTAAGAGGTCTGGCATCGGTAGCATTGGCGGCAAACTCATGGAACGTACCAAGTAAAATTCACTTTGGCAGTTTATTCCATGTAGTAAAAGGAAAGCTGCTCCCTATACTTCATGACGATCTAACCATGTAGGATGTGAGGAAATCATGACATACTGGGCAGTGGTGTAGCCAGGTGGAGGGAACAGGGGGAGCATCAAAAAAAAAAAAAAAAAAAAGGCGCCACCCGCTGTGGCGCTTTTACTGACGGGGCGGTGCTTTTACTCGCCCAGCGGCGCTCCGGGTGTTCAGTGGCACCTCGGCGGTGGGACCTTCACTCGCTCCGCAGGTCTTCGGTGGCATTTCCTTCAGTGCTGCCGAAGACACCCGGAGCGAGTGAAGGTCCCGCCGCCGAAGACCCGGAGTGCCGCTGGGTGAGTAATAATTAAAAAGGCGCCAAGATTCTCAGTGGGGGAGTGGCCACTGCCCTGCTCCACCCTGGCTATGCTACCGATACTGGGTGGCTAGTAGGTAGAGTGAGAATTTCAGGTTTTATGCAGGTTCAGCGTACGTTTGGAATATGTAAAATATGTCTTGTCAAACAAACAATATTGTTTTTTGTATGAGATTACAAGTTTGTTTGGTATAGATAACTCTGTAGACTTCCATGAGACATTTGACTTAGTACCCCGTGACTGGTAAAGTTTTCAGAGGACACAAACATTGGTAGAGTGGGAAATGAGGAAAAAGGTAGGTCATTTACACAGAATGATTTGGATCACTTGGTAAACTGAGCACAAATTACATGCTATGACACTACGAACTGCTGTATTCTCACCCTACAAACTATTGTAATCTTTCTACAAAATGTGCCTTGTGAGGTATCAATTGAAAACTAATAATTCACTGATCATTAATATCTTGCATGATGTATGTATGTGGTGGGTATTTAGAGTTGTCGATATATGCTAGAATCATGACTAAAATGTGTTTAAATCAGGCATGTCAAGTGCTGTTGGTAAACAGGTCTGCCTTAGATAAAGGAATATGTATGTGATTCTCTGACCAGACCAATCTTCAGGCAAAGACAAAGAAGGTCCATTTTTACATACTAGGTAAACAAAGCTATTAAGCTAACAAGTGGGGGAAGAAAGTATGGAGCTTCCTTCAGCACCAGACTTCACGTTGCCTTCCTCACAGCTTGAATAAACTTTTCTTTGGGGAGTAACCATCAGAAAAATCCATTAAAAAAATTTACTGGTCTAGAAAGACGGGGGGGGGGGGGGGGGGGTCTAACCATCAAGTGATAAGCAATTAAATCATCTGATTGCATATAATATTACAGTATTATAAGAGTGTACAGAGTGAGGTCTCTTCTGAAAGCTAATGACACACTGATGATTAATATCATTGTGAAATGTATGAACACTATACGAGGAAAATTGGGTACTTAATAATATTATATTTTGAAGTCTGAGGCCAGACAGGGAGAAACAAGTTCCTTCCCAGACAAGAGGTAAATAGCTGTCTTCTCTATCTCTTATGTAAATTAAGCATGGTGGAATCAAAATAGTGGAAGCCCCATTCCCATACAGGGAGATGGGAAGCCCCCAGGAAGGGAAGGATAGCATGAGGCATCCTGCCTCTTGAATCAAGTTAATTGAACTTTGGAAGATTATAAGAGAAGACAGAAGCCATCTTTGGCATCCATCACTAGAAAGACGCAAGCTGAGAAAGATGGGCCCTTCACTCAAGAGGGCAGGTTGAAGTTTCTGGGAACTGAATATAGGTGAGAATAACCATCTTAAACAAAGCCTCACCTTGCTAGATTAAGTTTTAGACTTCAGATGTGTGTGTTCACTTTTATTTGCTTGTAACCCTTTCTAACTTTATTCCTTTTACTTGGCATCACTTAACTTATGTCCTATTGTTAATAAATTAGTTCTATTTTTGTACTATAAACCAAAGCAGTGCTGTGTTTAAATGGAAGGGTGGGTTTACCCCAGTTAAGTTAATAAGCTATGAAGTTCTTTTGTGTCTTTAGAGGAACAAGCAAACCTTATTATTTCTCTGAAGCCTCTAGGAGAGGGCTGAACATTGCAGAGCACATGGTTTTCGGAAAATTCAGGACCAGGAGTATGTTGGGGTCACCTATCAAATCGTAACCAGGACTGGTGGAAGCCAGAGTGGTGCTGCGAAGCTGTAGATAGGCTGCTGGAGTCAGAGCTGCTAAACTAGGTCTGTCTAGTACACAGGGACTCAGGATGTGACCTGCATGCTTGTAGGCTGGTTGTGAGCATCCCAAGTTGGAAGCTGCTACAGCAAAGCATTGTGAAGCACCCAGGGTTACAGGGCAAGTGATGACACACCTTACTTTTCTGGATTGCAACCCCGAATGCTGTCACACTTGCATCTTAATGCAACCAAATGCAAGATCATACATCTGGGTACAAAGAACAGAGGCCATACTTGTATGATTGGGGGACTGTATTCTCAAAAGCAGTGACTCTGAAAAAGACTTAGGAGTTATGGTGGATAACTAATTGAACAAGAGCTCCCAGTGAAAAGTGGTGACTAAAAGGGCTAATGTGATTCTTGGATGTATAAGCAAGACTATCGAGTAGGAGTCTGGAGATGGTATTACCTTAGCATGCAGCATTGGTGAAACAGTTACTGTGTCCATTCCATTTCTGGTGTCCACACTTTTTTTTAAAAGAATGTTGAAAAATTGGATAAAGTTCAAAAAGGAGCAACAAGTTAAGAAGCTAAATCTATTAGTTTATCAAAGAGATGGTTAAGAGATGACTTGATCACAGTATATTAATATCTACATGGAGAGAAGAGATTGGTACTAGAGGGCTCTTTAACCTAGCAGACAAAGGCAGAGCAAGATCTATTGGCTGGAATTTGGCACATATTTTTAACAGCAAAAATAATTAACCATTGGAAAAATTTATCAAGTGATGTTATGGATTCTCCATCACTTGAAGTCTTTAAATGAAGATTGACGTGTTTCTAAAATATATGGTCTAGTTCAATCCAAAGTCATTGGGCTTGACCCAGTAATTACTGGGTGATATTCTATGGCCTGTGTTATGCAAGAGGTCAGATTAGGGGATTATTACGGCCCCTCTTTTTATTAAAAAAACAAACAAACATACCTATGAATTGAGACTTAATAGGAAAGCTGGGAAGTGGGATGTAGTTTGGAGATATTGTGTATATGTATGAGGTGTGGAATTGAAAATAGTGAAGCCGTCGGTGGTCCTGGGGAGAGATGGAATTGAGTTTCAACAGGTTGTTGTATCTGTAAGGATATGACAAGAGCCCAGATGTTTGAGTTTGAGAGGGAAGCAGTTACTCACAGGTGAGGTTTAAGTATAAAGTGTAAAATTAAAGCTGAAAAAATATAACAGGAAACTTTGTTTGCATCATTTTTTATGCTCAATGTTTTAAATTAATTTATTACTTAACAGCTTTTCTGTAAATATTCATAGATAAGGTGATGAAACCATTCAGTTGTTTTAAGTACTGGAAAGTAAAAAAGCACACATTGCCTTTGAGCATGGTTCATAAATGTGATCACACTCATGCATGTGAATGCTATGATAGCCAAATCATTAGCAACACTATGTCGCGCTCTATCAAATGATTGGTTTCATTAGGGAGTTGCGCCTAAAAGCCATGGCCCAATATTACCCTCCGTTTCTGTAGTTTTGGACTGAGAAGTAACAAATTGCATAAATGGAGAAACAAACTTTTTTTTTTTTTTTTTGGCTAATGCATTTGTTCTGTCATTAATTAAGCTGAATAAATGAACAAAGAGACTTCTTGAAATGTGATTTGAAAAGTTTACATTATCCATTTAACAAGGAGTCTGGATCAATATCTTGCCTAAAAGGCGATGGTTCATCAGGTATCATTTCTTTAAAAGATCATTGATATGTAGAAACTATTACTAAATTTCTCATTAACTGTTACAATGCATGTTTAATGCAAACAATTACATTTTAATAAATTATCATTAGTGGTGCTTTCAGACATAATAATGATATTTTACATATACCTTTACTTCCTACAATATTTATCTTATTGTTGTAGAGAAGTGGAATTAAGATGTAAAGTGTAGAACAGCATTTTGAACCACACTACTGCCTGCATCCAGGGTGGGTGGTATTTAATCCTAGGTTTTGGTTTGAATCTGTCTCTACTACTGTAGTTTTATTTATTTTTCACCCTTCTGTAATTTGATGAACCAAAATGCAGGATAGTGATATAGGTTACCTAGAACTAAACTACCAATTTTGATTACGCTTCCTTAGCTGTTTTTGTTAACTTTTAACTATAAAGATTTAACTTTATATATTCCAGGTCCCTCCACCATAGACTTTGGTGAAGTTTGTGTGCACTCTGCATCTACAAGAAAAATGCATATCATCAATAATCTGCCTGTGCACGTCTGGATACAAGTAGAAATTGAAAGTGAGGAGCTACAGCAGACTAGTCCATTGTCCCATGTGTTGCCACCTCTTTTGAAGACTTACATTCCAGTAGTATTTGAGACTAATACCTTGGGGAAATTTCAGAAGTAAGGCTATTTATTTGCCTCTTGATTTAGGTATTAACCTAGGTGGCAAAGGAAATGTACACATTTTTCACATAGCTAGTTTAAACTAAATATTATTATAATGCAAGTGCTGATGTTTTGCATGTTATGAGTTGTTATGTAAACACAAAACCTAGTTTTACACTTAAAACTTTTGCCACTGTAACCATGTTAATTAGGGATGAGATTTTTTTTTTTTTACTGGCAAAAGTGTAGACAGTTATACTGGCAAAAAAGTGCTTTTGCCATTATAGCTTATTTCATTTGGGAATGTTGCCAGTATAAGCTGTCTACACTAGAAGGGTTTGCTGATATAGCTGTACTGGAAAACCTTTTCTAGTGTATGTGATATCTCAAAATGGAACTCTAACCATACCCATACAATTGCTAAGGAGGTTGAGTCAAATATTCATGAGCATGCACAGAAGGAAGATAGACACCCAGGCCATCCTTTAAGGCAGTGTTGTTGTAGGTGAGCAGTTTGGGGGTAAAAGATTTCCAGTGTAAAAAGCCCAGAGCGAAGGTAGGAACAAGGAATAGTGGATGAAATACTGGCTCCGTTGACTTCAGTGGATCCAGATTTTCACTCAGTGTTTTGTTGAGGTGTGAGATTACAGGAGTCAGAGATACAGAGGTTCAAGACAAATGGTTCTTGGTGAAAAAGCAGTGATGCTTTAGCTGAGGTTTCTGCAAGAGGGCATTGTTTGTGTGCAGTTAGTAACCACTTCTGTTTAGGGAAACAGGTCTTGTGTACATTTTGTAAATTAACCACTTACAGTAGAACCTTAGAGTCCGAACACCAGAAGTATGAACTGACCAGTCAACCACACACCTCATTTGGAACTGGAAGTACGCAATCAGGCAGTAGCAGAGACACTAAGAAAAGCAAATACAGGACAGTGCTGTGTTAAACGTAACCTACTAAAAAAACAAAGGGAAAGAATTAAAAAAAAAAATTTGACAAGGAAAGGAAACTGTTTCTGTGCTTGTTTCATTTAAATTAAGATGGTTAAAAGCAGCGTTTTTATTCTGCATAGTCAAGTTTCAAACTGTATTAAGTCCAGGTTCGGTTGTAAACTTTTGAAAGAACAACCATAACGTTTTGTTCAGAGTTATGATCAACCTCCATTCCGGAAGTGTTTGTAACTCTGAGGTTCTACTGTACACTAAGAAAATAACCTGAGTCTGGGTCACCGGTTTCTTCTCTAACATGAACTTGACCTGCAGAGAAGTGACAATATATTTGACTATTACATTTTAATGAATCAAAGCTATAGAAACACATTTTTTTGATAATTTTATGGTCCCTAGCATACTGTAAAGAGCAAAACAATTACAAATAGCAAATTTTTGTAATCCTTTTAACTGAGTATGCCTAATGTATACAATATTTTCACTGGGTATTTTGCTCCTAATGACTATATTTAATGTAACTGTATTGCTGAATATTTTAGTATACATAAAATTTATTGGATCATACGTTTTCTATATTACAGGTCTTTCACTTACACAATAAACAACAAACATACTGGACATGTGCTGGTAGTTGCAAAAGCAGTGCCAGTTGCCCTTGAGCTATCTGCAAGGGAGCTGATTCTAAATCCAACCCCTGGTTTCCTTGTGGAAACAAGCTTTAGAACAACGGTCACATTATCCAATCGCAGAAACTATCTTGCTGAATTCAGTTGGAAACCTATAGTCACAGATAAAGGAATAGCATTTTCTATACGGCCAGCCAAAGGTATAGTATGTTTTGAAAGCTGTTTTAAGCAACATGCAAACAAATGCATGCACACCACATTTTATGATTATCTTAAAGATGGCTGACATCAAATGTCAATGTTTATTTGACACAGTAAAATGTTATTTTTAATGTTTGCATTAATACTACTGGAAGTCAGAACTAGGATCAGACCACAAAGGCCATAAAAGCAAGTAAAATTCTGAATTTTTGGTGCCCAGACTAATTTGCTTATATAAGCTCTGGAAATGCACCACAGCCCCATCCTGCTGTTTCGGTGCCCCAGTAAACAGCTCTTCTTCTTCGAGAGATGTCCCTGTGGGTGCTCCACTCCAGGTGTTGGTGCGTCCCTGCGCCTTTGCTCGGAGATTTTTCGTAGCAGTACTCGTACTGGCCACGCATGCGCAGAGGCTGCCCCCCGCTGTGAGTCTAGGATAATAGTACGCATGCGTGGCCAATCTCCTCAGTTCCTTCTCTACCGTCCCCGGCCTGAGACGGAGCTCAGCAGACTGGTTAGGAAATCCCTCACTTTCTTACAATTACCTGTTCTAGTAGTTAGTTTGTTGTCAGTTCTTGTTAGTCTAGCTTATTAGTTCTTTATCTGTTTAAAAAAAAAAAAATTTCTCTCAGCCGCAGCCGCTTCTACCATGCCTGGCTCCACCGGCTTTAAGCGCTGCTCTACGTGTAAGGATGCTATCCCGCTCTCTGATGGCCATTCTCTTTGTATAAAATGCCTGGGGGAAACACACATTCCCCAAAAATGTGCCCACTGTACCAAACTCAGCTCCAGGGCACGAAAGGACAGGGAGCTCAAACTGAAACTGCTCCTCCTGCAGAAGT